>NW_028277098.1:6969696-7272727 GCF_059951505.1 Python bivittatus
TTCCATTTTTCAAAAGTGTCCTTCAGTATTTCCAGTGTTATAATACATCGCATATTATAGCTGTTAATCAGGTTTATGCATTCTTCTCCTTTAAAATCTTTAGTTCCCTCTAGTGTTCAATTTCAAAAATTGCTTATCTCTATTATGTCTTAGAAAAAATTCAAAACAAGTCCACTTTCCCATGGGAAGGATTCTTTACAATTCCAAAATCTTATTTCAAATTTATCTGGACCCTTAATCCATTTATAACTTTCTAAAATCAAAGTCTTAATTAGGTTTTTGCTGTTTGTTTCAATTTTTTTTAAATTCTTAAGCTTGTAGTTAAAATTTTATTTTGTTAAGGATTAAAGGTGTTTTCAGACTTGTCGATCCAAAGGCCTCTCATAGCTGAAGCAATTTCCAAATGTGATTAGGAAAGGAAGTATGTGAACTTAGTGTCCTTTTAAAGGTGCCGATTGCAGTTTGAGCAAGATGGCTATTCCCTCATCTCCAAGTGCTCAAAACCTGCTGGAGACCACTGTCATGTGATCTCCTTGTGAGGAGCAACTGTCTGGAGCACTTGTGGGCGACCTTCTGTCCTCTTTGTTTGGTGAGGTTCGAAGAGCTGGTCTATCCACCAGCTCTTCATTCATCACTGCAGTTGTCAGCTCTGCTTTTTGCAGAGAGGTCTTCAGTCCACCAATTCTTTCCAAAGTCAAGGATTTCCTTTGTTCTCATTGATAGTAGGGGCAAATATGCAGCTATTAAATATATTGATAATACATGAAGGGGCTCCTGTTTTACCTGTAAACATGTATTGACACTAGAGGCTGAACCAAACAGTTGATAAGTTTATTTAGTAATGAAAACCTCAACTGATCTTAAAAATGATCATCAGTTATAGAACCTTTATATTTCAGAAACACAACGCAAGTGATACTGTAGCTGAACGTATTCAGCAACACAAGAAATTCACTGTCCTATGTGCTATTTGCCTCCTAGGCAATAATGCAAAAAGGGGATGATAATTTTCAAGTGGGAATTTCTGGTTCCCTGGATCTTTCATGCCATTTTATAATCAGTATAATGTAAGACTTTTCCACCTCTTGTGTTATTGGATGGCACTGAAACAGATTATAACACTGAAATCCCAAGTGTGATGCCAAGAGCACCATTGCCCCCAGACACTTTCTTTGGTGCAAGCCATACAACATGATCCCCACCCTCCAATGTTTTATTTCTGTGATTGGACATGGCCACCACGGCAGCTCTTACATGAATGAGCATCTTCCTTCATGACTACCATCATCTCCCTGACATGATGTCTGAATTCCAAAGGGGCCTTCAGTCCTAAAACTCAGACCAATAATACAGTACTGTAGTATTATAGTGTATATGAAAACAGGTGACAGGTGAGAGTTGCTAGCCTATCCTAGAATATTTTTTCCTGACATTGATTTCCTTGGTACCAGGAAACACTTGGTAGTGGGAGGATAGGGTAATAGGAAAACTTATCCTGCATGATCATTCCCAACAAGTAATTCAGATGTTAGAGAAGTAACACACTTAGCACATTAAAAATGGGCATCTTTACATTGGGGAAAAATGTATCTGAGGCAGCTACTGACAAAGCTAGATAAGAGCCTAAACTTTGCTCCCATGGCTCCTATTGGCAGACCTGGTGAATAAAATAAAAGAGGCCTGTTGGATCACACTAAAAATCTATTTAGTCCAGTATTCTGTTCCCATGTTGGTCAACTGGATCTTTATGGGGATCTTGTGAGTAGAGCCCCTTAGATAAAGTATAAGCTCTGTGAACAGCTTGTTACCTGCACTGAATGTCTCATTTTGCCTTATTATATGTCCCTGGGTTTCAGTATAATGAGAGGAAGGAAGCCAGTCAACTTCCTTTCAGTTTCTACCAGTGTGCACAATTTTGTGTATCTAATATCGCCCCTTCTTGCTAACTCAATTATTGTAAATTATAATCAAAAAGTTGTTCCAACTCCTTGGACGCCTTGGTTGCCTACATCTTTTCCAGCTCTACAACAGCCTTTTTGAGGTAGGATTAAAACCGTGCACAATATTCCATGTATGGTGATTCCTTGGATTTGCATAAAACAAGCTATTCGTGCCTCTCTGCATTCATAATGATTTCCAGAAGAGAATTTCTGCCTTCACAGCACCTATACACTGGAATAATGTTTCACTGAACTCTCAACCACAACCTTAAGATTTCTTTTCTGGTAAAATCACTGGTTGAGCCCATCATTTTTTGCTCTGGTATGCATTGCTTACCCTGGTTCATGCTGAACTGCATTTACCATTTTAATTTATATTTCCCCAGTTTGGAGAGATCCTTCTGGAGTGCTACACAATTACCATTTTGTTTTGAGCACTGTAAATAATTTGTTATCCTTAGGGAATTTGATCACCTCCCTGGTCACATTAAGAAACCCCCAATCTCTTGGTGTGTAGAATGTTTCCATAGT
Organism: Python bivittatus; assembly: GCF_059951505.1. Classification (NCBI taxonomy): domain Eukaryota; kingdom Metazoa; phylum Chordata; class Lepidosauria; order Squamata; family Pythonidae; genus Python; species Python bivittatus. The sequence goes on from NW_028277098.1 coordinate 6,972,168, forward strand.
GGGGTTTTCTCCCTTGTGCACCCAATTTACTTAGTTTCAAGATAATTATCTGATTGTGTTGAATGTGAGGAGTCCATGTCTGATTAATTCCATTGCACACTGAAAGGAGTCAACCAAAAGTTGGATATATATGGTCACTTATCTGCAAATTTAGAGGAAGAGCCCAGGTATAAATTGGGCATCATAGTGAGAACTAGGCCAAAATCCTGTTTTTCTGGGATAATCAGAACTTAGTGTCTACAGTCTTTCCATTCCTGATGCAAGAGTATAATTTTCTAACGAATATGATAAAAGCTTGTTGTCACTACCAGCACTCCCGCTGAAATCCCAGAACCACTGCTCCCATTTCTCTTGTCTTTTTATCCTTGTTCCTAATCATTAAAGAAAATGGTTGTTTTCCAAAGCTGGAACTTGGGCCATCTGCTCCCTTGGTACTAGCTAAATCCTCCTGTAACCAATTCATTGGGATTACATTGACCTCCACTAATCCCGGCCCTTCCCCTGCTGTAGAGGATTTAAAAGGATTACAGACTGCTGATAATAAACTTTATTAAGGGGGTGGTAGTGGGTGTCAATCCGATTTGATGCCTTTTTCCCCTTACATCTTCACTTTACCAAGAGTTGGGGGTGGGAGAAGCAAATGTAACAGCACAACAATGGAATTCCAAATGCACTATTTGGAGAGCTCTGTTTCCTATGCATTTCAGTCAGAAAGTGCTCCAAGAAAGATAAAGGAGTTAATGAAAGGTCCAAAGATTTGTTCATACCTGCTTTCTTAAAAAGCACCACCTAACTTTTCCTGATGCAAATGTTGAGATAAACTGTGAGATAATTTATATTCCGTCCAATAAATATTTCTCATTGGGATATATTACCTATCTGCAAAAATGGAATTAATTGTACTCTCTGTGTCTTTCTGCACTCTCTACTCTCTTTTACCCCATGCACCTCTCTTAATTTTTGCCCTTCCATATCAGCTATTCTAATATCATTGCAGCAAGGTAAACGCATGCCTGTGGTGTTTCTGGCAACATTACAGAAGTGTTTTGCCATTGCTTTCTTCCATGATTTTTTTTTTTCAACTTCCTAGTCTAGTCCACAGCTCTGAAATTTTTAGCTGGTCCCCTAATCAACTTCAACTACCCACTGCTTAGCTTCTGAAATCAGCCAAGGTTGGGTAGGTTCTTCATCATAAAACTTATAACTTCATAGTTATAAGAGATAGAGATATAGAGATATAGAGATAGATGATAGATGATAATATATGGAGTATCTCATGGGACCTAGGGAATTAGACATGGCTTCATAAAATGCATGCAAGAAGAACTTCTGTCCATTTTAATAAAAATCCATGTTCCGTAACATGGCACTTATAGATGCATTCTATGAAGCCATGTCTAATTCCCTAGGTCCCATGAGATACTCCATATATTATCTATCATCTATCTCTCTATCTCTATCTCTCTATCTCTATCTCTCCATCCATCCATCCATCCATCCATCCATCCATCCATCCATCCATCCATCCATCCATCATATTAATTATATCCCAAACTTTTGAGCTAGGGTTTCTTATTTCTATTATATAGACTGATGAAATTAGAAACTGAGAGGGATAATACAGGTATGTACTTTCTTGAAAGCAAGGGTAAGCAGAAAGTCTTACTTTTGTGAGGAATTATGATTTCCTTTTTTAAAGCCCATGTAAGTTTCCTTCTAAGGATTCTATCTTTAGTCTAAATGTGTTGAACTACAAACATAATCATCCCTAAGCCATTGCCCCATGTTGGTTGTGGTTGATGGATATGGTACTCCAAAACATCTGGAAGGGACCAAGATGTCTTGCTCCCATTAGAAGGGCAACAACACGTTATGGATAGACAGGCAACTCTTTAGCTTGGCTCCAGCCTCCCTCTACCTGTGCCAAGGGAAGGGAGAATAAAATTGTGGTCCAAGCCAACAGCTGAGATTCTGCACTAGCAGGAAGAAGCTGAGGCATGCTTTTTCTTTGGCTGGCTCTGTGGGCATTCCCTCTTTCTTTGGAAATGATCACTTGCAAAAAGCCCCCTGCTCCATTGCATCTGAGATTTTGCCCCTCTCCACCCATTTTTTCTTTCCTGTAACAAATGGCTTGAATTGCTTGTTTATTATCGGGATTAATTTGAGCTCCTGTCGCTTTCTGCACCCCAGGTAATCTTCACCGATGCAGTACCAAAGTCTGCTTTCTACAGATTGCTGGTATTCTGAATAGGCCCATTTCGATAAGCTGTTGGTACTGACGGTCCCTTTTCATCTCTATGGCACTATCAGTTATTTTCTGTTTGTTCTTTTGTCATTATAACATTAGACAAATTGTACTGTCAAGTTACCTACAAGTTTTTTTTTTTTTTTAAGCCACATCTGGTGTTTAATTGTGTAAGAACTCTTGCAGGAATTTGTGAGCACAGGGTTGGAGCCTTATGGCCTTCCCCATCTTGGACCCCATCCAAGCATTAACATGACGGGCATGTTTTTTTTCCCTGTTGTGCCCCCGTGACATTGCCCTCCTCTCATCCCCAGCCTAGGCTGTGAGCGAGACAAGCTTACATCATCCTTAGCTCTACCAGGGTTGAAGTAGCATTCTCACTCTTTCCCACACTGTCTGAAGGGTGTATAAAATCAAAGTATATAAAATCTGTTGTCACCCATTACCTTGGAGGAAAGTCAGGTGCCTGACAATAGCCTGAAAGAGAAGCAGTAGAGGTAGGATAGGGATCAGCAATGGAAGTAGCAAATCTCGTGTTGGTATATTTTTCGGAGTGGAGAGCATTTCCATTCAGACATGGGGGAAGTATCTCTTGTCCCTCCCTTTTTTTTACATCCATACATACCCCTATCTTTGCTTGCTGGTTTCTCTTTTACAGTAGTCTGACTCTCAGACATTTAGCAGATGATTTTTCCTATTGCCTTGGAGGATACAGAAAACCTCATTTGCTTAACGTCTCAAGGCACACATTAATTGCATTGTGTTCAGCTGACCGTTAGCTTTATTTTAAATAGAATTTGGTGAGATTCTGATCCAGATCAAGACCCCCCTCCACACTTGGGGGGAAGTTCAAACCTGTCTCTTCTCAGCTGCTGTGGTTAAGCATCTTTTCCCATGAGTTAAAAAGAAAATAGGAGGAGAGGATCCAGGCTAGGCTTCTATGTGCTTCTTCTAATGATAATGAAAATGGAGAAGGGTCACCTGCACCTTTTATGTGATTTTCTATGTTCCTTAAACTATTGGGGGAAAATCCCCACCCTGTTAAAAATGAAGCCTAGAACTCTAGGAGCATCTTGGTGGGATTTGTGGGGTGCATCACAAACTGCCCCCCTTTAGACAAGACTGCCTGAGGCTACGGTAGTGCAAGAGCATATAAGTTTGGTGCCCACATCTTTGAGTCAATTCCTGCTACGTGGTGGGCTGTCTCATGGGCACTGGCCTGGCCTGCCTCCTCCTCGGTGCTCAGATTGATAAATAGGGTGCAAGTGGATGTCTCCTTAGCATTAGCAGAGCTGCCATAGCTGCCTTTCACCCTGATTTCCCCTGGGCACATGTCAGCAATAGCAGTAATAAGCCAAAGGTTTTACATGCCCACCCACCTGTCTCCATTTCAACAAGCAAATTTCTTTCTCCCCCTTCAGCCGTTTCTAAAAAAAAAAAAAAAAGTGGGGGAAGTTTTATATTAAAAATTAAACCACATAACCATGGATCTTTAATGCACCCCTTCTCTATCTCTCTCTTACACACACACACAGAGCCATGAAGAATAGATGATATTCTCTAGGGTATCAACCCCAAGAATAAAGAAACAATGTCCTTTCTTTAAAAAAAAAATGCTTGGCTGTTCCGTCTTAATAGCTATGTGCTGTAATGTTCTGTGCGAAATGCATTAGGAAAAGGAAATCATCTCCCCCACCTCCCAAACCAGGACATTTGGCATGCCTTGTGCAGGGGACAAGAAAATCCACTGCCCCCCCCCGCCCCCACCAGCCCCTTGCTTTGTTCGCACTAACATTCAGCTCCTTCTCAAAACCTGACCACCTGCCCCCCAGTCAGTGGGTCAATGCCACAATGCAACACATCCTCCAGAGTTTACTCTCTTCCCCCCCGCAGCTGTCCTCCAGTTTAACCCCAATCAATCTCTGTCCAGCCCCATTGCGCTCCTAACCCAGCCCTGCTGCTCTCCTGTGTTCCTGCCCTCTGGAATCCTCACAGTTGCACAGCCTGGCCTGCTGCGTATTTACAACCTGCCCTGCCCTGCCCTGCCCTGCCTTGCCCTGCCCTGTCCCAGCCCCATACAGAATTATTCCCACTTACAAAAATCCCAGCCAACAATTGCAGTGGATGTGATCAGCATCAGATTCAAGGACAGGACAGCAAATCATTGTCCTTTCTAGAGGGCACGGGCAGAAGAGAAAAGACTCCTGGACCTTTCATAGCCAGACAGAAGTGAGATTTTGGCAGTTGCAGTTTGTCTTATAGCTTGGATTAAAAGACTTCCCTGTTCGGAGTAGCTAGCAAAGCAGATGAGGAATCCTGCGTTAGGAAAATAGTTTTTGGTTTTGTTGGCATGGAATTTATTTATTTGTTTTAGAAAATAGTTGTGGTCATCCATGTGACACAGAAACTCTGGGTAGCTAAGAACAATCAAGAAATTCAACATAATAAAACTGCTATACATCAAGCAAAAACAGAATTAAAATAATCATAATACAATAGCCAAGGTCCAGTATAACAAACTCCACTACCATATTGGGCTCATCAAATATGCTGGCCCAACACCTGCGGGAAAAGTCAGGTCTTCACAACCTTCCAGAAGGCCAGGATAGTTGAGGCCCTGCTGATCTCAGGGCAAAAGCTGCTGTTGTTACTATTATTTAGATTTATTATGGCCACCCACTCCAACAGACTCTGTTCCATAAGGCATATATGGGAACCGACAGCATAAAACCCCCTCTGGATCAGTGTTTCTCAACCTTGGCAGCTTGAAGACTGTGGACTTCAACTCCCAGAATTCCCCAGCCAGCATAGTATAGTACCTTCTATAGCAGTGTTTCTCAACCTTGGCAGCTTGAAGATGTGTGAGCTTCAACTCCCAGAATTCCCCAGGCTGGCTGGGGAATTCTGAGAGTTGAAGCCCACACATCTTTAAGTTGCCAAGTTTGAAAAACACTGTTGTAGATGGTCTTACAGAATGGATGTCATGGTAGAAGGCTTATCTATTCACAAAACAGATGCCCTCACAGGAATGGGAGTTACAAAAACCCATTTCCTGTAAGTCAAACAGGTAAAGGTGCTTCTCCCTCTTGTAATTTCTAAGACTACCAATGGAGACTATAATTCTGTAAAGATGATGCTCAAACACCAATGGGTCACTTTAACTGTGCTGCTGAAATTCAGTGGCAAAATTGTTGGTTTCTATTGGTGTGATTTTTAATGCTAAAAAACAAACAAAACTTAATACTCACATTTTACTTCTTAAATGGCATAAAAAGGGCAAACTACAGCTCTGCCCATTCCAGAGCTACTATTGCATTACTGCCTACACCTCTGCAATTCTTTTTAATGAAAGTGCAGCCTCCAGCTGCAAAAAATTGCCCACTCCTCTGCTAGACCTTGATATTTTGCTAGGATGTCCATGCAGGAGAGTGGCAGACACAAGTGGGGTCACGGCACCGTGATATAACCCCCTCCCTTTTTTGCACACATTACAGTGTTGCACACATACTCCAAATGGGTGAAGGATGCAGCGTGATGCAATGCTGCTTTTATCCTTCCAACAAAAGTAGCAAGAGCTTGTGGATATGGCTGCATTTTGCTTTGTGGCACTAGTTTTTTCCCCAATTAAAACATTTAGGGAATCTAAAATAATTAAAGATGGATGCAGGTAAAAAGTCTGATAAGTGCTTAAGTGAGGAGTCCCATATATGCAAACAAGTCAGGAAGAGAAATAGTGTCATGGCTCGTGCCACAGACTCACTCACACATTTATTATTTACATATGATCCTCCCCTGCCTCCAGCATGCTTTCTATCTCTCAAGGACCAATGTCCTAAACAGATAAATGGGATATAATATTAGTACTTGGGTTGAAACAATGCTTGTTATTGGGGAACAGGTTTTGTTCTAAGCCCAAACCAAGAAGTATGTCCAAATAATCAGAGTATCTGCCTACCAGGTTATTGAAATAGCCATTCACCGCAAAAGGCAAACTGTGCTGCATTAAGAAGTCCTGTGCTTCTCTGTCTCTCACAGGACTTTATTGATTGGGCCAAGAGCTCATCACCATCAGGATGAATCCAAATACTCCCGACTTTCCAGATTTGTGCTATGCTTGATAAGAGCTGGACATAACTTTTTATATCATTAGCCCTGCAACAGATAGTGAGAAGTCACAGATGTGTGTTCCACAAAAGGACTATTTATTTTCTTTTCCAGATGGATTTATAAACCTCCTACCTGCTTTTGAAGATGAGGAATCGAATGTGATTTCGCAATGTTTTTGCTTGAGTTTCTATTTAGGCACAGTAAAACAATATTTTGAAATCAAATATTCTGTTTGGAAACTGCGGTCTGTATTAAATAAGTAAGTAAATAAATAAACAGCTAGCTAGACAGAGAGAAGCAAAGAGCGATGGTTTTAAAGAATAAGGAAAATATCTGGGCTGTAAGAATCAAGACAATCACTAGATAGCAGTACAGACACACAGAATCCCTTAGCTCTTTGATGGCATCCAGTGTCACCTGGATTTTTGCAGCCCAGATATGGGAGCCCCAATAAAGGTCTCAGTCTTCTTCCTCTATAATTAATCATCACTCAATGCCAGATCCCATTGCAGCTTCTGTTGCTTTGTGAGAACATTTCTATAATACATATTGCTGGCCATTCCACATTTCATTCTCTCTCTCCCCTCAGATTAGTTTTGCAGTACCACCAGAGCAGCATCCAACCAGGGAAACAGAAGTGGAGCATCACTGCTGTGTGTCTCCTTAAGGAAGTAGAAATTGTGATGGGAAAGGATTGCCCCCATTGTTCCTGCCATGATAATGCTGCAGCCGCCAAACTTGCCGCTTGTGATCAAGGTGGACCGATGTGTGGGAAAGTCAGGTTGTCCACTCCTCTCTAAAGTGTTCATCTAAAGCTGGAACAATATTATTGGGATAGTTGGACTTAAGCTTATTTCCCTATAGTTATGCATTTTTCATTCTAAACTTGCTGAATAATTGTTCCTCCTCTTTCTAACAATTCTTTTTTAAAAAAAACAATACTTGAATGGCACCAGCAAGTTATCTGACCGCCTTATTTCATCTCAAGCAAAGCATAGATTACAATTGCTAGTTTTCACTTGGTTGTAGTCCGTTTAAGAATAATCCTTGTAGCTAACTTCTGACCTGCGTTATTTTTGAACTGTACTACAATATTAAATTATGGACCCTGTAACTTTAGAAGGAGACCTTTCTAACCTGAATAAAGTTTTGTTATAATTAGGCTGAAATCTTACATTCATTCACCACTGAATGTAATGGGATTAACTTTTGAGTCAAGGTGTATAGGATTGTGCTAATAGTAAAAAACCTTGGAAAGTGTTCAGATTGCTTCCTGAGTTTTGGAAGGATTCTCAGGTAACAAAACAAGTCTAGTCATTCTGGCCTGGACAAAGTAGTCTGTTCTTTAACTTATAAAGTCCGGAATAGTTTGGGAGCACAACATCTGAAGGATCGCCTCTTCCTGTATATTCTTTGCTATGAGTGTTTTGTGTGCTGGAACCAGTGGATGCCAAGAGAAGGCCATTGCAATAGGAACTGTGTTGCCTAATTTAGATAATCTTTTTCACAGTGCTCTGTGTAGCACCTGCTTCAAGTCTTTTCAATGATGTGCAAAGGCCTTTTTATAGGCTTTTAAAATCCATGTGTATTTGTATTGCTATGATATATCTTGAGCTGACTTAGGTTAAATTTTACCTATATGAATTTTCTGCTTCAGATTTCAGAACTATTTACGCTTACAGAAGGTGCCACCAACCAGACTAAGAAAAATAGGGCCAGCCCTTGTTACTACTTGTATGAGAGGCTACTAGGAAGTGGGAAGTTAAAAAAAAACATCCTGGAAGAAAACAAGAACAAATCATGTCACTATTCTTGCCAAGGAACTATATGAACATGCCCAGGTAATCACCAGGACTTGACCTTGACGTAAGGAATCCTTTACCTCTCCTATTTATGTTACTATTTACTGGTGCTGTGCAAAGCTTCAAAGGGGTATTTTCCTTCAGTGATTCTTAGAAAGTAGCACCCCTTCAAAGCTGCTTCTAAAGAGCAGAATGAAGCTGCCATGTTCCTTCATTTCCTATAACCTCTGACGTTCCTCCAGCATCTCCCATGGTGTGCACCAAAGGTTGTTGACATTTCCAGAAACAACACAAAAGGCCTCAATAAAGTGAATAGTCTTCCTTCTATAGCAGTGTTCCTCAACCTTGACAACTTTAAGATTGGTGGACTTCAACTCTCAGAATTCCCCAGCCAGCATAGCTGGCTGGGGAATTCTGGGAGTTGAAGTCCTCATATTTTAAAGTTGCTAAGGTTGAGAAACACTGTCCGATAGGGTGAAAAGCCTTGATCACACTGACCTATGGTTGACTTTGGCCTAGAGTTGGACCACCTTTTGGGGATAAAGAACTTGCTTTGGGATTGCAAAATGGGTGACAGCATATGGGTTAAGCTGGTTTGAGGGTTCTGTCATTGTTTTTAACTGAAATGCCTATTTTAGGGCTGGCTCTATGGTTTTTATGTGCTCCTCAGCTAAAACTGGCAGGGAACTGTATGCCAACTGTCAGAGTCACATTCACCTTTCTTTAGCTTGTTTTTAGCTTGTTTTAAATTGACTCTCTGACTTTCTGTGTGTACAGTTTCTGAGTTTTATTTCTGTGTGGTTCTTTTATGTACCTTAGGAACAATTCTTATAAGAGCAACACAAATTGAATAACTAAATAAGATTAGGATGTGAATAAGATTAAGAAACTGGTTAGGAACCAAACTTTTTTTTCTCTCTCTCTCAGACCAGCCTGTCAAATGACAGTCTCTATTCCATAATAAACTGGCTTGGAGCTGAGCCAAGCAATTTAAAAGCTCCAAGTACATGCTTGCAAAGTTTTCCTCATTCCACAAAGCTTTTTATCTCATTTTTCTCTAACCTATAATGACTAAAAGCAGCTTCACACATCACAATGGTTATGCAAAACCATAAGCATTTTCCATAGTAAGCAATTAAAATTATATACACTTTTAAGCAGTTAAATAGAGGCATCTGGAGGCTTCAGTTAGTCCAGAGTTCCAAGATAGGTGTGTACAGTGACTTGAAAGGCACAGGCTTGTATAAGGAATGCTATATTTTATGGACTTCTCATAGTAATAGTTACATGTACAACTGCCTTGAATATACAGGCTTAGAGGAATGGGTAGCAGATACAGAAAAGAGAATGAGAAAAGCAGGGAGCCACTGCAGAGGAAGCAGACTAACTTTTATCAGGTACACTGGCCCCAAAGACCCTGAAATACTGAGATTTAACCAAGTAGGAAAGATGAAGTTGTCCGCAAAGGCAGAAGAAAAATAACCCAATCAGTAGAATTTCCGACATCCTGTTTGGTACATTTCTAGTCTTCCAGAATGCTTGGTTCGTGTGGTCAGGAATGATCATACACTGATGCCAAGAGTCCTTTCTGATTTACATTTAAGGCTTCTCTCCCATGGCAGTACTCTACAGCAGGGTTCCTCAACCTTGGCAACTTTAAGACGGGTGGACTTCAACTCCCAGAATTCCCCAGCCAGCAAGGCTGGGGGTGGTGGTGGTTCTGGAAGTTGAAATCCACCCATCTTAAAGTTGCCAAGGTTGAGGAACCCTGCTCTACAGGGATGGTAACAGGAGGCCTCCACAGCGTTTTGCTGCCATGAATGAATTAAAATATTATCCTCACTCCACCAGTTTTATCACATGCCAAGCAAAATAGCAGTAGCTTATTACATAATTAAAAGCTGACCTGGACATTGTTTTCTCATCTTCATATTTATTGATTGTCACATATAGAATCATTGAGACCATGGAGGGCTTCTAGCCCAACCTCCTGCCTGGGGTAGGAATCCTCAGAGTATCCCAGACAAATGGCTGCCCAAACTTTGTTTGAAAACCTCCAGAGACACATCCCATGTGACTCCAGGAGCCAGGCAGTTCCATTGCTTAGTAGCTGTGACAGTGAGGAAATTCCTCCTTGTATTGAGTTTGGACCTCTCTCTGTAAAGCTCCCACCATTGTTTCTTATCTTGCTCTTGGCCACTACAGAGAATAAATACATACTCATTTCCCTATGACAGCCTTTAAGTATTAGAAGACTGCTATCCTGTCTCTCCTTAGCTTTGTATTCTTTAGACTAAGCATACTCTATTCTTTAACTGTCTTTCATAGGATTTACCTTCCAAGTCCCTCATCATCTTTATTACTCTCCTCTGCACTCTTTTCAGTTCCCCAGCATCTTTTTTGTATTCTGGAGACCAAAACTGGACACAGGATTGCCAAATGCAGTCTGACCAGTGCAGCATAGAGTGGAATTACCATGTCCCATGATCTCAACATCAACCTCTGTTGATGGAGCTCAAGATTGCATTGGCTCTTCTGGAAACTATAGCACATCACTGGCTCATGTTTATTTGCTGGTCTATCAGAACACCCAGATTCTTCTCACAAGTTCTATTGCTCAGCCAAGTGCTACCTATCTTGTACCTGAGAATCTTCTTTTTCTTACCTAACTTTAGAACCTTATATTTCTCACCATTGAATAGCATTTTGTGGGATAGGGCCCAATGTTCAGATCTATCAAGATCATTGAACCTTGATCCTGTCGTCTGGGATGTTAGCAATCCTCCCAGCTTTGTACCATATGCAAATTTGATGAGCTCTTCTTTTACCCTCTCGTCTAAGTCATTTATAAAAGTGTTAAAGAGCACTGGGCCCAGGACAGAACCCCGAGGAACCCCACTGCATATCTCCCTCCATGTAGACATAGATTCATTAAAAACCCTATGTTGGATACAGTTCAAACAACTGCAAATCCATCTGGTAGCGGGACCATCCATCTCACATTGTTCCATTTTATCAAGAAAGAGGCTATAGTCAACTTTATCAAAAGGCTTGCTGAAATCCAGATATATGACATTAGAGCATTATCTTGGTCTATTTATCTAGTCATTTTGTCAAAAAAGGCAGTAAGATTTGTCTTGGCCTGTTTTTAACAACTCCATGCTGGCTTTTTTTAATCATGTGTTTCTTTCAAAGTGCTTGTGAAACCAGTGCTTGATAATATTTTCTAGGATTTTCCCAGGTATTGATGTAGGGTTTTTTTTTTCTTTTCTTTTTAAAAGATTGGAACAATGTTTGCTCTTCTCCAATCTTCTGGCACCATTTTCTGTACTCCAAGTGTTCCCAAAGATTACAGTCAGTGGTTCTGAGATCACATCTGCCAGGTCCTTTAGCAACCCTGGGATGTAATCTATCCATCCCCAGTGACTTGAATTCATTCAAGCATCTAGGTGATTTCTCACCACCCTTGTCCATTTTGACTTGCATTTCTTTCCTGCCCCACATTGTGCAGCTTCTTAGAGGACCATTTTTTCCTTTTGCAAAAATACAGATGCAAAACAGGAATTAAGCAATTCAGCCTTCTTACTGTTTTCTCACCATCTTGGCAACTTCTCCAACCAGCAAATCAATGTCTCCTTGACTTTCCTCTCATCCCGCAGATATTCAAATAATCTTTTTTTTGTTTGTTTTTGTTTTTGGCACTTGTTGCAAGTCTCAGCTCATTCTGAGCTTTAGTTTTCCTGATCCTCTTTACAAATTTGGGCTATTTCCTGATATTCTGCTCTTATTATAAGCCCCTCTTTACATTTTTTTAATTCATCATTTTTTTTTTAAATTTATCAGAGAGCTGGTTTTGCAACCATGCTGTTCTCATCATTTTTTCCTTTCTCTTTGGCACTGTTTGTGTTTCAGCCTTAATTATCCCATTTTTCAGAATTTCCTACCTTTCTGGAATTGTTTTGCCCTTCAGGATTTCCATCTATGAAATCCTTCCTGCCTTTTCCCTTAGCTTATTAAAGTCAGCTCTCTTGAATTATAGAACACCCATCTGACTACCTTCAATTCCTTCTGCCTCCAACTTGGCAGGCAGAGTACATGGTCACTCTCTCCCAGGATTCCTAGGATTTTCATTCCCTTAACTCTATCTTCTCTGTTAGTAAGTATTAAGTCCATTACAGCTGATCCCCCAGTTCCCTCCTTCACTTTTTGGATGATGAAATTGTTTGCAAAACATGTCAAGAATTTGTTGAATCTCCCACCTGTCACAGAGTTTGTTTTCTAGTTGATACTGGAATACTTGAAATCCCCCATTACCATAGTGGTGTGTTTCCTAGATACCTTGGCCATCTGATTTGCTAATATTTCATCTATATCTTCTGCCTAGTTGGGTGGCCTATAGAATACACCAACAATGCCTTTATCATTTCTTTTTCCCTTGATATTCACTCAGAAACGTTTGGTAGAGTTTTTCATTTGGCGTCATGATGTCCATCAAGGTATATTCATTATTTACATATAATGTGACCCTTTGTTTCTGTTGAACAAATTATATCCTTCTAATGCTGTATTCCAATCATGAGTTCCATCCCACCAGATTTCAGTAATACTAATAATGTCACGTTTGCCTCTTCCCGCCAATATTAGGACTTCCTGTTTGGTCCTCATACTCTGCATGTTGGTGTTCAGGCATCTGAGTTTTTTATTATTGCCTTTCATAGGTTTGGCTGCTACATCTCCTGGTGTATTCCTGAGCAACCCTTCCTTCTGATCCCTTCCTTCCCTGTTATAAGGGTTACTACCTTGGGGCTTATTCTTTGAGAGTGGTTCTGTATATTGGTCATCCTCCCTCCCCAGATTTAGTTTAAACCCTGCCAGAGGATATAAGCAGTATGTCTTCCAAACACATTCTTCCCAGACTTTGTGAGGTGCAGCCTATCTCTCACCAGAGGCCCTCCCTGTCCAGGAATCCAATATTTTCTTAATAACGCTATCCCTTGAGCCAGTGGTTCACCTCCAGAATCTTTCCTTGGGCCACAACCTCCAGTTCTTTCCTCGGGCCACAACCTCCACTCAGAATTGTGGACAAAAACATCACCTGTGCTCCAACTCTTTTGCCTCCTGTCTAGCTCCTTGTACTCCCTTGATATTCTTTCCAGGCTCTTTCTGGGCATGTCATTTACTCCAACATGAAATTTTAAAAAGGGATAGTGGTCAGTAGGTTTATTTAGTCAGTCAGCTTCTCCATTACATCCTGGACCTTTGCACCTGGGAAACAACATACTTCCCCTGATATCATATCTAGTCTGCAGACTTTGCTCCTCTCAGCAGTGAATCACCCATCACCACCACATGCCTTTTCCTCTTCGGGACTACATGTCACCCTCCAAGGGGAGGAACAGGAATTGACTATGCAGTTTCAGTCACCAGGACTGTCTCTTGGTTCTCTTAGTCCTCTGAATTATATGCTGCCAGCCCTTTTCCTCCAGGACTCCTGTTTTCTTTGCAGTAGTTTTTTTTTCCCCCTCCTGTGTTCATTTTGCAGACATCTTTCTGTCTTGTCCAGAAACTCTTCATTTTCCCCGATGAGGCTGAGTGTTGCCAGATATTCTTCCAGACCCTCCACTTTCTCCTCTAGCAATGCAATAAGTTTGCACTTGGTTCAGGTGTTGTTGGGATCCTTGTCAGGCAGAAACACAAACCTGCACATACTTTGCAGGTCACTGTGATGCTTGCCTTCTTGACCATGTCTATATGTCTCCCAAAGATTGTACAACTCCAAATAACTCCTATCTTTGTACGCCCCCTTGTCTAGAGTCTCCTGGGAAAAAAGGGGGAAAAACAACAACAAAAACAGAAGAAAAAGCATATATCCTGTATGCTGAAGAAAAAAGAAAACAGGAAAAAAAGGTGGGGGGAAGGTAATTGATTTGTTAAATTTTGCATCTTATGGTGTGTGGGCTACTAGCTTGAGGCGATAAGACGAAAGTCCAACTTTCTACAGCTTGCAGTGACCTTCTGCTCACTTCTCATACTCTAGGAGTATGCAAATTATCCCAATGAATCCTATCCATCCACCTGCACTTAATCTCTCACCTAGAATATATTTATTAGGTCTGTATGAATTGGGTCCAATTTGGTCCAACTTATTTCAGATATTTGGCTCCATCTGGATTGATTCAATTCAATGTACCAAAATGGATCCAAGGATCTGAATTGGATGGATCTGGCTTGAACTCGTGTGAGCAATTGGCATGTGACTTGGTCCAAATCAAATGGATCCAGAGGTATCCCTTTCAATTTAAGGATTCAAATCGATTCACTCTTTTGATTCAGACATTCTATCAAACTGCCCTTGAATCAATTCTCCAAATTAACACAAAGAAGTTGTGAAGACTAAAACCATCACAGTGAAACCAACAGTGCAGGCCCCAGCCTTTTTTCTCAAGACCTCAGCAAAGCTGACCAAAACAGGTACTCCTGGATTTTTGGCATCCCATGGGATGACTTAGCTTTTCTTTGCAATCACTGAGTTGGATTGGCTGGTTGCAATCTGAAGGAATATGAGTTAATTTTTAAAATCGTATGATTTATATCCTACCAATCAGTCAAGTACTGTGGGTCTAATTATAGCTACTGGCAATCCATAGTTTAAAGTATTTAATTTCGCCGCCCTATCCCAGGTTGTCTTTTAAAGATCCAAACATTGGGCTATCTAAGAGCAGGAAAGATAGTTACTTTTTACTACAGCAGAAAAGATCAATGATAGGTTAAAATAAAGCAGGATGGAATTTAAAGAAACAGTCATATGTCCTTCACGCACACCCCATTCTCATTGCCGTCATGCATTTTAATACGTCAATAAAGCTTGCATTAAAAAGAACAGCCCAAGCTTTCAGACTGAGCCTGCTACAATAGCTATTTGGCATCTCCAGGTCAATGTCTCTTTCTGTTACTTCTTCTCTCCCATGATTAGGGACATAGGAAAAATGCCAACAGCTTAACATCTTTATTTGAAATGCTAAAATCCCACATCTTATCAAACACTGATGGTTAGAAGCCACAGTTTGGCTGAGCCAACTGCTGATGGTCTCAAACATTTAAGGGAGATAGCCATTTTAAGCAGGTCCCTGAGAAGAAGGCAGTGTTTCCCTCTCAGAATTATTCTACTGGGTGTCACAGATTTTCTGTAGTAGGAAACCAGCTATTTTGAGTAGGGTTACTGGAAGGAAAGATGAGTCAATGGACCCTCTCCTTTTTAGTGAACCAATGTAAGAACTTGATTTCTTACTGTCATTAGCCGAAGGAAGCCAGTGATCTGGAACGTGGTCAGCCATCTGACTGCCTGAAAAGTGGGCAGGCCTGTCCAGGCTGTACTGTTTGCATCTAAAAGCCACATGCAGCCCAGGTGGTTACCAAATAATCTGCATAGAAATGTGGCAGGAGCTGAAATGAGCAGTTCACACCAGAAAACTCTAGTAAATTAAAGCAGTTTGCCAAGCAAGAGTGAGCACAGCAACCTGAGAAACTGACGACTAATTACAGGAAGCATTTAGTTGTAGTTAAAAGTGGTACAACTAGTTACTGAATCTAAAAGGTTGATTATGTTTTCACACTGGCACATTGCATGTTGGAAGATTTTGCGAAATAAATGAAACAAGCACCATACGTTGGGTTAATTTTTCAGTCAGATTCCCTTTATATATCAATAAGAGGCATGTGAAACTTTGATGACATTCAGGAGCAGAGATATGCCTAAAGAGGCAAACATCTTTCTACAGACAAGTATAAAGTCATTGAATTCTGTGAACCACCACCTACCCTGAAGTAGCATAGCCCAGTGGCATAGGTTTAGCTCAGTAATAAAAGCATAGTCACAGAATCTAAAAGCTGTATTTTGTCTCTAGGAAGAGAAGCAGGAATTCAGGATAGCGAAGGATACAGGCTGGGAGCCAAGGGGGTTGAAGAAGGCTCCAGTTTAAGTTGGGGAGGGAGGTTAATAAAAGAAGATCTAGAAAATAACTTTTAACAGAAATAGAGATATAACACATTGAGCAAAAATTCGAAGGTTAGAAGCAGC
This sequence comes from Python bivittatus, assembly GCF_059951505.1. Taxonomy (NCBI): domain Eukaryota; kingdom Metazoa; phylum Chordata; class Lepidosauria; order Squamata; family Pythonidae; genus Python; species Python bivittatus. The sequence continues at coordinate 6,988,399 of NW_028277098.1, forward strand.
ACCATTTTAAACTCCCACCCCACATGTGAAATCTGAAAGACGTAAGAATTCCACTGATGGTTAATTTGTGCAGATGTTTAATTTAAACCTAAGTGTGGAATGCGTAACTCATGCTAGCTCCTGGGCCCGTAACCATATGAGACCAATTTAGGCTTAAGGCCCTACAATTTACAGTAAAGGGCACATTTGATTCCCTAAACCAAACATAGCTCCTTAGTAGCAAGCAGGGGCCTGGGGATGCAAAGGATCCTGCTCCCTAAAGCTAGGCCTATGATCCGTCAAAGCAGACCTGCAGGACCAGCTCCTGGATGGCGATTCCTGTCCTGCAACTAATTACCTAAATGGATGCAGGCTGTTGAGAGACAGTCACTATTCCCTAATAGAATTTGCCCTCAAGTGCAATTTAATTTTCTCTGAGGTTGTTTTCCACCCCCCTCCTTCTTTCTCTTCTACTGACCCACACACAGAGTCACTATCTCTACTCTACACAGTGGGGATCACAGCACCTTCTCAGCAGAAAGACCTGACACCCTTTGCCTCTTTCTCTTTCATACTTTTTGGCTTCTTTTCCCCTTTAAGTCTGAGTCTCTCCCGTAGTATTAATCTGTGCCTTCATAATTTCTGTCAAAGAAAACAAGCTGATCCAGGGAAGAGGGGGAATTAAATGTCAGGCAGCAGGTACGGTGTGCTACAAACAAGTTTTACTTTCCAAGGTTAGGTTATCATCCTCTACATATCTTGAAATGAAAGACCAACCTTCCTTTTACCTCTGGTAAGTACAGCCATTCTTATTTATGTATAACTAATTGGGGACACCTGAAGGTTTTCTTGGCCAAAACCATTTACGTTCAGTGGCATCAAGTTTAGAAAGAAATATAGGAATGTTCTTGCACCAATGCCATGTGCTTGATGGGACCAGTGCAGCAGAATTTCATGATGGTTTGGGCCCCATATTTCCATCAGCCAATAATTGCACTTTTCTTACAAGGAAAAGATGGAGGCTGTATCAAGAAAGGCTTACAAAAATGCCTGTATCAGTGATGAGTGTGCTACTGATCCATTTTTTTTTTCCTGTATGAAGATTAAGGGGAGTAGCTTCAGATCTGGGGATACTGATATTTTCCATTGTAGTTGGGATTGGGCGTGGGATATGCAGCTTGAACACCGAGATGTAATTTTTAAGATGTGCTTTTTTTTTTTTTTTTGACGATAGGTAGGTTTCAGCATTTTCTGTATCTCTGCACTGCTACTATTCAATTTGCATATGGTCCTTGTCATGATGCTTTCTTCTAAGGCTTCCAATGGGGTGGTGGCATTTGGTTTATATTTTATTAGTATGTGTATTTTATATCACTTCCATTTCATAAAGTCACCAAGACAGTATTCAACAAATTGAAAATAAAATAAATGCATTTTGTTATAAAACAATATAAAACAATGAATCATTTTACTGAAGATTTTCAAGAAATAGGTCCCTGGTTTCTCTTAAAGCAAAAGAACCATCTTTAAATAACTAGAATGATTCTATCAGCTGCCAAATCTTTGTACCAGTTTCTCTGAAATTATTTGTCAGCGCTGACATGAGGTGTGCTGCAGCCTTTTTAGATGAGAGAGAATTGATGGCTGTTGGCCAGGGAGGAAGAGAAATCTATGAGCAACACTAATAATCAAGCACACTAGTGAATTTAAGACTAATTATGCCAAGTAATCCCATGTCCACACACTAGCCATGTGAAGACTGAGGGGTGGTGACACCCAGGGAATTTTGTAGTTTAGCAGGAATTTAGACCACAGATTTGTTCTTCTGTATCCAACGTCCTACCTGCTGCCCCAAGCAGATCTCAAATCTATGTGGCTCTGGGTTTTCCCCCCCAAATTATAATCTCAGTAGGCTTTAATTAATAAAAGGGGAAAGATGGACCACTGGTAGTTCAAGGCTCTAAAAATATATGTGCTAGAGTTGCTGGTTTAAAGCCTTGTAGTGTATTCAGTTCAGAGGTGCTCCTTAGGGAATAGATGTTCTCCTCTATAGAATGGAGACTAGCCTTTGGAAACTTCTCAGCGACACACACAGTGATGCTCTGCTTGCAGTGTTCTAACCAAGGTGACAGACCTGCAGCACCTTGAGTTCGAACGCTGTGACAGCTTCACATTTTGATGGCTTTAAAAGAAAATGAGTTTATCTTCTAATTTGCACAATATCTTAAAATTTTACACAGTTAGATTAATTACAGTACGAGAATGAAGAATTTCTGAAAAAGGGATACATAGAATCCAAAATCTTAAATTTTGAAAGGACTTTTACAGTATGCAGTTTCCTAATCTTGTCAAGCTCTACTTTTTTTGACATGGGTATATATGTTTTATACTAGTACTGTTTTCAATTTTCTGAGAGTTTGGAATGCAGAAGAAAAGTAGCTTAATTAATGAGCAAATGAGGAAATGTATCTTGGGAAAAAGTAGCCTATGCGCATGAAGGCAAAATGTTCGGGGGGAAACCTGAAATACGAATGTTTGTGTATATATGAAGAGATCTGTTTAAATTTATAAAATTTTCACTTAATATTTTACCATGTTTGCTTTCAAAGAAAAGAAAATGGTTGCAATAATGTATTTTAACTTATACAATAAACTGTTTTTTTAAATATACAAGAATTCATAGTTTGTGTGAAGGTTAACTCTTTTCTTACAAACACATCATGATAATACATTTTAGAACGAAGCATAAGAAACACAAAATGATGTGGTTCATGCATATGTCATTAAAATATTTTTTCTTGATTAAGAATTTTTAAAAAATTGGATTTATTTTTTGTCTTTTTTTTCAAAGGATTTAAAGCAGCACTCATTGTATTTCTTCCATATTTTATCCTCACCACATTGTACTAACCTGCATTAGTCTGAGAAAGGCTGGATGCATTATCCTAAACTATGAGTTATATATGTATTTAATGCAGAATGGTAGATGAACTGTTGTGCAAATATGGCCAGTTCTGTTTTAACTAGGAAACCATGGTTAGAATAAGCCATAATTAGCATAATGTGTAGATCCAACCAGAAAAGTCACCCACATGGCTAAATGGTCTTTTTAATCCCAACCTGGTTCACATGATGCAGCAAGCCATATTATTAAAGTTTCTACTGAAACCACACACAATTGTTGAATCTGTAGTTTGGTTTTGGTTTATTTAATGTGGCTGTGGTTCTGCATGACATCCAAAATCCACATTATGGCTGATTTATAATTGAGTAGCCATTGGTCCTGCTTGCAAATTGTGCTAGCCAGGATTAGGATACAGACTAGAAGAAGTGAAGTGACTTTGAAGTAGAAAGTGCAGGATAAACGACAGAAAACAGGGTGTTATTCCAACCATGGTGGGCACCTTCCAAAGAATTGCTGTTCCCTCTGCGGTTCAATTGTCCACTGTCCTATATACTCCTGCAGAAGGATTCTGCTTCTGCTGTGCCTTTTCTCTTCTGAACAGGTTTCCTTTGATAAGAAAAAAGGCAGAAAAACTTAGCTGACAATGTCATCTGGTCCCTCCCTAAAACTGTCTTGAGAGGCATGGGTTCTACCTAAAGCCTTATTTAAAGCATTACTAACCTGATGTAATATAATTCCTAATGTAAGAATTGCCTTGCTTAAACCAATCAAGCTTCCTTCTAGTCCAGAATGCTGATAACATCAGAATTAGCAACTCTCATGGACCCACCATCACTTTTCAAACTTTTGGGATCCAGAAGGGTGTTGCTTCTGAACAGGGAGGTTCGGTGCTTACCTAGCATTCATTGATAGATTTATCCCCTGGAAACTGATTTAATCTAGTGGCTTGTTAAGCCTGAGGTCTGCCTGGAAAGAAGAAAAGGTGAAAAGGTTAGGATCTGTTCTGCTTCTGAAAAACAATATTGAAAGACAGATGAATTAGCAGGCCTTTAGCTGTGGGGAACAACTCTTCCCCCAGTACAGTTAAAATGTTCTCAGTTTTCCTGCAAATTAAATTTTGAGAACAGATATGCAACCTCCAGGGAGAATCTTAGGAATGACTTTATAAAAGTGCATTTATTGTATTTGCGCATACACACACACGCACACACATCTTACTTTTCTGGCACCAGCACAGGCAAAATGACCAACTGGGAGAGAGAATGTTCTTCATTCAGATCCTTCTCTGATAGATGGCGATGGAGAACAGCATGGATACCCTGCTATACCTTCCCTGCTACTTCAGGGATCCTCTTTCTGTGGTCCTAATATTGTCCAAATCAAAACTGAAAGGATCTTTTGGGCAAATGTATCTCTCTCCTGTGACAATGGATAATTGCTGCCTTTCCCATCTCTCTACCACTCCCCCCCCCCGCCACCCGCCTTTCCAACCGGTTTCCCTAATTATTCCATTCTGCCTAGAAGCTGGTTCATCATTCTCCTCCCAGCATCCTTTGATTTATCTTTCTGTCTGAAGCAGAGCTCTCTCCTCCTCCTCCTCTTTCTCCCACAGGAATTCAATTTTCATTCATTTTTCTGCTTTGCTAGATTGATATAGACCCTCTGCCCTGGTCCATATTACTCACCGCAACCAGGAGCGCAATACTGTAGAGAAGCCAGCTCTGAAGGGAGATGTTTCCATACGAAAGAAAAGGGCAAGACCATTCTCTGCAGAAGAATGAGATACGGTTTTTACACTTCTGATTTTTCTTCCACCTTCTCTAACAGTAACCCTTCATAACATTTCTCAGATCCTATTTATGGCTATTTTAAATATATGTCTGTGTGGGTTTTTCTCTCTGTGTGCACATGTGCACACGTTTGTGCACGTGCACGTGCACACGCACACACACACACATATGACTTTGGAAGTTGAAATAAAAACCATGAGTTGCATAAACTTTTCTGTAGTGATCATCACTGGGGATTTCTAAATCTGGGGAACAAATCCTCTCTCTCTTTCGCATACATATGCATAAGCACACAATCTCAGGATCAGTTAGATCCAAAAAGAAACACTGTATCACTCTGTGAGAAAGTGTGTGCATATTCCTGTGCTTATTTGAGGGAGGGTGACCTGAACGGAAAGAAATTAAAATAGGAGTTAATTCCTTACTGACTTTACGAATGACTAGTAAAAAACCTGGTAAATCAAGAGTCCTTACATATGTTTAAAAGCTATTTCTGTTGAGATGAACTACTCTTTTTGCATTGTGATTGACAGTGAGTTTGTTCAGAACCTCTGGGATCAAAACGAAAACCAGAAACCAGCCCCCAACCCTGCCCCTAGCAGCAGTGAATGCGATGATGAGCGTACTGGCAAAAAAATGGTAGTGTGGCCACTCGGCCTGGTTTGCTGACTGTACTGACCCTTCAAACAGGTTTTTTTTTAATCTGTCCCCTTGCAAGAATGTCTTCTCTTAGAAAAGAATCTGTTCTTGCAAATTGCAGTATTGATATAATAATTTTAAATATGTTTGTTTGGACTACTGGATGTGTGCTGCAAAATCAGGACAAACATTAGAAGGCAGCAGGGTGTTCAAATGGTCCGTTTCTCTTTGCTGCCCAGTGGTTGCATGGATTTTTGCAGCCAAGTTATGGTAATCCTCGTTGTGCATGTCAGAAAGAGAGACTTGAATTTTGGAGGATCATTTTTACCTTCATTTTTTTCTTATTATAGCACCATAGTTACAAATACCAGGAAGGCCTTTGCACAACTTCATCTGGTGTGCCAGCTGCACCCTCTCCTAGATTGTGTTAGGAAAGTCACTAATGCCCTAGTCACCTCATGACTTGACTACTGCAAGAAGCTCTATATGGGGCTGCCCTTGATGACCACCCAGAAGCTTCAAGTGGTCCAGAATGCAGCAGCACAAGCAGTGATGGGCATACCTCGGTATGCCCATGAAACACCACTGCTTCGCAAGCTGCAAGGGGTTGCCAGTTTGCTTCTGGGTGTGATTCAAGCTGCTGGTTGTTACCTATAAAGCCCTGCATGGCATAGGGCCTGGTTACTTGAGGGACCATCTGTCTCCCTTAGCATCTCCCCAGCCAATTCAATCCTGCAGGCTTGGAGTGCTCTGGGTTCCTTTGATTAAAAAATGTCATCTATCAGGACCCCAGAAGCATGCCTTCCCGATAGCAGTGCCTGCCCTCTGGAGTGAGGTTCCCCCCGAGATCCAGATGGCCCCCGCTCTGCTGTTGTTCAGGAGGGCTGCAGAGACCTGACTCTTCACCCAGGTCTTTGGGAAGGGAGAGGGAGACCCCTCACTTCATTCCATCTGGTCTGTCATGCTTGTCATCTTTTATCTTTCATTGATTTTGTTGTAGTTTCTTTGATTGTTGTGAGCCGCCCAGAGTTGTTGAGAGTCAGGTGGCATACAAGCTTAATAAATTATTATGATTATGATTACCTGAGCACCTCCATTTTGCAGATTTCTAGGACTAAAATAAATTTGCTAGCCAGCAAATGCAGAATCTTATTCCGAGGCCAACCAATTTCTCCATGAATTAAACTTAATCTTATGTGTCCTACATGCACATTCCAACTGCAATTCCTTCCATACTGATTCAAGCAACAGAACAGGTGCAGATGTCTTCCTGCTCCTTGTGGACAAGAGGTGCTTGAATAGGGCCCCAGACAGCAGGAGCAGAATGGGGAAAATCAAAACTATATAAATATTTCTTTCAAATATTCTATTGAAAGGCATGGGGAAGGGGGGGGAGTTTTTAGCATCCAGATCAGATTGAATCACATCAGCCTGATCTGGCTGTTTGATTCTAATTGATTCTGATGTCTGAAGCAAATCAGACTGATTTTCCACAGCAACCATTTGAATCAGACCAGGCTTGATTGGCACAGACCTACTAAAAGTGCATTCTGCAGAAAAAGGCCAGCACTGTTCACAACACACATGCACACACACATAGTGTCAGGTGAAGCCTCCAGAATTTACATACTGGGTGGGAAATTCTTGGAGCTGGAGTCCTAAGCAATCCGGGGTCTGGAGAAAACTGTTCTGAGATTTAAGAGGAGCTGGTTATTCTTCAGTTGGTCTATTGGATGATGTTGAAGGGTATCATTGGAGAGAATATCCCAGTGTCTGGTGAGGCTCTTCCCTCTTGTTCCTGCTTTCCTAGAACATTTATGGATCCTTCAGTTAGTACCCTCTGCATCTGATAGATACAGACACTGGGTACTTCACATTAAAAAAAAACAAAAACTCTCAGTTATGAATGCTCAGAAGAAATGTTTGAGCCTGAGTTCATCTTGATGATACCTTCATGAGCTTCTGTGATCTGGGCAATGTCTTCTGAAAACTCCAAAGTTAAGAATTAGAAAAGGTTTAGAATCATCACATGGAACAAACACATATATGTACTTTTTAAAAAATGTACATTATTTGCTCAGGATCAAAAGAAGCTCAATTGGATCAAACCAGAGACGTTGCTAGTTGACTATTTTGTGCCCACTGTGAGTGAGCGGATGCCTATTGAGAGACCCCAAGGAGAGCATGCCTGCCATAGCACCCTCCCTCCTAATGTTCCTGGACAACTGATAATACAAACTTATTGTCATCCATACTGGAGGTAACATATGGCCATCGTGATTAATAGCTTGTTCTTTCAATCCTGTGTTTCAGCAGGGGGTGCAGAACTTGGGTCCTACTTGCCATGGAATTATTTTTAGGCAATTGTGTATTAGTGGTTTGGCTTGTGCATCAGCTCCAGTGTGGCTCTCTAATTCTCATAGCTGTTGCTAGGATTGCTTTTACGAAATTGACTACAATGGTCCTGCCAAGATGCAGCTGCATTAGAAAGAGTGCTGATCCTTATTGCAGAGGGGTGTGTGTGTGTGTGTGTAATAGACAGATATATACATTAAATTTATATGTCAATACACTTAGGAGGCTGTTGTATGGGGAGGGCTTCTTGCTACACTAAAGAGACCCTGAAGTTTTGTTATTCCCCTGGGAAGCTGGCTCCTAGAACTCATCATGCTTGGAACATCTGCAACTCATTTCCCAGGAGATTCAGTACTTTGGTCCTCAGGGGCTCCACTGGCAGGCTGTCACCCTGAGCTGACTTGGGCTAAAAGTCATTAGCTTTGATGCTCCCATGCTGGCTGGATGATGATCCTATACACGAGCAGGGAATGCTCCAGTGAGTGCTTTCTTTTTCATTAGGCAGCAATTGTATGCAAGGTTTTAAAGATGTAATTTTCAAAAATTTGGCAGCTGTTTTCAGCCTGAATTCCAGATGCTCTTTTGCAAAATGAGCCAAGTGGCCATTTGAAGAGAGTAAAAAACATGGGAGTATGTATAAAAATAGGGTTATCAGATCTGGGCTGCAAAAATCCAGAAGACCAAAACATGGCAGCAGTGAGTAGAGAGACACTTGATAGCTCCCCCCCCTTTTTTTTTAATGTCTAAAAGTAGAGTAAACTTAAAATACATTCCCATGGCACAAAACTAGACTTTGGTTTCAGAGGGTTATAATGGCTTCAAAGCAACCCACATTATGACACCAGTAGGATTTTACATGGAATATGGTACCTAACCTGGAAGATAAATTCCCACAAAACCCAGCTACAAAAGAAAAGGACAGAGAATTTTCATTCCTCAGTGTGAGTATGTAAGTGGATGGGGGAGGGAATGAGGGAGGGAGATGTATCTGTTGTTAAACTAAAACTTCTTTAATCCTTTACTTTCCATTTTATAAGCTAAGACTGATTACTTATACCTTGAGGGTCAAATTTTTTTATGGGCTGCCTCAGTCCAACAACACATAGGTATACATAAGGGTGGTAATCATGACAGCAGTTGATAGGTACAAATGTTCCTCCATAAACTGTAGAAACATTAACCTTGGTAGCTCTGAGCAGAAAAAAACAATGAGATGCTCAAGGGCACTTCTTCAACCTGGGTCTCACTAGAATATTGGACTTCAAATCCCATAATCTCTAAGCAGCTTATTCTTTGGGTTGTGGATCTCAAATACAACTGGAGGACAACAGGTTGGGGAAAGCTGGTCAGAATACATTATAAGCAGAGGGGATACCATCAGACTTGTCAAGAATCTATTGGAATGTTGCTCCATGAAAAAAAGCAAAGGACCATACATTGTTTCCTCTAAAATCGGTAAGGGAGAACCTTTTGCAGTCAGAAGCCATGGGGATGGCTGTCACATGATGACATCACCAGAGGAGATGGAATGAGATTTTTGGTCTTTATGAGGTTGAAAAGGCTTTTTAAAAAAATGAAATAGATGTGTTAAGCCTAGTGAAAGCATATCATATTTATTTTGCTAATGCTTATGTTGCTTAATCTCAGTGAAAAATCTTAGGGTTGAGAATAATACTTTACTATGAGAATACACTCTGTCTTGAAAACGTCTCATAATGCAAGAATGGCTGCAGTTACTCATCAGCCAGAGTCACTCAATATTATCAAAGATTCCCTGCACTATATTGTTTCTCTGTGAGTTTGAGCAATATACTTAACTCAATTACTAAATCAATCCATTAATTCAGTTTCTGAACTAACCTATTTTCAATTTAATGAATCATTAACAAAAAGGACTGTGTTTTCACAACACTTACCCCCCCCAAAGTTAACCAAGGTTAAAATTAACCAAGATTGCCATGCTGTGTGAATGCATCTTGGTTAGGCATGTGATGAAAATCCGGCCTCTGTGTTCCAAGGTACTCAACCAAAGCTGTAAGAGGTAAAGCTTAAATGCAGGGTCACTCTATAGCATTTGGTGGAAAAGAAACCCTTCAATACTATGAGCAGGAGGATAGATTTTAGTATCAAAATTTGATATGTAAGAATTTCAAAGCATGATCACCCTGGACCAATAAGAAATGTCTCTTCAACCAAAGGACAATGGATTCTAACAGTATAAGTAGAAGCTTAACTGCTCTTTATAGCTAGATCACCTAGTGAAAGCACTGGCAAGAACCTATCAGAAGATTCAGAATTTCCTCCCCCTAACAATTGCTTAATCATCTTGCAGTCTGCCTCCCACCTTAATCCATTGCGCCCCTAATTTTACCTCCTCCAGGATAGAAATTCATTTCTTAATCAGCTACAATGGAAATCTGCAAATATGTAGCTGTTCTGCATTTTCTTGGCATCGGTCTAACATCAAATATTTCTTTTCTTTTGGAAAAGGCTGCAGGTTCAAGTTTGCAAAGCCAGGATGCTCTATATTAAGAGCGGGGAGCTGCAGCCTTGCAAATATTGATGAGCTGTGGCCTTCAGCATCCTTTGCACCTGGCCATACTGGCTGGGACTGCTGGGAATTATATTTCAGCAATGTCCAGATTCCCCATGGCCCTAAATTGTCTACCTTAGCCAAACAATGTACAAGGGCTTATTTAATTGGCAACCTCTAACCTTCCTGAAAAATATTTGCTAATAATGAAGGATTCTTTTTTTTAAGGTAGAGATCAAATGTCTCCTGATACGTTGTCTTGTAATCTGTAGCCAGCATGCTTCACTCTGGTGACCAAAACCCTAAAGGAAGACTTCCTTTTAACTCTCTAGTATTAAAGTACTAATTAATCCTTTTGGGGAGGACTTGAGATGGCTCCCATTGAGTCTTACAGCTGTCATTTTGTGCAGGGACATACTGTATGGCCCTTCGACATGAACAAAGTCTCAACTGCATTACTCGAAGAGCTGTGCTTAACCTATTTTTTGTTACCTTTCCTGGCACTTTTCCCCCTCTACTCTGATGACTAGCCCATATTTCAGGGGACTCAGTTCTTTCTGAACAGAACCATTGCCTGGTTTGCCTGGAGAAATATGCTGCGCTCTTCCCCAAATAGAGTTGTTGCCTTGTAGTCCCAGTTTATTATTTTGTTTGCATTCTGTAGGACAATCTACTCACATTGTAATTCAGATCTTCTCCTTGAAAGTCCCCAAATCCTAAGATCACTGCTTTTTGCATTTGTTTTGGAGCCTTAGGGGCCTGTGTGTTACAGTATATTTTTTGTATACATTTGTAACTCAGCATCTAATACAGTAAATGGAAGCCTGGTAATGGAAATCAAAAGCCTAGAGCAGTGGGCTGAGTTTTTCAGAGTTAATACTCCACAGTCTTAGTGAGCTTCCCTTCCTTGCTTTCTTTCCCCTCAGATCACCTCTCCCTCTCTTGTTTGGTATTTCCCCCAAATTATTCTGGCTCCAAAAGAAATGTCATTTTTAGACTCCCCATTTTCAATGTTCCCTTGTGGAGAGGAGATAGCTCCGTGATAATTCCCTGGGCCACTGTGATCTATTTGTACAGCATTTTGCCAATAAAGTCACCAAGATTTACTGCAGTCTTGACTCTGCCTGGACAGAGTCATTTGTGGTGACTGGGCTGTTGGCTTACCCTGTTGTTTGGGACTTCTCTTGGTCTGTGACCTCTAAGGGTGCTGTCTTTGATGTTCTTTGCCATTTGCCACTTGGACCCCTGCCCTTCCTGGTTTGTTCAGGAAGTGGATGAAGTGGTGACCACCTGGATCTCAGAAACTGTCAACTCCTTGTTGCTGGAGGTAGAGTTCCCAACACCTTGAAAGAGGCTGTGGTCCACCCCCTCCTGAAAGTGCACTGATAATACCCAGTTGTATATTGCTAACTCAGGCTGCAAAGGACATGCTGTTAACATTCTTGACAGCAAGGAGGTTATCAGGATCTGAATGGGACAGAACAGCCTTGTCAGGCTCAGTCCAAGAACAGCAAGGAAACAGTTCATCCAAATTCAGTTCTTTTATTGCTTACATCATATAGACAGAATCTTGCCAGACTAAATCTATACTACAGCAACTAGTGGATATACCCTGGGAGATTCTGGGGAGTGGCTATCCTGAACCTCTTTCGCTTCCTATGCACCAGCTCTGGACTGTGTTGTCTTTCGTCTCCCTGCCCTTCCTGGAATGCACCCCCTCCTTCCTGACAGCCTTGCTCTCTACTGCAATCCACCACATCACCCTCCCCTTCGTAGATACATTGCATCACAAGATTGAAGATAAACCCTAGAAAGTTAGACTCGTTGTTGACACATCAGGGTCCTCTACAACTACCAGAGTTGTTCCTTGATGGGCAAGCATAGATGTTAGGAAGCAGGTTCACAACTTGAGAATCCTTCCAGATTCATGGCTCCTGCTGGAACAGCAAATAAAAGGTGTGGCCAGAGAGGCCTACGCCTAGTTCCACCTGGTGTGCCAATTACAACCTGAAGCAGGAGGATCTAGATACAAGAACTCTTATCACTACCCAGTTGGTCTACTGTAATGCATTCTACTTGGGCCTGCCCTTAAAAATTACTCAGAAATTACAGTTGGTTCAAGATGCAGCATCCTGTCATTGGGTGCATATAACACTGGTTTTGTGGACACTATATTGGTTGTTGATTGATTTCTGGGTACAAATTAAGATGCTGTTTTTAATCTCTAAAGCCCCCTATGGTTTGGAGCCTGATACCTGTAGGACTGGCTACTGCAAACAGTACTTAGCCAACTTACTAGATCAAACAGGGAGAAACTCTTATTGGTCCTACATTTTTGGAGAGGTTTGGTGGGCTGAAGTGAGAAGGCACTGCTTTTCTGTGGCAATGCCAATATTATGCAACAACCGCCCAGTAGAGATCAGGCTGGCCCCCTCCCTGATGGTGTTTTTAAGCTACTAAAGACAGTTGTTCCAGAGAGCTTTCCCCTGATTTTATCACACCATCTTCAACTGCCATTTTTATTGTTTTCATTCTTACGTTTGGTTGGTGGTGTTTTTATCAAAGTTTGTACTTAATAAGCTGTTGGTTTTATAGTTTTTATCAAAGTTTTATGGTGGCTACTTTAATTGTTTTTTTTTTAATATTCTGGGTAAGTTGCTGAGAGTCTTTTTGATCCTGCAGCAGGATAGAAGTATATAAAATAAATAGACACATACATTTCATTACCAAATTGTAGGAGTCCCTCCTCACAGTTCACTCTCCATTACTGCTTGAGCTTGAACCACTTTGAGCAACATCAGTCTTGGCTGATTGCCTCATTTTGATTTTGAACCAAAATGAATGGATCAGAGAGTAGCCTGAGCATACTGTGAATGCCTAGGTATGTGCGACCAACTACGAAAGTTGCCTGGATTCTCCTCACTCTGACATAAAGTAAATGTAGTCACTTTGACTGCATCTCCTCCTCTTCCTCTTGACATCTGTCCTCACATGGTCCATGAAATCTGCCACATGTCACTTTGCCATGTGTAGCATCTTCTTCTAACCCTGATCTCTAATTCTCTGTCTCACTCTTTCTCTTTCTTTCATATTATTAGCAACCAACCAACACATCAGCCAGCCACTCTAATGCTGGATGTTCATCCACCTTTTTCTGAGCTGTAAATATGAACTTAACCTATAAACAGTGATGATAATATATATATATATATATTAATCTGTGCTCAGTCGTTACCGACTCTGCAGTGACTGCTTGGACGAGTCCTTGCAGTTTTCAAGGCAAGGTGTTTCGGAAGTGGCTTGCCAGTGCCTCCTTCCTAGAGCAGAGCCCAGCTGGTGAGCGCAGGAGGCGGGGTTTCCATTGCTTCGCGCCCTTTTCGGGCGCGCGCAGTTTTTCGCACTTACCAGCAACTGCTCCCGACTCCTTTTTGCAAGGCGCCGCCAGCATTTTTCCTCCCACCGGAGTGAGAGTACCCATTTATCTACTCACGTGAGTTTTCGAACTGTTGGGTTTACAGGAACTGGGGAGGAAACAGGCGCTCACCCTGCTAATGCGAAGGCTGGACTCGAACCGCTGAAGTGTCGACCATTTCTGGCCAGCAACTTTCAGCGTCATTAAGCCGCTGCGCCACCGCGTCCCCTGATGATAATATAAAACTTCACTATTTTCCGAAACTTCATTCAGTCCTGAAACTTTTATCAAAGATCATGTCTCGATTTTGTCAAAGTATAATGCACGGACTGTGGAGGTGTACTACATCATTATTCTAGGTTTCCTGCATTTCTGAGTTTAGTGGCAATCTTTAGTGACACAGGTGAAATGATTGCTCATGTTGATAATACAGAAACAAATTAGAATGAGTTATTCAGAGGACAACAGACCAAATAGCCTCTGTTAAAAGGAAGGAAGGAAGGGTGACCATAAAGTCATATGGGGAGATATGCACATTTGAACAATTAAGGATTTTCAGATAACTGGATCATGGGGGTGCATGTCTTAGATGCACAGCCCAATATTGATCCATTAATTGCTACAAAGACCTTAGCTGACAGATTTTTCAGTTAACTATACTGAACCTACAGTAGTAGATTTGCCAAGTGGTTTTCCAGTGTCAGAAATATGAGCTTCTTTATAGTGTCAAGCGTTACTGAAGGCATAGTTCCTTTTCCATATTCTACTTACCCAGTGACTGCATTCCCATGATCCACCAAGTCAGTTACAGTATCAAGGAAATAAATATAAATCAGTATTTGCCTGGGGCAAATATCTGCTGGGAACTGGTAATTTCTGCTTCCCCATCTTAATACCCAGATATTACAAATACTGTAAGTTGTTTGATGATGATGATGGTGGTGGTGGTGATAATAGCCGTGTAGCAGCATTCCAGGAATAAGAGTCAAACTATAGGTTATAAGCTACAGTTATATAACAAGCCATAGGATAATTAGAAAACCCTTGGGTACTTAGATAAGACTGGCCTTCTATGTTTTAGAGCTGTACTGACCAAGGAATAAAACGTATGTGGCACATTCATAAAACGAGGCTTTCTCCAAGTGCCCAGGACAAAAGAGCTCACAAATACATAAAGGCAGATCTTGCTTTTCCTCATGGTGTGCACAAGTCAAGCTCTTCCAGGACTAGCTTGAATGAAGCCTTGATCGTTATACATAGCAATACATAGAGCACTTTCTCAACCTGATGTCTTTCAGATGCACTGGAGCTGCAACTTTCAAAATTCCCATCTGAAAAAGCTGTGAGTTCTACTCCCAATTTGCTCCGGAAGGCATCAGGTTAGGAAATGCTGAGATAAAAAGTTAATCACTGTTATATCAGTTACTGTATCACTTTCATTTGAATCTAACCAAATTACACCTAGAATCACTTGTTTTGTGAGATGGGTGACTATATAAATTTGACATATTTGACTGGCTGGGTGACTTTGGGCCAGTCACTCTCTCTCAGCCCAACTCACCTCACAGGGTTGTTGTTGTGGGGAAAATAGGAGGAAGGGGTATTAGGTATGTATGCCACCTTGAGTTAGTTATAAAAATAATAAAGGCAGGATAAAAAATAACATAACATAACATAATATTGCCTATAGCAGTTAGAATTTTCTGCATGTTCCTTTCTCTTTTCAAGCCTTTTAGCCAAATACAGCAGGTACTATGCCCTATTCTACTATTTGGTTTCTCTTTATTGTTAATGCTTTGGCCAGCCATCTTCAACATGGTCCCTTCTGGAGTGTTGGACTATGTCTTCTATCATTCTGAATATGCAATGGCATGGTGTAATGATTTGAACCTCTGACCGGGGTCAGAGAAAGCCAGAAATCAGAAAATCCTGATTCATTTACTTTTGAGTTCACTTAAGGATTCTGGGCCAATCACAATATCTCAATCAATGCACCTCACAAATGTGTGAGAATAAATTGGAGGAAGGATAGAACTGTATACTTGGCCTTCATCTTCTTGCGTTGATTTACATTCCAGGAAGGTGAAGACCAACTATTTTCCCATGATGCTGTTTGTGGGCTTGATGGTGCTGAAAACCTGTGATATAGGTTGGTTGCAAAGTTTTCATCTGCATGTTAATATACTGGTCCATCAGTGAAATCTGTCTTTGCGGTCTTGACAGCGACATGCCTCTTCACTTGAAATTATGATGAAATAATCTACTAAAGATCTAAAATTCCTGGGCACAGTCCAACCAAAGTGTTTTAAAACTTAACTTTAAATTATTGATTTAAATGGGTTTATGTGCTTCACCACAGTGGTCTTCCAACGTTCTGTATTAAAAATGGAAGCACATCAAAAATTATTTACTTTTACAATATGTGAAAGTGAGAATGATCAACCCACTAAGGAGTTCAACCCCATACCTCTATTTTTGCATGAGCTGTGATGTGTCTCAGAGTAAACGAACCCAGGACAGACGATTATAGAATAAGTCTTCTCCTCTGAGGAAAGATAAATTTTGCTGAAGAATGGAATTGTCTTTTAACTTCATTTTACCTTGTGCTATTTTATCCTTGCCTGATTATCCTGTAGTTTATCTGTAATATGTGTAATAGATAACGTGTCTACTCATTATGGGTGCTAATTGAAAGGAGGCAAGGCCAGAGTAATTAATCATGCTGAGGTGTGATGAGCAGCCTCTTCTGGGATTGCATATTTTGGGTTCATATGAGTGGTCAATAATTAAATTTATTTATCGTAATGCAAGCAGTTGCACACAATTTACAGATTACTCTTAGCTGCCCCAGTTAAATTAGGAGAATTGGAAAAGCATCCCAGGATGGATCTTCCTTGATGTGCAGACAGTGTCCTTGATCCTGCTGGGCTTCCCCCCACCCCCGCCCCTGGGGCATCTGAACGGTGATGTCTTTGCTGGCGCCCAACTCTTCACCTTCTAGCACGTTTCTATCATGGCAAGAACTTTGTCTCAGAGAGGAGCAAGTTTAAAAATTGAAATTTGTTTCATCAACAGTGTCAAATTTATAAACGTAAGTGCAGCATTTCAAATACTTGTGTTCGATACAAATTCAGAAAGAGATTTGGAAAATTCGTCTCAGTGCAAGGTCTCATTTGTCTCATCTCTCATCTCCCCCTCCTCGCATCTATCTTACGGGGCACTCTGATGGAGTTGGTAGAAGGAAAAAGAAATCAAATGTTACATTTTACTTTTTTTTTTTTTGACCAGATATAGAAATGAACTGAAGTTTCTGTGTTTGCTTTTTTTTTTTTAACCAAATGTGTTGACAATTTTATTTGGTAAATTTATTTCACATAAGGTTCCCCTCCCTTCCACCCCCTTATGATGTTCAGATGTTCTGAGAGTTTAATTCTTTATTATTCTGGGAATTTCTACTTCTCCCTCCCCTCCTTCATTCTAGAAACATTCTTGGCCACTGATCTAATGCCTGAAAAGAACTGAGCAATTTGTAATCCGTTGATGTTAACATTTTAACACCATGGAAGCAAATGACCGACAACAAATGTCCGTTTCCACTGATTGAAAATTGAAGGTTTTACCCCCTTGTCAATTTCTGGAAATTCATCAGCTCGATTCCAGCCGAACCAAACTGAAGTGGAAATTTAGAACCATGAGTCTGATACTGTTAAAAGTAGCCAGAATATTCCTCAGAGAAAGATCCCATTTTCCAATCCTCCATCTGAGCCCTGAATTTCGATTATGAAAAGGAAAAAGCTCCTGTTTCAGGAGCCCGGCTTCTGTTCGCCGGCAACATTTTTTCCTGATTCTCGCTGTTCCTGCGCCCAGCCCTTCACTTCAGCCCTACGACATTCATTCATCCATCCATCCATCACGGGTTGGGGTTCTCTGCAGATTTAAGTGCAGCATCATTGGTTGTTATTCATATCCGGCCATCTACCTGCTGCCTGCCGCCGCTCACCTGCTGAGTAACCCCAGACAGCAACAGAGCAGTCACACATAAAGAATTGGGTTAGAAATAAATGTAATGGCAAAGAAAGGCTAGGGTATCATCCTTCAAATGGCAGGAAATCCTACAGCTGAGAAAGGAAGGGTGTAAAGCGAGACCAACTCCTGCTCGGAAGCGCGCATTTACCGCGCAATCCCAGGAACACCAGAAAGGAAGCCCCGTTGCTCGGACGGCCCGGAAAACAGCCTCGGGATCCGATCGCAAGGCGGTCTCTGGAGCTGAACTAAGGATGAAAAGGCTGAGAAGTGGTTGCCTCGTTGAAAGCCCTCGCCTCTCACTGATGGCTGAGATAGTTAATTGCAAGCAGAAATGAATTTCTCCTTCGGTTTCTGATCCACGCATTACCCCCCCCCCCCTTCAGCACACACACAAGCGTGAGCGCCGTCACCTGATAGCTTTCGGTACCTTTTCAATTAAAGTCCCACGTTCGGCTGCGGGTTAGGCAGAGAGAGAGGATGAACGAATTTTGCAGCACGCTGCCGGCATCGCTTTCCGCATTCAACCAAGAAGCGACGGCCCCGCTTCGCAGCTCAACTTTTTCTTTTTCTTTTCCCAGGAACTGGAGGCCACGACTTTTTTTAGCCACGCAGTTGGCAGCTGGGCAAAAGCCAGCAAAAAGAGAGTTTCGGGGTTCGTGGAAACCGAGGAAGCAAAACAAAATGCAATCTTTAGCTGAAGTTGCTCATAAACCACCCCAGTTTCTTGAAACAGACCGGGACAGGATCAGCTTATTTTCTCAACCACAGGCTTGTAACAATGGGTCGGGTAAGCCAGGAGTGTGTGCGTGTGTGCGTGTGAGAGAGGTAGGGGGAACTGGCTTAAGGCCTTAAGAGTTTTGGTCGGGCTTCTAGTTCAACCCCAATCCCCACCTAGTCTGAGGAAGGGAAGGCGCCGAAGCGATGACTGCCTGGTCGTTAGGAGGCGAAGGGCGCGAAGTTGCTTCTCCGCGCCCGGGGCCTGGGAAACACCCGAACCGCTCAGACCTCGGGACCCGCCAAGAGGGAAGGAAAACATCCCCTTCGCTGAGCCTGGGAGAGATCGGCTGTGCTGAGCGGCTGAGCGCTTCTTGCAAGAGGGTTCCCTTGGTGGGGGGTGGGGGGTGGGGAGAGTCGGGGAGGGTTTCGTTGCCCTTACTATTGCGGCGTAAGAATATCATAGGTACACCTCTTGGGAGGAAAGTGTGTTTATTTTCATTGCATTTCAACCAAGCGTCAAAATGTGGTGTGTTACATTGATGTCTGGGACCGTGATGAACGTTTCAGGGCAGAAAAATACCATCTTTGAAGAAATCCGTAAAACTATAGATGCGGTCGCCGGAAGAGCTGTGCTCGTGGAGAAAGAAATGCTAAGCGACCTCCTTCTGCGTTGAGCGGGAGGCGCTTGGGTTTCCCTGGCTGGGCAGCTCGCGGCCGGGCAGAAAGAGAGAAAATCCAGGGGAAAGATTTCGGATCGAGAGCGCCGAGAGGCGACTGTGCAACCCCCTGGAATGGCCTGCAGAGACTCTCTGGATTCCTCGCCTCTGAGGGGATGTGCGAAAGACTAAAAGGTGAGGGATCGGACGGGACGGGACGCACGGCCCAGCGGCAAGAAGGCAAGCCTCGCGCGGCTCTTCCCGGCTCAGAGGCATCCGAGGGAGCTCTTGAAGACCCTTTGGGGTCCATTTTCCCCGCCCAGGTTTTTTGAAAGGAGGCGCGCCGGGATTGGCTGTGGGGGCGGGGCTTCCCTGCGGAAAGTGACGTCACGCCCTCTCCCTGCAGTGTGAATGAATCAAAGCTGCGTTCTCTGGACCAGCACTCAGCTAGCAGGCGGCTGCTGCAGCATCACTTTCCAACCAGGATACAGTCAAGCTGGAATAGCTGGAGACTCCAAGGGGATTTGAAACCGACTGGGGCCAACCTTCTGCAAATCGAGAAGGAACGGTCCCGAATATTCTTAATTTTTTTATTCTTAGTTTTTGGTTTATTCTTTTTTTAAATAACAATCCCCTTGGGGGTGTTTTTCCCCTCACCCATCGTTTTCGTCTTCTCTGTATATTGAAATAAAATGATGCAAAGCTCAGCACTCGCTACGGAAGGTTCTGTCAAGGGGCTTCCAGAAATTCTTGGTGTGCCAATGCAACGTAAGAAATTTTCTTTTTTTCTCTCTCACTCTCTCTCTTCCACGTTAATGTAATAATAAAGAAAATTGGCAATTTGGGGAGCTTGAATGGTGCAGGGAGGATGGCTATTAAAGCAGCTGCGTTGGCCACATAGGAAGAAGGGTAGAAGAATCTGCGTGGCAATGTTTGTACATTAGCGGGTGTCTCTGAGGGGGCCTTGTGCAAGCGATCTTCCAAGGTTGTGACCAGGAGGAGGACAGGTTGTTTTGCACGGCTGTCTTTTTTGCCTTATGGATCAGTAAATCCAAGCGCTGAAAACAACATGCCAGATGGCGGGTGGTGGCTGCTCACAGCTTACTGTACTCACACAGGAGTAAGTAAGTCCGGCTGAGTTTCATAGGTCTCTCTCCCAGAGAAGCGGGTGGGTGGCGAGGATGGATGGGTGGACCTTTAAGGAGGCTAATGGTCAAGATGTTGGGCAGACACGAGGACGGCCTTCTGGTGAAGTAGGGCAGGCCGAGCAGCAGCTTGCCAGAAGTTTGCCTCTTTCCTCTCTGATCCTTCCCCTCCCGTTGCCCTTCCGTTCTTTGCAGTCTTGTTCTGAGCGCCCCTGGCTGGGCCGGATGCTGCCTGTGTTTGGGGCATCTCACGGGGCCTTCCTTCAGTGGAGAGGAGAGGAGAGGAGAAGCAGCCAGGCCTGCATTTGCTGCGGACCCAAGAAAGCGAGGAGCGTCTGTGGTGTGTCGTGAGAAGGCATCTCTTTCCCCCTGTAAAGAAGGGGTGGGTTAACTGCTGGTATCTCCCCTTGGAGGTTCAACAGGTCCCTTGAGGTGGGAAGTGGACTGAGAGCTGGTGGCGGCGGCAGCAGGAGTGTGCCCTGCCTTCAGGGCACATGCATACAAAGGACTAGGAATAGGGAAAAAGGGCGAGGGGCCTCTAGAGATTATTTCATATGCACATAGACACACCTCTCTCTCCTCCGTTGAGTGTACTTTTTCCAACCTGTGCTCTTCTTTGTATTGTGCCTCTGTGTGCAACAAGCTTCTGTTGGCCTCACCTGCCCTTCCTCGTGTCCCAGTCAATCTGCTTATCGGTCCGCCCTGAAACTCTGTTGAGCCAGAAGCAAGTCCCTCTGATTAAACAGGACGGACCTTTAGGGAGAGCCCTGGTCAGGCTGTGCTCGCCTTCCTACAGGTGTGGCAACCTTACTTCCCAGTCAGCAGGGTTGTTGCCCTGGGTGGGCCTCCTGGGAAACTTCCTTCTGGATAAACAGCCACTGGTCGGCCTCTTTCTAAAATAAGAAGGCACTTTGCGAGGACCCGGTTACGTGAGCTAGGAATGCAGAGATGGCATGGATGGGAACCTTCCGTTTTCTAGGCAGAAGGAGTTGCAGGTGATGGGAAGGGCTCTGTCCCAGACAGGAAGAGGGTTTGGCACTCTGGAGAAGGGAGGACCTCCACCGCGGGCTGGCATCCTCTGCCAGTTTGCCTCAACGCCATCGTCGGAAGGAGAGCCTGGCGGGTGCGCTTAGGCTGGAGGGAGGGAGTGCGTTAGGGAATCTGAGTCTTCCCAGAAAGAGCCTGAATCGAGCCAAAGCTAAAGGCTTTTAGTTCACTTCGGGTCAAGGAAGGTCTAGAAGGGGGAGGTTAAGCGGAGCAGGAGGTAAAATTGTCCCCGCTGGGGCCCTTGGCCTCGCAGCCCCCTCCTTTCTGCACGGCTTCAACGGGGCCAAGCCCCCGCTCAGCCTGAAGGTCAAAGGAACCAAGACTTCCCAGGATAGCAACACTGGTGCTGGGACTTGGCCAGGACGCATTGACTGCCGCTGGGGGACCCGGCCTCACGCTCTGAACACGAAGGGGACCGGAGCAGGGCCACGGCCTCGCGAACCTGCCCAGGTCCTGCCCGCCGGTGGTATGAGCGCCTCGTGGTCCACCGCAGAGTCCCATTGCCTGGATCCTCCATCCCCGGCCAGCTTCTCGGGGGTGCCTTCCCAGCCTCTCCGGGTTCTTCTCTCGCCCGCCACCTTGGACAGCCTACATTGCAGTGGGCCAGGCGCTCTTACCAGGCGGTGCGGGCTCCTTCAGCAGGCAAAGCTGGCTGCTTCCTGGAAGCGCTCTTCTTCTGGAGGAGAGCACCCGGCAAGCTGCGGCTCCGTTTCGCTTCCAGTCCATAGGAGTCAAGGGTCGCCTCCGTGCCCCCCCCCCGCCTGCCTCCTTGGACCAGCCCGGGAGTCAGCGGGGATTTGGGGAGTCATCTCAAGAGGGAAGCAGGTTCACCAGCCCTGGGAAGAGGGAGCCTTCAGTTGGTTTTTGGGGTGGGGATCCCAGGCTGGCTGTTGTTGAGCAAGCCAGCCCTGTCCATGCTGACGGGGAGGCAAGTGGCTTTCTGCCACTGACCCTCCATTTCCCCCCAGGCCAGCTGGACTTGGGGCAATTATGGCTGATTTCAGAAGTCCAATTCTGAAAGCAGTAGGAGGGTGACCTCCTAGTGGATCAGGCTGCCTGGTAAGGAACCTGGCTGGTTCTCAGCAGGCCCACCACTGGGCTCAGCCCCAACCATTGCCTAAAAGGTGCCTGAGGGGCTGGTGAGTTGGCTTGAGACCAGCCTCTCATTGGGCAGCAACAGGCTTCATGCCTCACCTAAGCTAGAACCTGGCTTATGTGGAGTTGGCTTAGTGCCTTGAGTGAAGTCAGCCATTTTGAACCAAGGCTTATGGCATAGCACCTTGTCTGAAAGTAATAGTTTGATCAAGCAACCAGGGTTGAAATACCATGGGTTTTAGGGCGATTTATGAAACCAGCTAGCCAGTCATCGATTCTTGCCTCCTAAAGGCAGGAGGGTCTTACTGCTTCCCCTGCAAGTCTAGGTTTTACCGGAAAGAGGCTTCCGAGGGTCCATTTAACCATACTGTTTTGATGCGGCCTATCTCTTAGAAGGTAAAAAGGGAACTTGGGAAACATGTGAATTGTGAAACACAGGTCTGTCATGGATTCATGTGTGGTGGACCCGAGATTGGCAGGAAGACTCTGTTTATTGTTAACGACCCACTGACTTTGCTTCTTCATATCTTATCTCCTCCTGCTCCACTTTCTTTCCCTGCGCCCACCGTTTATTCGGATCCTTTCTTGATTCTCCTGTTGGTGGGAAACTGTCCTTACCTTTTTCTTAAAAATGTCCTTCCTGGACCAGTCCTTTATTTTCTTGAAAACCGGCTCCCACTAAATTAGGGAGGGAGAACCAACGGAGAACAGAAACACAGACCAGGAACTTGCTGCAAACCATGTGCCCCAAATTTATAGCCTGGGTCACTGCTCCAGTATTTCTAATGGAGAGTCAATTGTTCCATTCAATTAGGCCTAGAATATAACTCAGAAAGTCCGTTAAATTTCAATTATCTAACCACTGATGTGTGTGCATTCTCACATTTTCATCTGCCTTGCTTTCCATGCTGAGCCGTTTACACTCTTATCAATTGGCATTTTTCTCTCCTGAGTTAACAGTGGGATGCACAGAAGATTGGCAGATCCCACAGGCAGCCAGAAATTGTGCGTGTTCTGTTTTAGTCTGCTCACCAGAACCACCATCATGTCTCTCTCCATATATATGCTCGTGTACATGCACACTCTTTTTGTACATTTGTGTGCACAGTCTCCTGCCAAGTTCGATGTGCCCAAGCATACTGATATCAGCATAAGGGCTGTAGGTAACTGATGTAATGTACTCTGCCTGCCTTCCAGGCCTTCCAGGCCTTCATGGCTTTTCCTTTTCTTTTTGCCTACAAATATGCAGACTCAGAGCAGGAGTCATCAAAAGGCTGACATTCTGTTTCTGTTTTGTTGACTTGATGGGATATTTTAATAGCAATTTTTCTGTGCTCCCTTTCTCCACGATCCATACCTTTATGCCTTTTCGGATGCTATTTCTCTCGTTTAGCTTTCAAAGCCACCCTACCCAATGTAGCTGTCTTGGTGCCCACCAGTTCTGGCCTCTCCCAGTTCTTTTTCATGCAGGAAATGGGGGCCCCTCTGAATCACCCTCTACCCAGCCTTTTCATTGGTGGCTCCTCACCTGGAGGGCGCAGTCAGATTCTTCCCTAATTCACCCTTCCTCTTTCCCCTGAGAAGGTGATTCTGGAGAGAAAGCCCTGCTTGGGTGCATCAGGCCTCCAAAGGGTGATGGATTGTGGACTGAGGTCAGCTTTTTCCAATATGGTGCTTTCTGGCTCCCAGTTTAGGAAGGGTTGGGTTGGTCATCTAAAACATGTGGGGAGCACAAGATTGAGGTGGGGTGAGGTGTGCGGTATCCCCTCTTTTGTCTTGAGCTCCCAAGTATTGCTGGAATAGGATTCCCAGAGCATCTCCTTACTTCGCCGGGAAGGAGTTGAGCATCAGAGGCAGTTTCCTTTCACTTTTTCCTAATTACAAGAACTAATCCTGGTCCAAAGCCTGGGACTGGTGGCCCAAGATCAAGCCTCAGTTCCTTCTGACTTTCTTCATCGTTTATCTCTTTCCCTGTCTTTCCGCTTTCTTTCCCTCTCCCTCCCACACATCTGCAAGGCTAACAGGCTGATCTGAACTAGAGGAATGAAATGGCCTTCTTGGGAAAATCCAGCCTTTTTTGAGTTTGAGCCCCCTCGGGGCAAAGGGCGCTGCAATCGAGAGGTTCCCTTCAGAAGCAATTCTTCCCTTGGCACAGCTGACCTCTGCTCTAATCCGCAACGCGGCTAAACCGAATTGCTGGAAGCCTGGGAGAGACCCAGATAATTTGTGGAAAATCAGCAAATTTTGCTTAACTGTGTGTGAGGCAATAAAATATCCTCCCCCTCCCGGGGGATGTTAAATCGATTTTCCAGCATTCCCTCCCCCGCCGCTTTCCCGAGGTTCTCTATCCAGAAAACTGAACCTGCTTGCGGCTTAGAAAGGGAACGAAGACAAGCGGGCTCCGTTTGCCATCCTCCAACCAGGCGCAACAGCCGGCTGCGCTCCGGTTGTTTTCTATTAGCAAAAAGCGAAGAGGGGCGAAGAGCTGGAACAAGCCGTGGTTAATAAGAAGCTGGTGGTGCGTATCTTGCTTGATTCTCCAGTCAGAATTTTTTCCAACCGACTCGATGCAAATGTGCCTTAATTCGAGCAAAAATGCCAAGCTCGCCCTCCGTGGAAAGAAAAACCGGGCAAGCAGGTGGGATGACTTTCCTGGCGTGATCCCGTGTCTTGCTGTAGATAAACTGCCTGGGGGAGGGGAGTGTGAGAGGAAGGCAGGAGAGAATCTACCTTTCGTGGTCACGGGATCGAGCGGATTCATCTAAGGCGGTAAACCATGATGTCATTTGTGCTTATGAGAATTCGAACGTTGTGATCTATTCAAAAAACCCAGCTTGAGCGAAGCCTGACTGGGCGAGATGGATAAATGCACCCATAGGCTTTAATTCTAATTACACGCTTTCCCATAAGGACACATGTACATACCTCGGTTGTTCTCCCGGAGAGTTCATTTCTTCCCCACCGTTTTCTTCCCCTTGATGGGGAGGGAAGAATCAGGGCAACCGGGCATAAGTGGACTGATCGCTTTGCATTTTCTAGACAGTCTCAAACAATCTCTTCTGCAACCCCTCTCATTCCTCGAAATAGACTTCGATATGGATCCCGGATTTCAGTTTAAACTTCCCTTTCTTTCTTTCCCTCCGATTTGACCGGAGGGCGAACCTCAACTTTTCGAGACAAAGTAGACTCGGAACAAAGGCTGCTCCCGGTTCACCAACAGCCGGGATCTACCTCCCTCTTTTAGGAATAGCTTTCCGAGTTCCGAAAGGATTCGGATTAACCAAAATAGCAGCGGTGCTCTTCTCTGCCTGCCTGTCCAGCCTTGGTTCTGTTCCAGCGCGTTTCGGTTTTGTGAGTTAGGTAATATCTTTAACCAACAGTACAGTTCCCATACATCTGCTAGTTAGGGCAGTCAATAGATACAACTCAGGGAAAGCAGCTTAAGAGTTACAAAAACCAACCATCAGGAGCAACTGATTAAACAAAGAGGGAAGGACGGGATGATGGAAAGAAAGGCAGGTAGAAAGGAGAGGCAGCATTCGGCGTTGCAAATACCTATTTCTTTAATCATATGCAACGATTGAATACATACCCTCTAATTTGGGCTTTTCCAAATTTTTATTGCGCCGCCGGAGAAATTGCAGGCGGATCGGACCAATTATGCAGATGGGATGTGCTGTAAGTGCATGTCCCACGTTAAGCGCGCGAAAGATCACACTCACGGGATGCTGCGGCCCGACATATCCCGGAGGCTTCACGCGCTTAGCTGCGTGGTGGTTCTAGGGAAAATCGGATCCTTAACCGGCAGGGAGGGGCTTCTTTGGGGTCGCTTGCAATCCGTTCTCTCCTTGCAGCGTCCACAATGCTTTGTCTAAAATCGCAATTCCAATCAGAGTCTGAGAGTACAGAGTGAAATAGGATTTCTACCTTAAGCAAAATACATACTGATCTAGCATCTTCCCCCAAACCTTCCCTTCCCTCCCTCAGATCTAGTGTATTTTAATTTCATTTGGGACCTTTTCCGACACAGAAAGAGTAGCGGAGGGAGGAGGAAGTGATCTTCAAAATAAAGAAAAAGGCAAATAAATTGCTGGCATATTTTTAAAAGGTATGCGAATCCTCACCCTTTCTCACCTTTTGTTCGGGAAAAAGAACAGAAAAATATATATATAATCGCTCGACTTTTAATATCGAAACCAAAACAAATGAAAAAAATCTTTGTGTTTTCAAAGCTATAATTTGGAAGCATAAAAATTACAGTTAAAAAACCCATCCTTTTTGAAAGTCATATTTGCGGGGGAGGGGGAATATCTATTCAATGATCGCTTGGTGTGTAAAAGAGACGGTGCGCTTCTCCAAAAAGAACGAAACAGCCTTTCATCTCTCCCGCATCCCCAGGCGGGACGAAAGAATCCCGACCATTCCGGATCTTTGCTTGCTCCAAACGAGCCCCTGTCCGCTGCAGCTGGTGCTGTCGGGGGCCTGGCGGGTGTTTGAAGGAGGGGAACGGTGTCGGAGGCTCGGCCGGTACTAGGGATCGGCCCTCCTTCTAGGGCCTTTACTTCCGGCGAACTTAAGTTCTCTTTTGCAGACGAAGGGCTCCCGCCCAATTCAAATGAGTCCCTTTCCATTCTGGCCCCGGTGGGAAGGGTCCTTCCTTCCTTCCTTCCTTCCTTCCTTCCTTCCTTCCTTCCTTCCTTCCTTCTTCCCTCCTGCTGGGATGTTCGGAACAGCGGTGGGCGGGCGCGCGGTACTTCAGAAGGCAAGTAATTCAGTTCTAGGGGTCAGGATGACGAAGGTTTCCTTGGGAGATTTAGGGGAGGCCCGAGGGAGCCGTAGGAGGAGCAGTCCATGTAAAATCGGGGAAGGAGAGCAACTTTGGAGAGGTCTCCCAAGAGTGGAGCGCACCCGAGAAGCCGTCCTGCTCCTTCAACTGCACCCGGGAGGGGACAGTAACCCTTCATTTCGCTTGATCGGAAGGCAGTCGGGAGCCGCCGGAGACTTCCCTGCTGCTTTTCTGCCCCGCCGCTCCTCTGGAGGCGCGCTCAGGCAGGCCTGTTCTTCTCCCCTTTGTGGGGTTTCGTAACGAAACTGGATTCGCTTTCTAAGGAAATCCCGAAGGGGGAGGGAAAGGAACCCACCGTAGGACCTCGAACCCTGCTCGCCTTCACTTCGGGCAGGCTGGCAGACCTTGCGGGGTGGGGGTCCGTTCGTGAAACGCAAATTCAGATATACCTGCCGTTCGCGACCGACAGCCCAAACTGCGAAGCAAACTCCGCGGAAAGGGAAGAGGCGTTGAGCTACCCCTCCGGCTCCGGGGAAACTATTCCGCGTCTCTTGGTCGAGAGGCCGGCATTCCCTGCTGGCGAGTCCCGCGAGGCTGAAGGAAGCGCTCAGCTCCGGAAGCGGCCGAGGCAGGTGGCCATTTGGGCAAGGGTAACGGCGCGTGGCGGGCAGGTCAGAGGCTTACCTCACGGAGAAGGGGCACTAACCTCGCTGGGCTTGGGGGGGGGCGTCCCTTCAGAGCGAAGCGAGGTAATGCTGCCCCCGTTCTGAGGCGCCCCAGAAATTCGAAGCGAAGAGCGACGAGGCCTTCGGCTGCTTTTTTCCCTTGGTCTCCTCCGATGTGTTTTGGGCCCAGTCCGGCCTAAGAGGATCGAGATCCCCCGGCCTGGCTAGGGGAGAAAGCAGCACGTGCTTCTCGGCTGAAATGCCTGGGGTTTGGGGCTGGGATCCTCCGTGCAGGCCTCGAATGAGCGCTTGACGTGGATTCAGCCATCGACACCGTTTGTTTGCTTTCTTAATGATCTGTGTTTTTAAAAATATAAGTTTGTTTTTAATCTAAAGTGTTAGTCCTTTACTGGAGACGAAAACGGGCCAAAACAGACCATGTAACAGATGAGATGATGATGATGATGATATAGATATAGATATAATAATAAATGATAATTACCGCCTCCCCATCCCCCCTTCTCCTTTTATTCCAACAAAATCTGTCCTGGCTTCAACAAGTAATCTACTGCAGAGGCTAACAGTAGCCAACGAATCAAAAAGAGATTACTCAAGAGTTGGTCTGCAGAACTGGCTTTATGTTTTCAGAGCAATGAGTAGAAGGACAAATCAAGATCAATTTCAGTGAATCTTGCCCTCTGGTGACACTAGTTTCATCAAAGACCCTAATGAAAGAGATCAGCTCACTGACTGAATGTAAAAAATGTCTGATAAGCAGTGTTGATCCATGGTATCAGAATCTGAATGAAGAACACATGTCTTATGGCTTACATTAGTTTCTAAACACCTTTTGAATCTTGGACAATGAATTTGCTTCCTTCCCATTGTATATAGGAATATGGAAGACAATAATGAGTATCTTTAAGAATAACTGCTATAATTCATTTGGGGGAAGGGAGGATTAGTTTAAAGTGTTCAGGCTTGTTTTTCCTCCTAATTTTTGTAAACAATATATTTAGGCATGTTTCCATGGTCTTTGTAGCAGCCCTCTAATTGCTGTTGCAGTTTTACCAGCAGGTCCTTAAACTTAACTTGGTGGCTTTTGGATCAGAGGCATGATTCAGTGTTGCAGATCGTAGATCAATTTAAGATTAGTCTTCAGGGGGTTGGGGGACCATACACATTTATTCTCTATGTGCAGCCAAGAAGTATCCTGGAAAAAAGAACTGTGTTGTATTGGGATAAATAGGATTTTATTGTAGGAAATGATTTTTAAAGAAAAATATTCAGTGAGCAGATGAAACCATTTATATCTCAGCTAGCCAATTTAAGACTTTTTTTAAAAAAATCAGAAGAAAGAAAAGATGCTGAAGAGATCAGCATTAGCTCCCTTGTCACTGGGTAGTTTTGATAAAGTCGGTGTAAATATATGCTACATCAAATGGCTCCTGTGGTCCTTTCTGTAGTACTTTTGCCTTTAAAATGAATTAACATTTGTTTGAGTTTCAGGGCCTATGTGGAAAATTCTCACAGGCTCTTCCCCCTAATCCCCTCTAATTAACCTGAGGCTCAATCTGCTGGGAGATTTCCTAAGTGGGCCTTATTTGAAACCCATAGAAGCTGATCCAGTCATGCTATGATAGTCTACCTGGACCTATCCTTCAAACCAAATGATTGAGACTGGCATGGAATGCTTTCCTGAGCTTCTTTATAAAGTCTGGTGAATTTTGTCTTGTAGGTCAGTTCTGATTTTCTCCACAATCCTGGCTAAAAGGTGAAAAAAATAACAATGGGGACAAGGAACAGATTTCAGTACATGTTCAATGGGGGTTGGTATGCCTGAGAAAAAAGAAGATTGCAAAGTTCAAAAACCACTCTTGGACTCCAAGAAGAGTCCTCCTAAAAATGGTATAGAAATACAATTGTTGTTGTTAATATACATTTCTTTTAAAGATGGTGGGTACTTTTGTATCTCATAATATTTAACACAAGAGGTGTTCCTAAGGAATAATTTTATCTATGACTTGAAATACTGTTACTGATGCCTTTAACCACTATACCACACTAGATCTCATTAGCGTTGATAGAAAAGAAGACTCATTAATTACCTGGGAGTAGTCATTATTAACTATATTTTATTGTATTTACATTTAAATTAAATTAAAATGAGGTTTTGACCTAGACTTAGCTTATTTTTTGTGCTGTCCCAGCCATTTGTTGAAGAATATCCCTTGACTTGCCCTCAGTGGCCAGGTGCAGAACTCAGTCTGAAAAAAGATTAGGTTCCCTATTTTTTTTTCCTTCAAAGCACAAATACATGCAGAATGAGACCAGTAACTATCCACAATGAAAACAGTCATCATCTATTCTTTGTGACTGATATGGTGCAATTAATTCTGAAACAACCCGATATTCACCTACCTGGTGACAAACTTTCTGTGGCATTTACTTCTAAGTAGCCATCTATAGGACTGCACTGTTTATGCATTTATTGGATGCAATAATCATGCAGTTTTTTAAAAACATATTTTGAATTTATTACATTTTTGATATTCTGATATATGTACCTGGGTATTTGAATCTGCAAACAGGACATCCATCCTTCCTTGCAGAAATGTGGAATAATGAAATAATGCCTTCAATTGAAGGATGGGATGAGGTGTGGGGGATACTTAGTTGTGTGTAAACTATCACATTTAATTGTGTTGTTTGTTATCGTATTTAATTAAGCATATTGCAATGCATACTATTTCTCAGACTTTTTCCTCAGAGTTTATTAAACTATTACTTTTTTGTTTCCATCCCTGATTAACCTTTTAATTATCTGAAATGTTATATTTACTATCTCTATCATGGCCCCCTGAAATCTCATATTTATATATCCTTCTTACTTTATAGGGAGTTAGCTGAAAAATTTGTCTTATTTAAGTAAAAAAGGCATTTGAAGAACTCTTTCACAGGGAGAGGGGGAGGAGAACAACAATTTAAAGAGGCAAAACTTGCATATATGTTACAATCAGCTGATAGCCTGTCATGTAATGTAAGCTGTCCATATTTTTTCTTTTTCATTCATGTTCACTCATGAACATTCTTTGACTATTGAGTCTATGTGATCCTCAGTAACCTGTATTTTTGTTTCATGTAAAAATATTTTAGAGTTGATTATTTGGGGGGGTTATTAATAATATTAATAATGACTTTATTGACATATCACTTTTGCTCCCAAATAGAATGTTGTACTTGTACATCCCCTTACCAATACTGTTTCATCTCTCTTAATTCTCCATAGTCTGTTTTGGTTCAATTTCTCTAGAACTCTCCACTTCTGTTTAAAGTTAGAGGGAAGTGATAAGTGGCAGGAAGAGATATTTGCCCAAGCAGAGCATTGAACCTTCAATTCTGAAAGCTGGAATCTTTTTTCAGGCACACTTTCCATATGTTCAAGCATAATTTGTGCCCCATTGTCTACTCATCTGTAACAGAGCCAAAAACTTTGGCATGGCTTTTCTCATACGTATCCTTTTCATCTCATTGCCTTCTAACTACTTCCCACCTCACCTTGTTTTCACATCCTAAATGAAAGAACTTTGTCTTCTTGTTTCTGCTGTTCCTAAAGTATAATATACTTCAGTATACTCCATGGGTTTCTAGAAGAAAGTGTAGTCCATGTTTTGGCACCAGCCAAATGAACTGGTGATATAACCAGGTTCTTGCAACTTTGTGAAATCTCAAGAGAGACAAACCAGCAGCCTGATACTTTGTACACTCCCCTAAATCCTATTGATTCTGCATGCTCATCCCTCAGGAGGGGGAATTTAAGTACCTAGGAACTACTTGTGTAAGGAGAAAAAAAGCAAAAACCAAGCTTCAGGCATCAAACAAACCCCAAGCAGATGAGTGCCTTGCACCATGGTTGGTCTCTTGTTGAAGCAAAGAGAAGCTTTTCTCTGGTCTGTTTGGGAAAAGGCAGGCAGATCCAGTGAGTCTGTTGCTAATGAACTCTGGTCAGCTTTCCCCCTGCTCTCTTTGCCTAAGCTAGTGCACACTGAGAAGGCACTCACAAGGAAGGGAAGACAGGGAACAAATCCCCCAAAAGTCCAAATCAATCTTGGTTGCATTTTATACCAGAGTCAGAAGAGTTAGGAAGTAGAAAGATGTTTGTCTGGAAGAACCCTAGGAATATATAAAGTCAGGAATATAAAAGAATAGAGTGCCATCATTTGAGAAAGTCTATAAACAAAAGATTTGGTGAAATGGATGGCTGACATTGGATTCTGCCCTAGGTACATGAGAATTAGAGCATCTTTTTTATAATTCACAAACAACTGTCTCTTGGGGTCCAAGCTGCACCTCTATCCACACTACAAAAGGACCCAGACTCAGATGCTTGGCTGATGTTGGAGTCTGCATCAATGGCATTTGGTGCTCTTGGTTGAATGTTTCTGTTCAATAGGCAAACGCTGAATGTAATGCTGGAAGAGCTTTTGGGAAGATCCCTGAGCTTTGAGAATGAGCTACACCTCACTCTTTCCATATGAGGCAAGATGAGCAATTAATCTGTGGCTATTCAGCATTTTAAATAATCTTTCATTGCTTCAGAGGCATGTGCAATGCCACACGGTAGCAGGAGGGAGGTTGCCTGTTTATTATGGCCTTAGTATTATATAAATGAACAAGACTTCTTTGGAATCAAGAAGAAGTTGTGCATGATCACTATAAAGGGAAAGTGACTGTGTGAGGAAGCGGCACATAAAACATGCACTCTGAAGATACATTACCTTGGTTTTAGGAAAAGATCACATGTTGAGAATGTTTTCAAGGAATAGTCATGAAACAGCCAGAAATGGCTTAGCTTGACATCCCAGAACCTTTCTGAAAATTGTCAGGTTAGGGGTCTCTGACCCTTTTTTTCCTACAGAAACATTGTGAATGACAACCAGCCCTGCTCCAGAGTTCTAACTGAAGACGCTGGGATGACTGACAGACACCAGGGCAGAGGAAAGAGCCCTTAAAAACAATTTGAACATTAATTTTGGTAGATGTAACACATAATCATTTAAATATATTGCAATGATCCAACTTTAGGTTTTCCTGTTTGTGTCTATATAAGATGTACAAGGAAGCCCTCTTGAGCCTCTCATGGACAATCTGTTCCAGATTCCCCCTTATGCAATGGGTCTAGAATGTGCAACACATTTACTGATTATACTTTTTATCCTATTATATTCTTGATAACAACAATGGTTTCAATCACCAGCAACATTAAGCTTGTGGAAGGACCTGGTTTGCAGAGGGAAGAATCACTGTTCCCATTATGAATCCTCCTCAAATAAAAATGGGAGTGCTATATTGCTGAAAGGAAGGACTTTTTAGACCAACATTTGGCTGAGTGGTTGACTGGAGGCCCTTAAGTGCCCAGATTTTAAGATGGAGATGGCTTTGGCTTGCTGCTTGTTCTTGCATTTAGCAAATCATGGCATTTCTGTTTCTCGTTGTTAATAAGTGTTGGTTTAGTTAACTTCCTCTTTTCTAGGGCCCACTGTATCCCACCCAATATCTTTGCAATGCCAACTATTTTCCCGAGTGTAACACAGTTGTTATTTAAATCCTCTGCTTCATGCATTCAAAACTTAAAGAAAGTATGTTAAAAAGGATACCACATTTAAGTATATAAAAGGAAAGTAATTTTAAGGAAGTATTTGATTTTTTTTAGGAGAGAGTTTCACAATCCATCTGATTTAACCCCAATTAAGTCTTTTAATTGCTTCTATACTTTGATTTTCCAGCCAGAGGTGACATATTTTTGTTTGAATTATGGACCTATCCATAATGGAACACTTACAGAAGCATAACTAGACTGATTTGGATGAAACTGGGATGATAAATTAAGGGTATCATTGCCCTATAACCTATCTTTGTTTCATGTGGAAATCCTAAATCTGAATTCAGCCAGGGCACTGTATCAGTGACGATATGGACTGTGCTGCTATTGTTATTAGCATGTTTTCTCTGCAAAATGCTGTTGCAAGATTTGAGATTTTATACAAGTCAGAGATGATGTTTATGGCCAATGGCCAGACAAAACCTAGAAAGCTATTCTTGTCATCTGTAATGGACTGACTCCTTTTGACAGAAATCGACTACAGAAAGCACAGCATGCCCAGGTGACATTGTTTTCCTGTTACACCCATTCTAGCTCTAAGGGTTGCTAAGGACTTAAAATGTTGCATTGTTTCAGAGTGTCATTGTTCACATTGTTCTCCTGGAAGCTCTCTCAGGGCTGCAGGAGAACCATGACTCCAGGATGCAATTCTTACAGAACAGAGTTTTACTGGGGTTGTTCTCATGTTCTGTACATCTTGCCAATGGAAGCATCATTTCAGGCATTTCCAGGTTCCAAATCACACTACCACCTTCTCCTCCTCCTCTTCCTCCTCCTTTGGCGGTTGATGTTCTGAGCTGATTTTTCTTTTATTCCTGCAATTTTATTGGCCTTCTATAATCCCAGCCCTACCATTAATCAGAGTGAAGCATCCATCTCAGGTTGCAAAAGCTGAGGATGAGGAACCAGGGCGGCAGCACTCACAGACTGGCTATTCCTCACAAGTCCCTCTTCAGTTATTCTGATCTGTTGGAGGCCAAAACCTGCAGCCCTCATTGCACTCTGTAAATAGATTTGCCCTTAGATATGGTTAGGGACATTTTAGCCTGCTTTCACTCATGACATGCTTACCAGAGTGGAGAGAACCAACTCCATCAAGAGCACTTTGCTGGGATAATTAGCATCCAAGGTCTGTTAGGCTTTCTGTTTAATTGTGACTTGAAACTTACATCTCAAAGTAAGGGATAATCTGAGCAACTGGAGGACAGAGTGAGACAAAATGATCTTCTGATGAAAGAACAAGGAAAAGGAAGATAAAAACTGGGGAAAGCATATTCTAAGTGATGAACCAATGGGACAAAATAAGTTTCTTTTTTTCAAGGAAGGTATTTGTATTTCCTGTATTTTATTTATTCTGTCATTAGTTATGCTGTTAATATAACATATTTCATTTTACATTATAAAAAGGCAAAATGAAGGAATGTATGTGTATAAATTAAGATAAATGTAAGTTTTAGAAATTTCTGACTGGGAATTTATCATCTCAGATAAGGTAAGGCTTCATCCTGTAATATTTTGGAAGAGAGTTGACTTAGTCCTCTACTAACCTTCTGCCCAGAAAAAGATTCTTCAGTGATAGGAGACAGTCCGGTCAGTATTGGTAATCAAAGGGGTGTAGACACTATGTTGCACCTTGCTTTATGTGGCAAAAATATTTCAGGCAGATTTTTTTTTATTACCATGTTTTAATACAGATTGATTTATTTTATTATTTAGTTTTCAATAGTCATTGTTCATTTAAAATGGCTTTGTTACTATTATTTATTGTTTGTACGTAACTTCAAGTCACATGCTGTTGGTAGAGATTACAGCATGAATATTGCCATCCCCGCCCCCATAATGATAAGGACCATACAGAATTGTTGTAAAGAGTCATGTTGTAATGTCTATAAATTTTTTAACAATCAAAACACTATGCAAATGTTAAGCTGTTATAAATAAACTAATTTAAATCTTAGGGTAAATAAATTAATCCATTAAATCTGGTAGTCCTAATTTTCCTGCATTCCATACTGCTCTAATTTCTAACTCACAAAATATTAATGATGTCATCAACATATTCTGCTTCCTGTTATGTGCATGACAATTTCTTGCCACTGACTAGGACCAGTCATTCCTAACTCTGGCTCCAGCTCAAGGAGAACTTGTCACTTCCTTCAAGCACTACTTTTGGGTGTTGTTCAAGTTCTGCCCATTTGAGTGACATCACTGTTTCTATGGTAACTAATGCACTTCAAGGAGAAACCATTATTGGATTTTATTTTCTTTTAAAAAGAGGAACTAAAATTGGTGGCATAAACAAAATCTGCAATGTCAGTGATGCTATAAAGTTTTCATTGCCACTTATGGGGAAGAGCTGTATAACTCACTGACATCTTGGGAAGCCTATGCAGTCTCAACTAAGGGAAATAAAAAATTTATAGAGCTCAATTCTGCATTAATTATGACTCAGTCACCATATTCCTCCTCGAAATACATGAGGCCCCCCAAAATAAGGAAGTGAAGATAAAGCCAATTTAATCTTTCTCCACGGTCTGCAGAGCAGTAAGAGAATAATGCACCATCAAATGGGTGTGTGTGTGTGTGCAAATGAGTGAATTCATACCTACTTTCCAGGGGTGTTTTTTCTTACTTCTCAGCAACTTGACTGACTATATCATCTTGCTTTAATTTAAGCACAAGTTTAGTTATGGCCTTTTGACAATATCTCTGTTAATCTCTCAATCAGTCTCCAAAATGGCAACTGGAATTCTCTATGAACTTTTTGAACCCTCCCTAAATTGGTAAATGAGCCACTGATACTTCACCTATCACTAGGAGTCTTTATCAGCATATGGACAGGATAGAGTAAAGGGGCAGAAAGAAGTAGGTGGAAGAAGGTGCAATCCAGAGACAAACTGAAGGAAAATCCCTGATTTCCATCCAGCAAACACATCTTCAAATTGTAACTTTATTTATTCTTTAATTAAATTAAACAGAATAAGTTACATAAGTTATTCTTTCCCTATCTATTTTACTTGAGGTCTTATAATTCCCTTCCTTCCTCATTTTTTCTTTGCCTATTTATTTATCTGTATGGCCTGGTTACCACAGCGTTACAAAGATATGTTTGTATTTCTTTTTAAAGTCATTTGCTAATTCAGAAGCCACTAACAGCCAGTTGGTCAAAAGCCTTGAAAGCAATAAATACTGAATGCCTGGAACCCAAAAATACTTAAAGTGGAGCTTTGGGTGGACACAGAACAGACACCCTGAACTGAGGAAACCAGAAAGGGAGGGATGAATATTTCCAAAAGCTCAAAAGTTCGGTGTCACTTTCAACAGCTTATTCAATATTGTCTTCCACTGAAATAAAGCCGCCCTGTATAAAATACCGTAAGACCCTAAAAGAAAAGTGACTAAGTGAGGAAGAGATGAGAGGAGCCAAGGGTCACAATCCCCAGGTAGAATTACAGAGGCAGATATGTGCAAAACTGAAATGGTGTTGAAGTGCATATAGCAACCCTGCTCTTTCTTGTTACAGGATCCAGATTTGTATATGTTTCCAGCCTATAGGGAAAAGTTGACAGTACCAGAGGGGAGATGTAGAGGAGAATGGAGATAGCCTTGAGGAAAGAATTCAACAGGGATTAGTTCAACTTAGCCCTGGAAGGGAGGAGGGGGTGAGAAAGAAGCTCAAGATTGCTCCACCTTGATTCTCTTTGACAGAAGAAGGGGGAGAAAGAATCCACGTCAGGCTTTCAAGATTCTGTTATTAAATCTTGCAACAATAAAGTGTTCCATTAGTCTTTGTGAAACCTATTCCTTGACCTGGCCTACCTCTCAGCACTGACAGGAGGGAAGGTGAGGTGTGGGGTGTATTGGCAACTCCCTCCAGTTTGGCACTTAGCTACTAGAGACACAACAGATGTTACAGAGCCAGGCCGCAGTCAACAATCTGGATGAATTTACAGCAGCAGAGTTTTTGCCAGCCCAAGGAAGGATGAGCAGTGTTCTGAACCATTAGGGAAATTGCCTTAGCATGTCCCAGTGCTTTGGTCCATCATATGGGCCACTAATGCAATAAATACAGGCATACAAAGTGACCTTACCTTTGATAGTAAAGGGCTGAAAACAGGAAAAAGAAATCCCTGTGAAACATGTTTTTATTATGCAAAAGACTAATGCATTTCAGAAATGTGGTCGACATGATAAAGGAAAAAGATATAAACAATGTCATTTAAAACCATTCACATATAAAACAGAGGCCAGCATATAGCACTGAGTATTATTTCATTTCTACAATAGAAAAGCACATTTTAAAATATTTAATGACACTTATCTTATTTCTTTAATGCTAAAAGTCAGATTAGGTGAAGAACATGAAACCTATGTACAGTAATATATTAAATACCTTGATGCTATCAAAACAACTATTTGTGCAGCACAAGCTAAAAGTGGCTATACATTTCTAACCTCTGCAAGCTTTTGAATGGAAGTTAATCACTACATCATTGGGAAGGAAGAGTAACAGTGAATCCGCAAGATTCTTTTGCGCTGAAGACAATTTGGCATGGTCTCAACTCAAAAACTTGCCCCATTCCCTCCCAAAGCAACAGGTAGACTGGACTGAATGAAACTCAAGGCTTAACTTGGACATTTCTCTCTACTTCCTTTACTGATTTTGTTCCCACACAAATTCCATCCAGCCCAGTAAGAATATTGTTTGATTAGAGAGGTGGAAAGAGAGCTAACAGAATCTGCTGTCTCTTGTTGCCTAGTGAGTCACACAAGAGTGGAGAGGGGGTGTTGGAGTGGGGGCTCTTCCCGCAAAATCATCTTGGATATTTCAACTGTGTTTGACTTAGGGTTAAAAGAGTAGGTCCATTAGCTGGTAACCTAATCAAATTTGTGGCCGCTGAAAGCAAGTTCAGTACACATAACTCTGTGCGTTGGAAAGAAAAAGGCTAACGGATTTGTTGGGAACAAGAGGCAGCTCTGTGGTTTGTGTTAGTGAAGCAGATGTATTCATTTATGGAAAAAAAAATGGTAGGAGAATCCACGCAGGCAGGTGTCTATATTTTACACTGTAAAGAGACATGCAAATCACCCAGTTACTTTCTCTGCAATCTGTTTAGCTTTTTTTAAAAAAAGAAAGAAAACAAATTTCTTTGTTATCCAACTCCATAGCTCCATAGTTGATTTCCTGCTTCTGATATATTTAAGCAACAGCTTCTTTCACTCAGTTCATTAACCATGCTGACAGCTTCTTGGATTTGGGGGTGCTTTTCTTAGATTATAATGTAATATTGTGGTGGTCTTGAGTGATCTCCAAGTATACTTCAGAGATACAATATTGTTGATTTTCCCTTTCAGCTTCCTCTCTAACTCCCTTCCCATTTTTGAGAAGTTTCCTCTTATGAAGCTTACTGTAGTTTGTGTTGGACTTCTTCACATGTAGTTACATTTTCCACCATCCCCAGCTAGCTTTTCAAAGGGCATGACAAGCACCAATTTGGAGAAGATAATTGGAATGCATTATCTTACCTATTGTTGTGATCTGAAATCATATTTCATACAGCGTTCACTACTGAAATATATGTACCACTGCTGAGTCTGTGTTGGTCAGAAGGACTCCATTTCCCAGTGGCAAATTATCACAATCTTTGTTGCTGGAAGGATGCAGTGTCATTTCAAAGGTCTTCCATGAATGGGGTTGATGTTCTCTCCAACAACTGAACAACAGTTGCATATTCCATTTCCTGAACTTAATAACATCCGGAAGAGGGTCCCAACCATCTTACAGTTCAGTTCTAATGTGTGTCTGGAATCTTTGCTCTGTCACCATTTGGCATTCTGAAGGACAGTGAGGCATTTTGAAATTTCAGGAGCAAAGTATACAGGATGTTCTAATGTTAATGATGTATAAAGTGCCTGATTAAGACCCTTTTGAAATCCCTAATCAGTTCTGAGAACATTGGCCAGTCTATGGCCAATCTATGGCATATTTAGTAGTCTGATGTTTCATATTTCTTTTTCAACCCAATACTGAGCAAGAGACAAATTTAAAAGAACCAAACATAGGAATTTCAAAAAGAATTCTCACAA
This sequence comes from Python bivittatus, assembly GCF_059951505.1. Taxonomy (NCBI): domain Eukaryota; kingdom Metazoa; phylum Chordata; class Lepidosauria; order Squamata; family Pythonidae; genus Python; species Python bivittatus. The sequence goes on from NW_028277098.1 coordinate 7,027,898, forward strand.
AAATCTTAAGTCTTAAGCAAAATTTTCTGTTAAAAATTTAAGAAAAATTTAAGACTTGTAGCTCCCTGATCAGGGAGTTTTCGATTTCACTTGCGCTGAAAGCTCTGGAAGGAAACTGCCTTCAAGGGGTTCTACCAATGCTTCATTACAATTTCAGGGCAGGAATTGAAATAACCAGCACTAAAATGAAGAGGTAATTTGGCTTTGAAAAACAAGATTGATAACATGACTCAGGGCTTAAGAACTCAGCTCTTTCCCCAGTGGCACTAGTTTGAAGCTGGTCAATTAAACAGCAATACAAATCTAATTCCACTGGGCTGGATAACTGTCTATTACTAGAAGTCAAGCACAAAAGAAGCTGCTTTATCCTAATAAAATGCTGTATTGTAAACATAGAGTAAGCACTTCATATTATAAACATGAAGTGGAGACATTTGTTGCATTAAAGCACTAGATTTTAATCTGGTCATGGTGTATAATTCCAATAACTGTATTCCAGTTATATTAAATTATTTATTAAAATAAATTAGATAAATGACAACAGTAGTGATAGGAGAGCAGACCAGTGAGGCTCCACAGGACAGACAATTGTACTTAGAAAGTCAAAGCAGGCATACAGTTTTTTCATTGAAGCCTTCGTTTATTTTCATGTTTTGCTAGTCATTGGGGGAGATGGATTTGGTACAGTTAGGTTGACTTATTTCCTATCATATGGGACAACCAAGTGGGTTTGCTAAGGAAAGCAACTATCAAGAAAGAAGTCTGGATTGTTGTACATGTTGTTATCTCTTTACTGTTAGAAAATCAGTTGTGGGAGAGGTACTGGGGCTAAGGACACCTCCACAGGAGGATTCTTTCCAGTTTGAAAGCAATTCCAGATCTGTGCATACCTGTAAAGTAGACAATATTGGTGAATGAGACAATTTATTTCCAGCTCAGCTGTGGTGTCTATGAAATCCCAGCAGACCTAATTTTTCTTTTGCTGACCTTGGCAGAAAGTCTTGCTTCACCATGCCTCCTAGCTCATGAATTCAAGGGAAGCATTACTCTTTCTTTCTCTCTCCCTTGACCGCTTCTGCCCGCTCTAGTTTAGAAAGCAAGTCCAACAAAACATCTCTCAGCACCAGCCTGGGTTGATCTTCTGGTGAAGGTGAAGCAGAAGCAGATGGAACTCAAATTCACCTCTGCCTTCTGTGTCTGGGCTAACGAGCACCTAGAAGTGGTTGCAGGGATCTGCAGTCAGTTAAATAGCCTAGATCAATTCTGGCTATAATCTCTGGCTGCAAAAATGCTGATGTGCTATTCTTTTGGCTTCACAGCTCACGGAAGTTTTTAAACAGGTGCCAAAAGAATGGCTCTTTGCAGCCAGGGAAGTTCTCCTTGTAGCAACGGCTCAGATTGGCAAGGGCCTTGACCAGAAAAACACACAACGGGTACTGAAAGTGAGGAGGGGAGATGCACTAGCAACCTATTTAACATTTGTGTGGAGTGGTGGGGGGAGATTTTGGTTCCTAACAGTTAACCTTAACCCCAACCCATGCTCAGACAATTACTATGCTTCTCTCTCTCTCTCTCTTCATTCATTCATTCATTCATTCATTCATTCATTCATTCATTCATTCATTCATTCATTCAATTTAGGTCTTCAAGGCCTTCTGAAAAGCCAAAAGAGTCGGGGCCATCCTAATCTCAGGAGGGAGGATGTTCCAGAGGGCAGGCACCACAGCAGAAAAGGCATGTCTCTTGGTCCCTGCCAGCTGACATTAATACATATACATTATATGTATATATATAAATATATAATTTATATACATATATATAAATACAGCCAACATTAATACATATCCTGGGCAACTAATCCAGAAATTACACGGATACTGAATTAAGAGGACATCTTGGGAGGCTGATTGGCCAGTTGGAATTTCCAATGCCACTTTGCCAGTTTTCTAAATCCTATAGAGAGATCTCTGTAAAATCTTTTTGTTTCCAGAAAAATAGCAGAAAGCCAGGATTTTACTTTGCCATAGAATGGTATTATCTTTCATTGCCACCTGCCTCTGATTAGAGATATTTTTAGGCTCCTGATCTGTTTTAGTTAATTCACCATGCATTCTACTTTATATTAAAAACAACCACACTTCTATATTCTTGTTTTTTAAATACATATTATCATATGGAAGCTGAGGTTTATGTTGTTCCTTTGCCAAATGAAGGTTGGCCATACCTACGTGCTGCTCTGCTAACCAGGATTTTACAGAATTAAGAAGCTCTGGAAAAGCGCTCTGCAAAATCATAAACACCTGAAATTCTCTAATGAGCATTTGGGATCATAGTAATAATAGTAATAATAATGGTGCTGAAATGAAACACATGCACAATGGTGCTTTTGTGGAAGTGCCTTCCTTACATACTTGCATCCTGATGCAAGGACGTAAGTCATGACATTTGTATATGACATCATTGTGCATGGGTTCGCCTTTGGGCCCACAAGGTAACAACCCTTTTACAGAGAAAGGTGTTGCACAAAGTCATTCTTATCTTGCCAGTTGGAGGTATAGATGCCTGTGTATTGCAGTGAACATGAGGCATTAACTGATTTGTTTCAAACCTGACATTAAACCATGGATCGTGAATGAACAGGACATCCTGGGATGCTGATTGGTCAGTTAGAATTTCCAAAAATTTCCATTAAGAGGTTTGTTTGGTTTTGGCGCAGTCTAGCAAGTGAACCCATCCATGATGGCCCAGCAATATAAGCGAATCAGAACATTACAGATTGTCCTAAAACCACAGTTTCACCAAAGAATCTTGACCTAAGGTTAGGGGAAGGCAGTGATTCTGTCTCAGACTAGCCCTCTTACAAATTTGTCATGAAAATAAAATGGGAGGATTCCTTATAGGAAAGTTTAGTTAATACAGAAATTCAACAGGAAGCTCAGTTTACTTCATAATGTGAACAGGAATCCCATTTGGAGGGTTGCAACGGCTGCAGTTTCTGTCTTCCCCTTGTTTTCTTATTTGGGTTTTTCTTTCGTTCTTCATGACTTGAGTTGCTTGGCAATTGGGCCACTTTAGAAACTGAATTACAGTAATAAGATATATAGTTCATTTATACTACAGATGCTTTTCTCTCACTTTTCTGGCTGGTGAGAGAGAAATCTCGGATATAAAATAGCTGAAAAATCCACTGAAAAGAAAGCCAAGAGGCACGGGGATTATCACGAAACGAAGAAGAAAAGACCAACATGAGGAAGAGGAATACAAATGTGTAAAAAGCCACGTACATTATAGCCCGTATACAAAACCTGAAAGGCAATATAGCCCCTCTATAACGTGTAATAATACCCAAATTTCATGTGGAATATACTGTATATTCTCACTTTTTTATTATTCCACTGCAAGTTCACATCCTGAAACTCCCTGTTCCTTCTGAATTTTTATTCTGGACGTTTAAATGGCACATACCTTTTTACTGCAAGTTTTGTGGAGTAGGTCAGTGAATTAGACTGAATTGATCTATCTGAGTTATCTGCAGATAGGCAAGTTAAGCAATGGCAGAAACTCAGTGTAGGTTTTCTCGCAGGCAGCCAATGCAACTTTCCCAACTAGAGCACCAGGCAGGGGAGAAAGCAGATGTTCTTTTAGTTGATATGTGTGAGTGTCGGAGCGTGCAAGGAGAGTGCCCTCAAAAACCCAACCTTCCTTGAAAATTCACCATCCTGAATACCAATTAAGCTTGGGAGGGGGGGAAGTCTGCATTCTCCCCCCCCCCCAGCTTAATTTTCATGAGGGAGAGTGGTATTCTGGGGGAGGGTGAAAAGAAGGGAATTGCAATGTTTGGGGAAGAGAGATTTTCCCCACAGTCAATCAGATTTAACATTCCTCTCAGACACAGAGCGATGAAACTAGGGGGGAAACAACAGTCACTTGGCATCAATGGAACTTCTTTTTCTTCTCCAAAGCTTAAATGCTAAAACGGTGGATTAGGGTAAGGAGCACTTTTTAAAAATTTCAGCATGCGCCGGGCGGGGGGGGACAGTTATTTCTTCTCTCCATAGCTGCAATCCCCATGGAAGACCACCTCCTTATTGCCATTAAGACCAGGGCAACCCCCCCAGTAATGCCAATGGACAATCCAGGTCCCGAGATCTTGATGTGGGACTGACCCCCGTACTTGCTTCCTTTGCTGCTTAATGAGTTTGCTTTATCACCGAACATAAACTAGTGTTGAGAAAATTGTATGTGGGGTAGAAAACAGGACCTGGAGGTGAACTGCATTCACTTATGAAAACCATGGAATGAGTGTCTCTGGCATTTTTATGTGTTTTTGAAAAAGGCCAGTTCCCAATAGCTGAGGCCAAAGTTTGCAGCAGGAGACAACTGTTCTAGGAATGGAAGGTTATATCATATTGGCATAATTTCCCATTGTGTATACAATCCTTTCCTTAGTCACACTTATCATCTCTCAGGCAGCATTTTTATGCACTGCAAAACCCTGCATAGTCTATGAACAGGGTTGTGGATGCTGAAAATACACAGAAAGCCTGGCTGCTTGGCTTTCCATTTTCTTCCGTCTTAGGGGGAAGAAATTAATGGCGGGAGCTGGAAGGGAAAGCAGAACTGAGAAAGAACGCACCCTTTAAGCCAGCCTGTTAACCTCAGGAGAACGCTCTCCTGCCATCATTGCTGAAACATGATGTCAGATGCTGGTCTGGTCAGTTCTATCCATGGGACCCTGCTCTTTATGTCAGCCAGCCAAAGGAAGGTGGGGGTAACAATGGGTTCATGGTTCCACCTTCAGTTCTCCTGAGAATTAAAGTCTCTTTCCAGCAATAGGATACTCCTCAGTAAATAAGCCAATCAGCTGGTCTGTTTCATTGGGATTTCAGTACAAAAGCTTCTGAGATGCCTTTCTGGCCATCCAGAGGATTTGTAGGGGCATAAAAAGGCAACAAATTCTTGATATTTATTGTGAATCAGTCTCCTGCCATTCCAGAACTACCTCCCTTCCCAGAAAAAGGAGGGGAACGAGGGGGAAGGAAGAGAAAGAAGGCTCTGATGCATAAACATCTCTTGAAATATTACAGCATATCTGCTCTGAGGTTTGCTTCTTCAGAAATCAATCTTTTTTCAGACACATATATCGGAATTTATGTGCATTGCTTTTACTGGGTAATCTCCCCTGGCAGACTTTACAACACCTTCCATTATTTGGAACTATAGGCAGATAGAAAGAGAGATGAACTCCCAGCTCTTTGCAGCTGTATAGCCTACCTATTCCTCCTGCAGACAGACAGCTCATGTAGAGACAGAGTGTGCAACCTGACTGCATTTTACTGGTCTGACTAACAAACCTGAACTTGGTCACATAGGCAGCTTAGTGGTCAAAATTCAGCAAAATGGCACATTCTGCCAAGCTTTACCTACTTCGCAGCCTTTTGACCCCAGATCCATCTCATCCAGCACCTTGACTTGCCAGTCTTGGCCCCACATAAACTAAAAGTTGGCAATCCTGTCTATCTTTATTTATAGCAGTTGGAGAGCCATCTTATTTATGCACAGCATCTCAGAAGGATGCAAAGACTCTACCAAGTCTAGGAAACTGCAGAGTTTCTGTAATATGTATGTTAGGTTTATTAAAATTGAGCTTAAACAGCCTTGGGTTCTATCCTAGTCTCCGGTTTCCCCCAGAACAACTTCCCGCTAAAAACTATACAAGGGACACCTTTATTTCTGCTGCTTCAAAGTGTTTATGAATGCTTCATATTTTGAAAATATTATTTTTATAATAATATGTTAGAGACACAGTTCATATTTGGAGAAAAGAGATAATTTTTTGTTGAAACTTCTGCTAATTCTGTTTCAGAAACATATATTTATTTATTTATATTATTTATATTGATTCTGCAATTTTGATCTGACTGATCCTTTCTCTTTAGTTCTAGATGGGTCACAAGATTAATAAAACCATAGCAATATGAAATAAGAAAAAAATAAATAATTAGTACATATATGATCATTTTGTTTTATTAAAAATGCAACAGTCTAAAGAAAGTTAAAAAAGAGCTTTTAGCAAAAGCAAAGGTAACAGTAACTCTGCATTCCAAAATGCCCTGCTAATAATTATATATGTATAAATAAATAGTGACTAGGTATAGTCTAAAAAGCATTACTAGGTCCTTTAGTGTGAAACAAGTGTTGGACATAGGCAAGGTCTCCTAAAATAATATGAAATGCTATATTTGATTTGTTAGGCATGTTTTATCTATATAGTTTAGATTTTTTCAACCTGGTACAGGATGACATAAAAAGGAGGAGGGAGGAATTTTGAAGGCATTGGGATTAGCACAGCTAATAGTGGGTCAGAGATTACATTTTACCCAACTGGATGTTTTTCTGCACAAAATAGCACAGATTGCAGTTACATATGGAAATAAATCCGCCATGTATTGTACATATGCACTGAAGCCCTAACAATGGTTAGGAAAGTTGAAAAATTAATATCTCAGGTAGGCAAAACCACCCAGCCAATCTTTCTAGTCTCCAGCTGTCCTGGATGCTGGATCTGTTCGAATGCTAAGATCATCCACTTCTCTGTACCTTGTTAAAAGGGTTGATAAAGCATAGAGTGATCACGTGTTGTACATAGGACAATCCTTTATCTGAAGAGCTGTACGGTACAAGTCTGGTTTAAACATGAAGCATAATATGAGGGGATAGATGAAGCCATGAAAGTCACCATCCTTATTTGCTATCTGGATTGAACAGATACACAAGTCACAGCCTCTCACACTATGGTGAGATGTACTGCATTTCTATTTAAATGATATTAGTTCCATTTTTACCTTTTTCTTGGGAAAATGTAAGCCCCATTATCTCTCAGGGTGGAATCTGAATTTGATGTGCTATTCTTTCCTAGCTTTTAACTGACAGCAATCAGTCAGACAGAAATTAGCAGGTGAAGTTTCCCTGGGCATGAAAATGATTGCAGTAAAACTGTTGCTTATTAAACTTCTGGGTTCCACAGTTTGACTCAAGGATTTATGCCAACAAGAAGAAGGGAGGGAGGGAGGGAGAGAGAGAGAGAGAGAGGGCTGCTGAGGTTGGAAAGGATTTTAGAAGGTGGATGGTTAGCATAGTCACTACATCTGATTCTTCTGAGCAGAAGGATCAATATGATGAAGGAAGAAAACAGAGGATTGGTAATCTGAAGATCTGACATTGGAAAAATAGAAAACCTCTGGAAAAAGTTGACATGTCAATATTAAAAAATACTAAAGCCTTCAAAAGCAACATTTTTGTTTTTATTAAATCATTGAATCAATCTGGCTCTTTTCTAGTTCCCCTTTCAGGCATTTCTAGTTTAGAAAACTAAGAATCTACATATTTTTACAATGCTGTATAGCCTTAATGGCCAGCTGAGAGACTTTGAAGCTACATGTTATGCTGTGAGTCATTTTGTCTGGCCATTGTTTTAATCAAGATTTGATAAAATGTTTGCCTGCAGTTCCATATGCTAAGGAAAACAGAAATGGTTTTAGATGGTAAGAAACCAAGACAGTCCAAACTGTAATGTTACTTCTCTTCTGGATTTTGGACATGATCCAAAGTGATAGAATTTATTATGGAAGTTTCTGAATATCCTCAAGTTATTGTTTAGTAGCTCCTGCTGTAGACGTGGCTTGCCTGGGCACAGAACTGAACATCTCAGCTTCAATTTCAGAAAAGGAATCACAAACTAGAATTGGGGAAAAGGAGCATTGGTCCTACAAGGGCTTCTCGTTCCTACCTATTGTGTGTTGTTTTCCAATTTTACTCTGGACTGAATGCTTTCCTCCTTTAATTTTTGTGAGCTGTATCAATACATTTATAACCTCCTAAATTTGAGAATTTGACTACAGAATCTGGATTCTTCTAGCTGCAGAGCCTAAAATGTTTAAAAATTACAATGTTTTTATGGATGAATCGATTATGGAACTTGTATCAGGCCTTTAAATTGGGTGAGGCTAAATAGATGAATCTCGCGCTCAAGCTGGATTTTAAAAGATTTAGTTGTGAAGCAAGAAAGCTGGCCATTTGGCTCCAAGCTTTTTAAATAAAACAAAACAAGCAAGGTGTTGACTTTAAACAGGCCAGTTTCGTTGTAAGAGCATAGAAGCCTCTGAATCTTCCTCGGTCAGAATTTTATACTAGAACCTGCATGGAAATGATGTGTGTGCGTGTGTGTGTGTGGGGGAACTGTTGCTGTTTAGAATTTAATAGCAGTGAGTGGGACTCATAAAAATTGGAAGAAACCATCTTCCTGCACTTTTCCCTGTAAAAATGGACTCCTCAGCTATTCTTCACGTTCAGATTCCTGTATGTTCCCCCCTCTGGGGCAAAAAAAAAAAAGTTCTGAGGACAAATTTAATTTAATAGTTTAGTTTAGTTTAATTTTAATTTTAATTCAATTTAAGCTGGAAATAACAGACCAGGGTTAACCTTACAACCTCATTCCCATTTGCTCCAAGCCCCTCCTTCATATTTAATTGTGCACAATTAAATATGATAATTTTCTGATGATCTTCTGCCCAAGAAAACTCTTGCCTGTGGAATTAAAACAAATTTATACCCTGAACACAACCAAATGACCAGGCTCAGCTAAACTATGAACACTATGAACAGGCATAACTAAGCAATAAGAGGTTTCTTAATTATAATTCAGGCTGTAAGCAAGTATATATATCAGTTGGGAGTAGGAGAAATCAACAACTTGTCAAGGAGAAGGTAAATCTGAATGGATGGGCCTGCCATGTTACTTTTGTTGTTAGGCAGAGGGCCATGACACAGCTTGACCCTCACCTGGAGTTTTCTGATGGATGTTTAGGAATCTCTATGCTGGCCCTAAGGTATTCCCTCAGAACCTAGATGCCCTGATGATATAGTACCAATTGATGTAAGTCACAGGGACAAAGTTTCATCGTTAATCTGATGCCCTGTGATCTACTCAGGGGCTGTCCTCAGTTCCCAGTTCCTGCAAGCGACATAGGCAGCCTTCTGCCCACTTGATCTGTTCCATGCTCATAGAAACCATCATAATGTATCACCCAAGAGGGGAATGCTGTGTACACAGCAGGTACGTCCTTCTCACATATGAGTGACTAATATTATGCTCAACCACACCTGTGCATTTACACCCTCAGTATTTTAATCAGTTAGAAAGAATGCTTTCCACCCGCTCCGTCAGTCAGATGTACCTGCTCACTGCAGTCTTTTCATGCTCTGCAGAAATTTTTGTTGGTTGTTGCTGATATTGTTCTTTTTCTTCCTTTGCCAGAGATCCCCCAGTGTGCTGGCTGCAACCAGCACATCTTGGATAAGTTCATCCTGAAAGTCCTTGATCGACACTGGCACGGCTCTTGCCTCAAGTGTGCAGATTGCCAGATGCAGCTGGCAGAACGTTGCTTCTCCAGATCTGGAAGTGTTTATTGCAAGGAAGACTTCTTCAAGTAGGTGCAGAAAAGGCATCCAGGATGCCTTGGAAGGCTTGCAGGACTACCGTCTGGGCACAGGCGATGGCCTGAAAATGCCATTGTTTTCTTTGGGATGGGGGGGGGAATTGAGTGATGGTGTAGTGGGGTTGTTAAAGGGGTGAGCTAAGAAGATGCTAATTTAAATGTCAGCACAGTCCTAAAATGGTATTACCTCTGGCAAACTGTGCTGATGACTGAGATCGAACTTACAGGATCTCTTGAAAATACTCTTGCTATGAAAGGTTTTTAAAATTATTAAAATTATTATTAATCTCTTATGGTGATGCCATGGTGATTTCTATGTGTAATGTTGCCTTTGAAGAGTATTCTTAATACAATGTAATTTAAGACTTTAGTCAAGAATGGCTATTCCTGTCTTATAGTTATCTTGGGAAGGTGGGATTCTCTAGCCAACATTTCCTTTCTGTTGGTTATTCAGGCTGCAACTCCATTGCCTTTCAATTCCACTGAACTCAGTTGCTTATTTCTGTCTTGGCCCATATAGGATTGCCTTGTAAGGTCCCATGATCCTGTTCCTTTAAGACAGATTCCCTTAGGATCCTTGGACCGTCTGCTTGGTCTTCTGGTGCTAATTCGTAACTAAGCCTAGAGCCAGGGAAGGGAGGAGGCAGGCAGGAGAGAGGCCAGGAATAATGCTTGTTCATAAATCACAAGCCCTGCAGTGGAAGAGGAACTTATAAACAGTAACTCCAAGAAGGGGCAAAAATGTTAGAGCAGACATCCCTCTGGAAGGGAGCTTAACTGAAGACATCCTCCAGCATTTACCAACCCCTTGAAACAGTTTTGCATTAGAAATGAATTCTTTTGAATTTAATAATTTGTTAATCAAACCCTGATCTGCTTTTTGCAGCTGCTTTGCCCCCAGGGGGAAATCTAGGCATGTGATGAGTTGGCTGGAAGAAGGGCATGGCCTCTCGGATCAGTGCCAAGGAACTCAGTGACCCTGATAGTTTGGCAGGCAGCTGATGCCAGGTCAGGTCTAGGACTGGCAGAAAATATAGTAGGTAATGTATGTCCACTCTGGAATCAGTGGGGGAAAGGCCACCTAATCTACTTAGTTATTTTGATGGATAATCCCAGTTATTAACATCTTGGATCTCAGTATTTAGTATTTATTTTAATGTAAATTAACAGAAAATAATCAAATCAATTCTGTTTCACTAATTATTCCATTTGTAAAATGGACAAACATTTCTACCCTGTCTCTAGTAAAGGACTAGTTCCTTGAGAATTAATGGTTTACAAAGGTAGGCTAGAAATATTTGCTTATTTTACAGGGCTGCAGAAAAAATAATGTGTGTGCTTAGGTTTTGTTTTGTGTTAGTGGCGCATTGCTATCAATCTGTCATAATCCAGATTATTTATTTATTTGCATAATTTATATCCTGCCCAATTCTATAAACTCTGAGCAGCTCACATAAAAACATCGTAAATATCATAAAACAATCAATTTAAAACAACAGGGATCATTAAGGTAGCACAGCACAGCTAACAAAATGGCCCTCTTGAATTCTAAAAGTGTGAGCTCCATATATTAGGTTCTATAGGTCAAAACCAACATTTAGACTTGGAAGCATCCTGGTAACTATTGCAGATCTTGCAATGTTGGTGTAACACTGCTGAAATGCTTTTACCCACCAGCATGTGGGCTACTGCATTTTGCAACAGCTGAAGTTTCAGGGCAATCTTCAAAGGGAGCCCCAGATAAAAATTAGATTGCAGTAATCCAATCTTTTGGTAAGGGAATCATGAGTGACTGTTGCCACGACCTCCTGCTCTAAAAAAGGCCACAACTGGTGAACCAGCTAGAACTGGGCACATTTTGCACCTGCTGATCAAATGAAAGCTATGAACCCACGTAGGAGTTAAACAATATGGGGAAAAGAACTGAGCCCTGTAGGATCCTTAACTCTGATTATCACCAGCTGGAATCACATGCTCATGTAGAAGTACAACCACTATAGAGCATTGACCCCATTCCTAGCCTTCACGGGCATTCATAAGGATATCATGGTTGATGATATTGAATGCCACTGAAAGATCCAACAAGACTGGAGAGGGCATACTTCCTCAATCAAGTTCAGCTGGAAGACACCCATGAAAGTGAGAAGGCAGTTTCAGTCCTCCCAGTGTGAGAGCTGATTGAAAGGAATCTAAAGAATCCACTTCATCCAAGATTCTTTGCAGCTTCAGTCCTACCAGTTTCTCCAAAATCTTCCCCTAAAAGGAAAGGTTGGAGCCTATGGAGTAATTATCCAATAGGGTTGGATTGAGAAATGAACCCTTCATGACGGGTTGAGTCCCTGCCTCCTTCAAGGGAAGGGATTTCAGGCCCCTACCTCAAGGAACCTCTCAGATCCAACTGTCTATCCCTCAAATGTCTGAAGGAAGCGGGATTCAGCCTGCAGGTAGTAGAATTCATGCTGCAAAGAACTCTGTCACATCCTCAAAATCCACAAGATTAAATGTATCTCAAATACTTTATCTACAAGACATTGCTGTAGTTACCTCACTTGTTCTTGCCAATGTGGAATCTAAGAGTGAATAAAAGCAATTATGTCAGTAAAAATGTCTTGCAAATGTTCTGTAGCAACCTAAAGAAAAGTCATCCCACCCATCCCATCTTTCTCCAACAGGGAGTTGACCACCTTAGACAAAGCCACCAGAAGACATTTGGTAGCTGCCATGAGAGCAGAGAATTATTAACTGCCACTGCCACATTGTAGGTCTGAACCTAGGCTCATACCGATATTCATTCCTCATCTTTTGCCACTGTGGTTCAGACCATCACTTCTGTTGTTTCATGTCCTGGAGCAAATCAGTAAACCATAGAACCCACTAGAATTTGTGGTCTGAGAGAGGCCACTTGGTGGCATTCTCATCCAATTCATTCATTGTCTCCATATTCAGGTGACTAGTAAGGTTTGTGGTTAAACTGCTTAACATATCACAATGCAACGTATCACAACTAAAAGGAGGGGGAGGCTTTAGTTTTCTTGAGTTAAAATTATATCATAGTTTCTGGGACTAATGAAAGCACGGTGACTTTTGAACTACAGTATTCTTATTAGTCTTTATACCATAATATTCTGGATTTCTCAGTTTCATAGCCTACTTCACCGGGGAATAGGGAAAAATAGGTAATCTAAGTTACCTAGTCATGAAACCCATGTACATTTAGCTGTTTGAAGGATTATGCTTAATAGTAAAGTGCTGAGCTTTTCAAATATATGTGAGTTTCACCAAGGACTAAGGTAGGAGATAGGCAGGTTTTCATGGTGATTCCAGTGTGCTTTTTGCATTCTGGATCACCCCTAAGCAGTACTCACTATTGTGCATTGCAGGGTTGTTCATATGAAGAGGTCTTACATTGGTTCAGGCTATTGGTCTCTCATTCTCTTTATGAACAGGTGACGTCTTGTTCTTTAATGTGAAGATATCAAAGACAGTGGACTGAGAATCTGAACCTTGCAAACATGTACTGAGCGACAGACTGTCTTGTTTATTTGTTTTAAAGCAATAATGCAAATTGATATATGTCTACATTTTGGATTAACCTGTCTCCCCCATATGTTCTTCTCAATAAGAATTGTGGGGGGAAATGCATTGCTGGCTGTTATGCTACTCTAGAATGAATTAACAATAGTTGGATGTACAGAATCCATTGGGAGCTTCATTCCAATAAAGGGCAGGGCTGAAGCAAGGGGTGGGTGGGGTCAGAACTCAAAGTTGGTGGAGCCATTCTCTTTCTCTCTTTCCCTCCCCTTCTTTCCTTCAACTCCTTCTTTCTCTCCAAAAAACTAAAAAACAGAATAATAGCTTTTGTCGGAAGTCTGATCCCTTGCAGAGTGCTTTTGAAATTGTGTCATGGGCCTTATTAACTTACATTAAGCCTGCATGTGGCCAAGGCTGTATTTTGGTTCCCCTAAAACATGAATGCTTTTACAGCATTGGTCTAACAAGAGCATTCCCCTTTGTATCCAGGTTGTCACCGCAAATAATAATGTGGGCTTTGCAGACTCTTGCATCTCTAAGATCCCTTTCATACATTCTTTCAGTGCTGGAAGAGGCACTTCTTAAACGTGTGTGAATATTTGCTTCTTTGAATTAATGTGGACTAATCTGGGTGGATTTAGGACCTTGAATCAATTTGATGAATTGAACCAAATAGAGAACATTCTGCATATGTGCACATGTACTTTAATAGTCTGACTCTATTTGGGACCAATTCGTACTTTGGGTCCAAATCAGTTTGAATATCTGAATTTAACTGAACAGATTTTCCAAATTGATTTGAATTGTCAAATCAAATTGGATTCATTTTAAACATCCTATTACAGATACTATTCTGGAAGTGGGAAATTAATGATCCACCCAGACGGTCAGTTTCAATGACATGAGACCAGATTATGAAATTGCCATCTCATTGGGAAACAGCAGCCAATATTATAGGAAAAACCTGTCCAATCAGTTCACACTGTCTAGTTGAAACATTTTTCATTACTGTGAGGTGTTCTAATTCCAAGGCTCATTAGAAGTAAGAGAAAGGCAGCTTCAGTAAAGAGTTTTAATAGGCAAAAACTGTCTCCAGCAGGCATGCTACACGTGCTTGAGCCACAAGGTCTCCCATTTATAACCTCCTCAAATTTTCCATAACACTCTCTTTCCCCCCCAATAAAATACCTATTTAGAAAAAAAAAAAAAAGATGGAATAGCTGCACAAGGCTTTTGGCTTGATAACATTAGGAGCTGTCCATCTGGAAGACCCCAAAAACTGGGCCAGGCAGCAGAAAAATACCTATCTTAATGCCCATTCTCAACTGCCCTGCTATTTTTCCAAGTTTTCTTATCCTCTTCTCCAAATATACTTGCTGTATTATGACTTGAAACAGCACATTTGCCTATCTGAAAATGAGCAGAAATGTTCAGCATAGAAATATTATACCAGTATAAAATATTAAATGTTTGCTGTAGCTAGGCTATGGAAAACCTTTGATCACATACAATAGTAAATGTTTGAATATTTTCTAAGCTACATGTCTAAAAATGTTAAGTGACATATGTGATGTAAGCACTGGATGATGTATTAAGTACGTGTCTCAAAGAGGGTTTATAATGGGCAACGTATCCTTAGATAGTGCAGCTGTGTGGGAAACCTCTACCACAGGCAGGATTGGTAGCTGTTGACCCTTTATCCCTCTACATTGAAAGCTCAGTCAGAGAACCCTACCTTAGGAAGACCCAGACTTGCACATACTTACACAAACACAAACCTTCTAAAAGTTGTGTATATATTTCCATGTATCATGTATTCTTGCATCACTTAGTCTGCTCCTGCTAATCTTGGGGAGGTCCAAGGGATATGTAGAAATCTCATTCTTTAATGTCAAAATGCAGCTGGGGCCAGAGTTGTCTTAAAACGCTTTCCTCTCTGCTGCCACTCCCAGTCACCAAAGAGAGAAATTTGCTTTTAAAAAACTGAAGGTGAAAACGTTCAGGAATATACTCCTGCTGTGCAGCAAAGCAAAGCCTAGAGGCTTTTACCGCATATGTGTGACGATTCACAGTACCCTTCCCTCTGGAAGTATCCTGCTTTCCTAATTCAGAGCACAGTTCTGCCATCTGTTCTTCCTATTGTTGACGGAATGACAATACTCACTGCTCCAGGTATGAATGGAGAAAGACAAGGGCTCTTGTAAAGTGGATTTCCAAGTACACGAAATACACATATTGCTGGCCAGATGGGTATTTATACCTGTAAGGTAGAACCAGCCCAGCTTAGTGTACAGGTGAAGGGAAAGTGTAACCTGATAAATTATGCCATTGCTTCCCCTCTCCATTATTTGGCGCTACAGTATTGCATCTGCCTGTCCATTATTTGGCGCTACAGTATTGCATCTGCCTGTCATCTCTCTCACCCTCCCTCCCTCCCTCCCTCCCTGCTTTGCCATTAGCAAGCGAGGAACACGTGACAGAGCAGATGCTGAATGCAGAGATCCTTTGAAGCCATCATGTAGAGAGTTGGTGGCTGCACGTATGCAGGGGATTAGAGCAATCAAAAAATGGGGCGGGGGATAATGGTACTCTGTAGATCTATAGAATGTCATGATGATGATGATGATGATTTCAAGATGTGGCTTTTAGGGATCTTGAAGGGATGATTGCAATAAAAAGAAGGTTAATCCTGACTTGGCTGATTAGCTTGATCAACATGGTTAAACATGTTGATCAGTGGTAGCATCCTGAAGTGGGAGACTGAGCATACCAGGCAGGCTAGTGTCATTTTGGAGTTCTCTGTTACTACATGTTTACTACATGTGTATCTATGCTTATTAACTGCAGGGGGTCTTGCAACTGGCAGCATGAAGGCATGCCATCACCCCTTCATCTCATTGTGCCAGCACTGTGTAGACCAGACCTCACAATTGGGCCCGGGATGGGAAGGAGAATGTATATGCAAAATGTCTTGATGGAAGCGCGTGTTGCAAGTATGGGCATTCAGAGGTCCTGAGGTCCTGTCAGAGGCACTGCAAGCAAGAGGAAGAATGCCCTTCAAGGAGAACAGGAGGAGAGTGTGGCTATGGGGAGGCAAGAGAGTGGTCTCCAGGGTCCCCTGGAGGTTCTGAATGAGGGTGAAAAAAGGAAATGGAATGTATGTGCTCCCCTGCTTGCAGTTAGGGAACCTGGTGGTGCATAAACAGGATGTACAGTTTATGAACTGCTTAACACTGGAGCTGGTCCTGGGTTTGAGAGCTGAATCCCACGAAGAGATTGCCAAGGGGAGACTCTTGTAGAATTGATCTCATCAAGCCTGCTGCCAACCAAAAGGGGGAGCTCTAACGGTTGACTTCCCTCCCTCCAAGGCCATTGGATAAGAAAAAGAATATCCCACCATTAATGGTGAACTTTTTACAACCTTTACTTGTATCTACTGTTTTTTCCAATGGACAGTCCAGTAAGCAAACAACTCTCTCTCTCTCATCCTCACTCCCCCATTCCAAACTGCGCTCGTTCTGTTTGTCTCTGCAGAGCTGTAGCCCTGCAGCTGGCTGCCTGCTGCAAATCGTCCATCCATTTTCCTCTTCCTGGGTCAAATCTCTAAACTGCTTCTCAGCTCCTGACATATGAGCTCCCTGGATTTTGCACCACATGGATACAGCTGCCAATTTTTGATCTGGCATTTCTTGCACAAAGCCTTGTGCCTTCCTTTCTTCATCTCTTGTTCATGAGTTTTGCCATGAGTAATCTTGCTGCCATGAGAAAGGTGGGGGGTTCCTTTGCTAGTTCCAAATGTGATTCCTTTCCTCCGTCTCACTCCTCCTTGTCTCCCCCTCCTTTCTGCCATACCCAAAGTTAAGGTCTTCTTTATGTCTCTGTCTCTTCCCCCAGTAGATCTAAGTTGTTACTCTTTTTACTTTTCCTTGCCATTTCAGGCTTGGTCTCTCTCTGGGTTAAACCCTTGCTTATATCAAGCCATGTCCCTAGGTCTGGCTGCACCCACCCACAACTCCACATCTTTTTATTTCTTTTCCAAATGTTAAGTTTTGAATGTAAGGCCCCAATTCAGGTTTCCTTGCAGGGTTTTCAGTGGTCTGGCAGAGAACTAAGTCATTTCCACCTGTAATCTCTGTACCTCTTTTTCCTTGTTTATCTATGCATCATTTCTCTTCTGTCCCACCACCCTGGGCACCCAGATTCCTAGCATCCAAATTATTTCCTTGCTTTTCATAGCAAACCCCTACCAGTTTGCCCCAGTTTCACTCATTTCCCCAACTTTATTACAACTCCCTCATTGCACTCCACCGTTAATAAATTATCTATCTATCTATCTATCTATCTATCTATCTATCTATCTATCTATCTATTTAATCACATTTGCATAGCTGCCCATCTCACATAATGACGCTTGCACAGTGACTTTCCTGATGACAAAACAGTACCTGCCTTGAGTGATTTTGATGAATTGGAGAGAAATATTTCTAAGAAATAATATATACGAATAAAAGTGGGAGACATGGAACCCAGACTTCTCTGCAAACTGTGTCCAGGTCTGCGAATAGTCTTTTTTTCCATGCTAGGCCTGCTATCTTCTGAGATGGTCTAATGTTGTTAGGCAATAGTTCTCCAAGTAAGAGTAACCAAGTAACCAAGAATAACCAAGTAACCGCCCAGAGTTGCTCTGCAGTAAAATGGGTGGTGACAAATTTGAAACATACATAGATAGATAGATAGATAGATAGATAGATAGATAGATAGATAGATAGATAGATAGATAGAAGGCCCCAGAAGACAATTGCCAGGATATACTGAGATTATTCTATGTCACCCTTACAGCCTTGAGCAGCTTGTACCAACTTTCTAATAGCCCCTTTAAGCAGCTGATGTGATATCAGAATGGCTTGTCCTGCCTCTTGGGCTGACAGTGAGGCCTTGATCTGTGTTAGGATAAGGATTTTGCCTTTCCCAGAGGTTGGTGCCCACATGGCCGTCAGTTTTTCCGTGGAAAACAAGAAGCGATAAGCAGCATGTGGTCTTAATGGTTAAATCAGATGATCTTTCATATCTGTTGGACTATAACTCCCAGAACTCTCAGTGATCCTGGAAGGAGCCAAATGGGCAAATTGGACTTAGATGTGAGAATATCAAGAGAATTCACCCTCCTTCCTTAAAGGAATCTCAGTTCCAGACAATAACTGTCTGAATTCATGTCTGTTTCTCCTTGGATGGGCACCTAAATGTCACATAATGGCTGGCTCTGTGGGATGTATGCAGCCTTGAAATCTGTGGGGGTCTTCCACAAAATGGCTTCACATATGGCTGCAGATAATACTTTTCTCTGGGAGCCTATGTTGGCATTCATGAGCTTTTTAATCCAGCAGTTAATATCCCACTCATTTCACCAGTTATTTGGATCTCTCTGGAGAATGGGAATGGAAGTAAAAAAATGGCTGCTTGATTTGCTGTGCATAACTGTATGTTTCCTTTTAGTTAAAACCTCTCTAATGGCATTACATAAGCCAGTTTTAAATGAAGTAACGGCTCTCGTGTGGGCACCAGTCAGCATAAGCTTTAGAGCCAATTCTGAATTTAATTCAATGGAAGAATATTGTTGGAGGAATAAACATTAAATTGTCATGGAAAATGAAATGTATAAGAAAGGGGAAAAATAGTTAAGGCTGAAGATCTTTTCTTGCAAATATAATCATTATTCTATTGGTATATCTACTGTTGAAATGTTCTCTTTACCTAGTTCATCATGTCAAGCTTTCTCCTACATACTCTCTGGCAATCACCTGACCTCACAATGCTATAGCAATAAAGCATGCAATCTGATCTAATATTCTTTCTTCAGCAAATTTGGAAAGCAAATTCAGGAACAATCCCTACAGCGATAGAACCGGTCCTTGTGGCTTGGGTGCCACTGAAACTTTGCAGCACATCCTGCTTTACTGTCCCTTTTATAAGGACATAATATTGCTTCTGATAAGAAATATTCTTGGATTCCTGATGAATTCTTCATTGACTATTGGAGGTATGAAAATGTTTTGAATTCATTTTTGAATGGAAATGCCCTATTTGAGTTTGAAACAGTTGTTTTGCATTCAGTGTGGGTTGTTTCAATAATTTTGGAAGTGTTTCAATCTTGAATCAACCGTTTGGAGCTCCAAATACTTCCAGAAAGGTTGGAACATCCTGTTTGGAATGCAGAATTATTGTTCCAAGGCAAAATAGGCCATTTCAAATTCAGAACTGTTTGAAATTAAAACATTCTGCACATCATTATCAGATATCTTCTGGATGACCAAAAATCACAACATCAACCCCAAATTGCTAAGTTTTGTTACTCCACCTGAAAGGCTAGGTGGCAACTTATAGCCAAGTAAATTATGGTTGCACATATGCCAGATATTAAAGTCTCCTGCTCATAGCATCTTTTACCATAACATTGATACATAACACTTGTATCCTAAAACAAATGTATTCAACTTAATCCACCAGTAGCAGTGATGTTATGAGAAATTGCTTTGCATTTGTTTTCGCTTCCTATATTAACTCATCTTGGGCAAATGGCAGATTTATCTATTCAAAGCTATCTTACAGTGACTTAAATCTCTGAAGGATGTATGTGTACTTTTCCTGCTTATATATTAAAAATATTCTTAATGATGGGGATTAAAGTTGGGACCTTCTATACAGAAGGTCTTTTCTTTGCCACAGAATGAAAGCTGGCAAAGAATTCCTCTGTTAGCAAATGACAACATTATAAAAGATGGATGTACCTAAGGTGATATTATATATCACATGGATCCCAGTGGATGTGTTGCAAGCCTTCAGCATCAGGACAAAAGAGAGATCTTGCAAATTTATCTCCATATACAGTGTCAAATGACAGAAGTTGCAATTATTAATGGGGATGCTTCAAGGTGAGCAACCTCTCTTCCAACAACCCAAAATTCAGCAGCAAAATGGTTGATTTCCAGAGATGAAATCCCCACTTTTCAATATAATTTTTATCATATTTTTACATAAATAAAATATAAACATGAACAAATATATGAAGAAAAGTTAACAATCCACACTTTTTAAAAAACAAGTGTAGGAATGGGAGCCAGAAGGATGCAAACTGTTCCTATTCCAGCAACCCCCCCTTGCTTCCAAGATCCCTTCTGCTCTCATTCCCACCACTAAAAGACCAAAGAGGGAGTGGGAAGGAAAAGCCTCCAGATATACCCTCATCCTTCTGGTTAAAACACAGGTCACTGGAAAGACTCTTGCATTTGCAGTGAGTTGTGGTTCCCAAGTCAGGAAGTTGCACACCCTTGACATAGGGAAAAGTATATAAAATGTTGCTTATAACGGTGTAATTGGGGAAGTGCTATAACTGCTCCTCCTGGCTTACAATTACAATGCCTGGATCAGGGAAAAATTCATTTCAAGTATCAAGTACAACTCATTAGCTCTGGCCTCACTTAGACATTTTCAGAACTGAGTGTCAGCCTGTCAGCCTGTCTTCTGTAATCATGGCTTGTCTTGGCTTCTGTTTCTTGATCACTCTAGAGCAGCCTTCCTTTATTGTGGGGCATTCCAGATAGGTTGGACTTCTAGTTTCATAGTCCCAAACTATTATGGAAGTAGAACCCCAAAACTTCTCAGACATTTTTTGAAAAAAGCTGCTCTAGAAGGTGATGGAAAGGTTATTACACTGACAGCATCATATATGGCCCTGGCAGCATCTCAAGCTACAGCCAAGCTCTATAGGTCAGCAGAAGTGGATGCTCTGGCCAGTGGGTTCCATGGTACTCACATCTGCCTATGAATGACATTCTGTGCTCAGATGTTTCACTTGTGTGGAGTGTATTAGGGTTAGCACATATGAACTTATCTTCAGAATGAATGGAGACTTTTGAAGTTCTTCACTGACTGCAGGTATATGAGGGTAGATCTGCCAGGTTGGTATAGCAGCTTTCCATTATATTAGATATCTTCAGTCTGTTGTGCTCTACAGCAAACAAACAAAAAAGTTTATGTAGAACTTTTTGTAATAAAATTTGTTTTACATAAACATCTGTAATGGTATGTGGGAATGACCTTGGGAGACAGGAGGGAGAGCTGCAGACTGAACAACTTGCATATAAAAGATTTCTCAGTCCACAGAAGGAGAGAAGGGGGTGTGGGAAGCATTTCAGAAGGGAGGGAAAGTATTTTCAATCTTGCAAACTTCTGTTAATGTAACCTTACAGTAAAGATAGAGCTAGTACTCATGGTTGTACTTCTTGTCTGGTCTATCTTGAAAAGCTAACATTGTCATGTATTGTTTGCACTGTGTTTCAAAAAAAGTTCCATGAGCAAATGATAGTTCCCTGCCCTGAGGAACCTGCAGTTTAAATCAGACATGAGGTGAAAAGAAAAACAAGAACAAGATCCCTAGGGATGAATTCAAGATTCTGAAATGTGTACTACATTATGGGTATATCAACACTATGGTATAGAGCTAAATGCTTTAGGAAAAAGACCAGGCATGAAAAAAGTGGTAGCTCTTGTAATTGTGTTTGGAGAAAGAGTTCCAGGATATAGTCCAGCAGCTAGTGAGAAAGGGCAGAGTTAATTAAAGGAGAAAGAGATTTCTAGGTTGCTAATGGTTGTAGAGCTGGCAGATGAAGAACACAGAGAGGAAATAAGAACAGGAAGGCAGGAATAAGGAGCTTGTGCCAGATGCAGAGCAGATTAAAAGTCAGCCCTAGGATTTGAGGAAAGTGTCATGCTGCAATCTTTGAAAAAGTATGCAGCCTAAAGGTGTGGTTCTTGACCTTGATTGTAAATTGCAGATATGGCCACATTCACATATGGATTTGTGGAGTCCTTGGGGTTCTCTGAACTTGGTTCTTTTCTTGCAAACGTTTCATTACCCGGCTAGGTAACATCTTCAGTGCACCTGGCCGGGTAATGAAATGTTTGCAAGAAAAGAACCAAGCTCAGAGAAACCCAAGGACTCCACAGTTCAACCCTGGGCTACACATATTCACCTCTATTGGTACATATAGATTTGTTGTGCAGGAAGCAGTTGCAAATATCAGGATAGTTTTTATGTCATATCTGTTTTTTTTTAGGTATAGACTTTAAATCTTGTAGAAGCACCCTTGAAATATGAAATGAGAAGAGTTCTTTTGAGGAACACAACTGAACCAGTATATGCAATCCACTGCAAATTCATTGGCTGCTGCATATTAGTGTTGTAGCTAACGATTCCCTTTCAGGGGCCCGGCTGTTACTATATTACTCACAGGGGTATTTGCTGGGGGAGGAATTGAATGAATTTTCCATGTTAATGTGTTTATGCCACCACATATCCTTTTATTAATTTGCCTTTTAAAAACTGATTGATATGATGTCCAGCAGTTGCTGCTACTGCCCACAATAACAAATGGCATTATTTACTTAGCCACATTTCCTGACTGTTGATAGGCTCTGACAGGTGCCATTAAAAGACATGTTTTTTACAAGAGCAGAACATTTTTCACACCATGTGAATAGAAGCAAAAAGATGTATTAAAATGTAATCACGGTGCTTGGAATTTCTGGCGGAAAACTGGCTATCCAGGTAGGTAGGACTGTACTAAATCATTGGTTCGGAGGCTTGTATGAGGAAATGTATACTGGACTGTGGAAAGTCTAGTTTGCTATTGCCAGCTGTAAAAATAAATGTGTTATTTGTAAAGTCCGTTAGGGAATATGTGAAAATAGGGCAGCAGAAGTAATAGTCCACGCAAGGCCTGAAAATGTTCGCTGTCTTTGGTTTCAGGACCACGGACAGCAACCTGGTAGCACTGACAGAATTTTTATTATCAGACCCCAATTGTCTTTCTGCAAGCTCTATCTCTTCATGTGCCATAGCTAGCCGGAAAACAGCTGGCTGTAGAAAATAGTCAAATTTATTTAAGGAAGAGGAAAAGTTACTTTACTGGCATAAATGAAAGTATATCAAGTATCTGGATTAATCTCATTGTTGGTGATGCCTTTGATGAGTCCTGCCTGAAAGGTCAGTTTTTCTGCGTGTGCAGAAAAGATCACACAATAATCTCTCATACCATAATCTTGTCACTAAGTCAGCTGCATGCATCCTTTGCCTGACAATGAGCAAGTTAGCTTTTGTGTTGTGTGCACTGGGTTGGATCCAAATAGGCTGTTTCTAGAAAGGAAGGCACGCAGATCCTGTAGAAGTTCTTTGCTGGGGGAAGGCATTCCTTGCCAGTTAATCTACTTCCCTCAGCACAAATTCCTCCAACACAAAGGAAACTCCACTACACACTGATTGATTGATTATATGCCATCAAGTAATTTTCGACTCCTAGCAACCACAAAGGTAAGCCTTCTCCATGATCCCCAACCTGGTATTTCAGGTCTTCCAACTGAGTCCATCCACCTTGCTGCTGGTCATCCTCTTCTCTTTCCTTCCACCTTTCCCAGCATTAGAGCCTTCTCCAGAGAGTTAGGTCTTCATATAATAGAGCATGTCCCAAGTAGGATAATTTGAGCCTTTATGTCTTGAGTGGAAAGTTTGGGTTGATTTGTTTGATGATCTGTTTGTTTGTTTTCTTGACTGTCCATGGGATTCTCAGGAGTATTCTCCAACAACAAAGTTCAAAAGCCCTGGATCTAATGCACAGAGATAGATATCTCTGTGATCTGCATTATGGAGTAACCTTAAAATCTAATACCATTATGGGAGGAAATGAACACATTTACTAGCTAAACATTAGCTACCCTAATAGAAATATTAAATATAACACTAAGACTGTATCCACCTAAGGCTGTTCAGTTTTGGGATTCAGTGCCAAAACGGTGCTTCAGAACATCCAAGGAGGTGAAAGTAGCACCTGTTTATAACTCCTTAAAACAACCACATCTTTTCCTGAGATCGCACAGCCACTATGACAGCAACTGCACAATTCTGGGGAAAAAACCACTACCTTCCCACCCCTGCATGTTCCAAAATGTCTTTTGGGGATCAAATCTGAAACACTGCACAGTCTGGCACAGGTCTGGTATTATTTTGAGTAACAGTATAATTTTGTTTATCTATTATGCAGGTATGTTATTGTAGGCAATATATGGCACTTGACCACTAAAGTATTAAACATCTGTTATTTATAGATTAAATTATCAGTTACCACCCTCTTGTCCAGTAGCTAAAAGAATTGTCATGCATTGGATGACTAATAGGAATTATGAGATGAATTTCTACAAACACATTTTAGGCTTTATTTTCCTGTCTGTGGAAATAAAGTATCTGTATTTTAGGTTGGAAAAGCAAGCTGTAATGTAAAGGTGCTATGTGAGTGAACTGAAATGCTGTGATTCTGCTTTTCTGGCATTTAAAATAGATGCAGCTCCTTAATGTGACTTTATGGTATAAACCATTCCAAGAACATTGTCCATCTCTAATGGGGAGAGAGAAGGACATTGCACTGCATACAAGTCGCACATTAAATAGATTGTGTACCTCTCTAGAGATGGTCTGGCAGACAAGAGCTTTACAAGTTGAACTGCATGTGATTTTTTAAAGGAGTATACCTCCAACATTTTAAGTGTAAATTTGAAAATAACAAGCAGGGATAAAGTGCTAGTACCTATAGCAAGTAGGTCATTAGGGAGTCAGATTAGCTTGGTTAGACTATTTAGAAGGTCTTTGGAGGAAACATTTGGTTGTACCTGAAATGATTAATTATTCACTCTTCTTCTTGGCTATCTTAACTTTTTGGGCTTTGGAGACCAATAGTTTAGTCCTCTACAGAAGATGAGAGGCACACAAATAGCTGATTGCAGGTTGAGAAAGGGATAGGATGGGAATGTTCAGAGGATACAGATATGCTGATTTTTTCTTTCAATGGCCCTGCCTTTCTTTCCAAGGTACTGGTGTCATAGCTTCTGGTTCCTCACCTGGAGATGTCACTGTCTCCTGCCAGATTGATTCATAACAAAGCTGCCCTCATCCATGACTTAATTCTGAACAAAAAAGCCACTGGATAGGTGTACTTTGATAACAACTAGTTTTCCTGCCTGCAGTTTCAATTCTGCATAAGCTTAAACCAGACAAGTAGTGATGAGGCATTGCTGTGATCATTAAAGGTTTGTATTCACTAGGAAAATCTTCTGAAACCTATTTTCAAGCGAGTGAACAAGATAGAATTGGGAGTGGACCACCCACTTTGCAGCTCAACAGCCTCCCTGATTGATCTGGCTAAGGATGTCTTCACTATAGCATTGGAGAACCCATATTTGGTCATTCTGAAGGACTTCAACATTGACAGTGAGAGAACCCTGTACGGGCTGGTTCAGAACTTCATAGTCTCACTGAGACCAATAAGGCTGTCTCAATTTGTCCTCAGACTGGTGCACAGGCCAGAACATACTTTGGGTTAGTCTTTTTCCTTAAACTGTGGGGAGGTTGAAACCTAGCTATATGAAGGTTTTCTCTGACTACCACATGGTGAAGTTTAGTTATATAGCATCAGTGGCTTGCTGCAAGGTAAGGCCTATTAAAATATTTGCTTTAAGACTACTGTAATGGAATTTGATGGAACCCAGAATGCTCTGGTGGAATTTCCAATAGCCAGTAGCAATTTGGTCAGCACACTCATGAAGGTGGACTACCAAAATAGCCACTCCTAATTCTTTCTGTTCCCTTATTTGGGGGAGGGGGAACTCTATGTCATGAAAAAGGGTGGAAGTTGGCCATAATTTCAGCAATGTAGTGATTTGTCATCAGAGCAGTCAGATAAGCATTAGGCACACAAGCACATCTCTTGTGGGTAGTGAGGGCAATGGATGGGACTTACTTTGCATTCTCATTTAAGTGCCCAGAAGAGCTTCTCCAAATCATTTAGATTTGTTGTTATCTCCTCTGATTATTCCTGGGTTGAAGTCCTTAGAGGTCTGCTATGACAAGTTTGCAAATTATTCTGAGGGTATAATTACCCCAGCTTGAATGCTGCTTGGGAGGGTGCCTTTGGGTCAGTGTTGAAGACCATCCAGAAGTTACAACAGAATGTGGCATCTAGTGCAGTGCTGGGCACCCCTCAATTTGACCATGTTACACTGCTGCTGCACAAGTAGCACTGGTTCCCAGTTTCCTTCTGGGTGCAGTTCAAACTGCTGCTTTCTTTTAAAGCTCTACATGGCATGGAGACAGGTTATTTCTAGGACTGCCTCTCCCTGAGGGTATCTGACCACTCCGCCAGGCTAGATAGGGTGGGTAGTTCTAGGTCCCATCCCTTAAATGCTGCCATCTAGTGGGACCTAGGAAGTGTGCCTTTTCCATAGCAGCCCCTGGCCTGTGGAGGACCCTTCTCCCTGGGATCTGGCAGGCTCTCAGCATTTTAGCCTTCCAGAAAGCTATAAGGAGTTGGTTTTTTCCCTCTGGCGCTGTGATTGGGTGAGGTTGGAGATTGAGAATTGTATAGCTTCATGGATGGGAGATGGTGAATCAGGTGCCTGGTTTTCTTGTCTTTGGTTTTATTATTGTTGTGAGCCACCTAGAGTTGTGTTATACAAGATGGTATATAAGTCTTATCAATCAATCAATCAATCAATCAATCAATCAATCAAATATAATTGGTTTCAGTTCATGAAGCCTAAGAATACAATCTATTCAGCTATTGCCAATGTGGGCATGTTTGTTCTAGCTGAGGTGAAACTGATTGAGTGGATCCAGGGTGTGGTGAATGCATCTTTGCACATGGGTTTGGTGGCCAGTGCCTTGAAGGAGATAGTGATGTATCCACTCTTGAAAAACACCCTTCCTGGCAGGTAGTGGCATCTGCAGTAAACCATGATGATGGAAGAATGATCTCACACATTCAGGGATGTCATCATGCAAACACTGCCTTCGCATACTTGCATTCCTAACGTCTGATCCAAGTACGTATGTCTCAGCATTTGCAGGATGGCACAGTCATGCGTGGGCTGGCAACTGCCTCCTTGCCCCTCCATGGATGCTGATGCTGGCAGAGATGATTCCAAATATTAGCAAATCCTCTAAGTAAACTGGGAGTGGATAATTGTGCAGTGATTCTGTGGGTAGGTAGATTCAGGGAGTGTCTTATTATTCATATCGATGGCACTCCTTTAAAGGATAGCTACATAGTTTGAGAAGCTTCTAGATTCTTAACTGACATTAGACTAAGTGACTATTGTAGTAACAAATACCTATGACTGACTTTTATGGTTTATATGTTGGCAACCACACATTTAGACTGCATGCAATGTTGAGCTATCTTTGTGTTTGGTCTGGAAGCCGTGCGTGGTGCATCGTGTGGAGCTAGAAAGACTAGTGTAGTACGTAGCTGCACACGTTACCCTAGTGTTGAAGCAAACTGTATTGGTTGTGGTCCCAACCAGGTCAAGTTTGTGCTATTAACAAATGAAGTCCTGAACAACCTGGAAATTGGTCTCGAGCAATTGAAAACTGAATGTAATAAACAATAGTATGAGTGCTAAAATTAAGGAGGATTGTTATCTGGGGGCTGTTTGAAAGGGAGTGTTCCTGATTGCGTTATTTAGTTTGGGAAGTATTGTGGCTGAGTTTTCTGGCTTTAAACTTTCTAACTGATAAGAGTTTTATATATTTTATGTCAATAGTAGTTTAAAGCTTGATTGTTTTTGATTTTGTACCGTACATCACTTTTTAGATATTTACAAGATAGGTGGCATATACATTAATTAAACAAATACAATGCATTTGTGCTTAAAATATGTACAGTTATTCAGAGCATCCTGAACAGTAAGCATACATAATTTCAATAATCCTTGTGACATTCCTGTAAGGTAAGTAGTTTTCTTATTCCCATATTGCTGTTTGACAACATGCAAAACAGTGTACTGTAGTACGTTCACAGCTGAATTGGAATTTTCCTTCACTCCCACTTTTTTATCACAGTGCTGCAACCAGTTTAATCTGTGTGCTCTCCTAGAAGGCAGGGAGAACACTTAAAAAGTAGTAAGTGAGCTTTTAACCTGAGAATAATATTTTTTCAGCTGAGGTTAATTCTTATGTTAATATCCAAATGCATGGCCAGTGTCTGTACAAGGCTTCAAACTATTTCAAGGTGGACTTCTCTGAAAAATAGGGCTTATCCAAGATTTTGTCATTCTTATAGCCAGTACATTTATGCATCAGGGCATAGTGCTTCCTCCAATTGATATAGTTTCAGATGCATTGTGTCTTAATACACTGCACTTAAATATATTATTTATTTGCTAGATTGTTATTCTACCTTTCTTCCAGGAAGTCAAGGCAGCATACATAGTACTCTTTTCAATATTATCCCCACAACAGCAACACTTTGAGGTAGGTTGGGAGGTAAGAAGTAGTGAGGTACCATGGCTGAATAGACTTGAGTCTAGGTTTCCATGGTCTAATATGATATAATACTGATATTAGATATCTAATATTGATATTAGATATTGGTCTAATATCTTAAGATAGTACTACACAATACAGATGACTCCCTTCCAGTTGCTATGATTCAGAAAGGCCAACACTGAGTCTAGCTTAACGTTCCAATTCAGTATAGAGTTCAGGTTAAAGAATGGCAGAAGTTTCTTCCAGTGTTTCTAGATTCAGCTATTTGTTGGATTTGTTCATTTAGATGGACTCGTTGGATTCATTCATTATTTACAAGATCAATGTAAGACAGTACTGTTTGGAGTTTTGATATTTACCTTATAAACAAACTGAATTTTCAGAACAATCTTTTTAAAAAATATTTCATACTGACATAACCCAGCTTGAGGATTATAATTGCTACTTCCAAAATATATAACAACAACGTTTAGTTATTCCTTTAAAAAATGGGGCATGTTAAAAGTCAAGTGAATCTCTGACTATAAGTAAAGTGATGCACACTTTGAAGAAGTCCTAACTTTACAGTAAAGCTGATAGCAGGATCCAGTGCTTTTGCCAAAATAACAGAAGCCACATTGCACTGTACAGTGTAGTTCCATCTCTTTTGCACATGTGCATGGGACATCATAGTGCATGTGCAAAAACGGTGGAGGTTGTGCCATGTGTCCTTGATGTTTTCATAATTCCCCCTCCAACTCCCCCTGCCGATATCTCTGCTGACAGGATCTGAAGTCCTGGCAGAGATTAACAGTGAAAGAGATGTCAGGATTGATGGCATTTAATGAAAGTAGCCAAAACATTCATTTTGGCCATTGGAGGGGGAGGGGCAGGGGAATCCAAAGTCCATACTTAAAGCAATACATTTTAGGCCAGTATGCAAAATTACACAAGCTTTCACATTCTTATGTGAAATGTGGAAGATGTCAACTTGGTATGCAATAGCAGTGAAATGTCAAACACTGAATTCAGCATTATTAGAAAAGGACTAAAAACAACATAGCTAGTTAAATAAGTAAATAAACCTATAGAATCAGTTTCTGCCATATGAGTCTGCTGGTTGTCATCAGAGGATCATTTCTAGTCCAGCAAAACAAGTCTTCTGGGTTGGAGCACTCCCCTGACCTGGGGAAATTGTCTGGTGCTGACTAAAAAGGGGCATTAAACTACTTGTGGGAAGGAACATGGTGCAAAAATTCAGCCCCTGTGGTTTGTCAGCCACAATTTGCAGCTTAGCACAATGTGTAGATATAGGCATTGTCTTTAACAGGTAGCAGTGCTAGGCATTCTTCTTATTTTAGGACATGTTTGCTAAGACATTTCTATACAGACACACTCCTAGGGATGGCTCCACAGATGGTGTATGGTGCCACTGTTATTGCAGCCTGCAGATTCTATCACTTTAAATTAATCTTGTATTTACCGTACCAGCAATGACCACAAATAATTTATTTAGTATTAATGTGGATGAAATACTTATGTCCTTATGGGGGTAATTGTACAGCCTGCCCTAGCTTTAGTTAAAAGGACCATCCAAATCAACTCTTCCATTAGCCCGGTCGCTTTACACTGAAGAAGATAAAGGCCTTCTGTGTGAAATGTCATGCATAATTGGGTTGGCTGCTGCTTTCAACTCTGCCCCTTTCTCTGCTTCCTTCTGAAGGTCCACCTTCTTCAGAGTCTCTTGCTAAAGATAGTATACTTTATGAGTTTCTGTAACAAGAAGAGATATATTTATATTCTATATTGAAAAAATAATAATTAGGGCCCAGGTATCCCAATTCTGCACCCAGAAATTCAAGATAAATTATTCAGATTAGTGACTTATATACAGTTAATTCTGAGCTGGTGGTCATTGAAAGGGTCAGTTTGCTACACTGGGGGTTTATATAGCACCTTTGGTCATTGAGAATTTGAGTTTTGTGGGTTAAGCAGGCATACCCACCACTTTTGGCTTATTTGTAGAGTCAGAAGAACAGACATTTGTCATTAAAATATGAAAATCAAGATTTTCCTGGAAACCAGAATCAGTGTCCAGTATCATACTTTGTGCTTTTATTTTCTGCACAGCATATACCCTGCTCTGCTTCTAGGCATTGGCACTTTTCCTCCTCTTTTGCAGGCGTTTTGGTACAAAATGCACAGCGTGCCAGCAGGGAATCCCACCCACCCAGGTGGTCAGAAAAGCCCAGGACTTTGTCTATCACCTGCACTGCTTTGCCTGCATTATCTGCAACCGCCAACTGGCCACGGGGGATGAGTTTTACCTCATGGAAGATGGGCGCCTGGTGTGCAAGGAGGATTATGAAACAGCCAAACAGAACGGTAGGGTTGAGCATACACACTGGCCTTGAAAAAATGGGACAGATTTGATGACCATGGTGTCTTCTTTCTTGCTTAGGTTGGCGAAGAGCTGCTTACAGAGGCCAAATGAGAATTGCCTCTGACACCAGTTTTGTGAAAGAGGGGAGAGTTGGATCACTTTTATCTTCAGGCCATTAATGAACCATCAATGATTAAATTAGGTATACATGAAATAGGGAATATTTTGTAGAGGTGGAGACTAATAAGATTGTGTAAGATTTGAAGGGAACTCAGAATTAGGCCCTTTCATTACAGCTGTAGATGGTTTTATGAGTGGCCAACTAAATCTTTTAACAGTTTTGAATTATAGAGAAGGAATTAAGAGATTTGCAACTCTTGTGCACATAAGCAGCACCTTCTGGTTTGGATGACCTGCTTGACCTGGAAAACAGAGTAATGCGGCACTGGAAAGACAGCATGGATTTTCCTGCTCCACCTAAGAATATCAGTACCCATCATTTCCTACACTGTACTCTTGCTGGTTGCAGTTGTGCTGCTGGGAGAATAGAGCCAAACGCAACTTCTTTTGTGGCCCAGAACATCGCGTGCAACTGTTAGCTCTGATTCTGCCCCAAGGTTTGATCACATATCGAGCCTAATGCACTATACTGACGATCTGGATTGGTTGTTATTTTCTCGTTTATTGTTTTAGCCCTTCTCTTTTTTTATTCCTAGAAACATGTGCGCAGAAAGCTGATTTTTTTGCAGGCTATAATCAGTGGCGTGCTGGTGAATGTTTCAGAACCGGCTCTGCTGGCTCCACTGCTGCCGTGATGCCACTAGCTGTGGAACAGCTGACTGGCATGCTAGGCGTAGTGACTGAGCCATGCTTTCAACTGGCTTGCAAAATTCCCAAAAATGTAACAAGCAGTTTTCTCAAGCCAGCACAAGCTGGCTCTAGCACACCACTGTAAATAATATTAGGAGGAGAAATTAACTGGGTATATTAAAATTGGAACTGACATACATCCTATCAGAATGAATGCTTCACCTGGAAAGACATTCTCCTGTGGCTCAACTTTCTTTGGGTGGTATCCCTAACGCCTCCATCCTTTTCTGCTCGTTCACAGATGGGTATACCAGGTGGAAGTAAGGGGAAGGAAGTGTACAGGGCTTTGGACCACGTATTTGATTTTTATTTATTTGGATGTGCCGCAAGAAGTTCTGTCTTTGCATCTTTGTCATCTGTATTCATTTCAAGCTGCTGTACATAAAGGAACATCAAGAGCTGAAAGTAATCCCAGGCACGGCTCTCCTGAAAAAAGCAGAGTAGCATCTTGCACTTCAGCTTGATCTGGCCCTTCACCCAGAAAGTCTCCCATTTTTCAATACAGGGTCTAAAATGCCGATATTTACTGTAGGTAAAAAAATAACAGAACTGGGGCTGGGTTCAAGGAAGCCAGACAGAAAAAGGCTATAGATCACCAACGCTAATGAATCCACAGAGACTGCCCAACAGTGCCTGACTGAAATTAAAACTGAACTGGTCTTTAATGGATTTCATGTTGACAAGCCCTGACTTCTCATTAATTAAGGACTCTATTTTGACCTAATCAATTTGACTAGGGTGATGCAATGCCTGCCTGTGCAAAGGAGATTGGTGGAGAGGGAGGCTAAGAGATCATGGATTGAATGTTGCTCAATTTCTATTATAGGCTCAGGGTAATCAATGACTTCAGGATTGTATAGTTTTGCAACCCACAGAGCTGGGACCAGGGGGAGGGGGAGATGAGAAATATCAGCATATAGGTTAAAGTCCATTGCTAACCACCTATAGAAGGAGAATAGCTTCTAGTGCTATAGTAAGGCATATTCTTATTAAGGTATGTGGGGAAATATAAGATTTATATCAACCATTTTGTTAATTAGGGGGTTGTATATATGGAGGCTAGCTGTAAGGAAAGGAACTGCTACTAGAAGAATGGCTGCTCAGCCTGGAACTCCTTGTAAGAGTCCAGAAAAATATAAATTCTATACATTCCAGCTTGGCAATTCTAGCTCCAGTGTGTATTTAATACTAGCATTTACTACTGATGGAAATGGTTGCCTCTCAGTGAAAGTGTACTAATAATTTTCTAATAGTTATCTGCACCTAAGCTAGAATTAAAATGATACATTTGGATTAATTGCCAAAAGTTGCTACAGTTTTAAGATTGCAGATTTAAACAGGAATTAGTTCCATTGTGCCTAGTTAAAATGTTGTAATTGCATAACCAAAGTTGAGGACCCTTATTTATGCCTTTTTCACCCCTTTACTGAAGAGTATAAGTTTATGTGCACTTCTGTTTCTGCAAGTAGTCCCTTCAAAATTTGTGTAAAGCACTTCATAGGTGCAAGGCAGGGAACTTGGGTGTAAAAGTTCTAGACTTGTAAAAGACTACAAATATCAGAATAATCACATTTGCCTTCCTTAAAATTAAGTTGGATATAGCACTTCTAGGTTCAGCCCTCTTGTGTTGCTTTGTGGATTGAAAACTAATGGAAACAACCCAAATCAATGTATTTGCCTATGTAGAAAGTTCAGGGGCATTAAGATTGCAATAGAAATATATATGCAGAATCTATAGTAGTTGGCACTACTATGAAAATAAAAACCATTTGGTATTGGAGTGGATTAAAATATTGAGGATACATATTGCCCTGTAGCTGCTTGAATTATCTTACGTGAACATCAGGCTAAACAGATCTTTTCACATCTCTCTTTATTCTGTTTGGTTTTACAAGTGGTCCTTGTTTAATCACCACTTGTTCAACAACAGTTCAAACTTACCACGGTGTTGATCGAGTGGTACTTACAATCCATCCTTGGAGTTCCAGCCATCGCAGCATCCCCACGGTCACATGATTGCAATCTTGGCAATCATGGTTTCCAACATTCCCTGCCAGCTTTCTGCAAGCAAAGTCAATGGGGAAGCTGGCAGGAAGTCAGAAGTCACGGTCTATGAGGTCCTTGCTTAACGATGGCAACCACAACTGCCGGAACTCTTGTCACTAATTCTGGTCCCAATTGCCATCGTTAATCAAGGACTAACTGTATTAGTTTAGTGAAGTCTGGTTTATCCATGTATCCATCAAAACCTAAGTGTATCCCTAAAAAAATGCAAATAATCTGTGGTCATTCTTATCAGCTTTCAAAACTCCCCACCATTGTGTGAGCATCTTCTGGGGAGACTTCTGGTTCATGCTCCACATTCCAAAATAACAGGAAACTCTTCCATTGCAGATGATTCAGAGGCTGGAGCCAAGAGGCCCCGAACCACCATTACAGCTAAACAGTTGGAAACATTAAAAAATGCCTATAAAAACTCCCCCAAACCAGCCAGGCATGTGCGGGAACAGCTGTCCTCTGAGACAGGATTGGACATGCGGGTCGTACAGGTGAGCACATGGCACGATATTGACTTTTTCTTCAACTCAAAAGACTGGCTGGTTTGTAGAATTGGTTGGAGGGTTCAGAGTTACTCAAGGTGATGTACAGCACGTTCCAAACTTAAAGCCATAGCAGAATGAATGCAAAGATAAGGGATGTGGATCCCCAAGATGAACTGCTCAGCTCTCTATCTGAATAGAAACTTCCCCTTCCTCTCCTGAGAAAATAAGTAGTTAAGTTCTAATTGGCAATATGCTCCAAACAGGAAGAAATGGAAGCCTATGGGCCAAAATCTTGGGATGTAACATCTCAGAATCTTATGTTTAGTGAGGTTGATGGAGCTCTAATACCAGAATCAGATGAGCCTTTTCCATGGTTGCCCCTACTTTGTGGAACACCCTCCCCCCAGTGATCTGGCAGGCCCCACCCTTTTAGCCTTTTGGCAGGCCCCCAAGACCTGGCTCTTTACTCAGGCACTGGGGCAGAGCAGTGGAAGATTATGGATGGCTGCTGGGGCATCCTTGGAGATGACTGAAGCACCAGGGTTTTTTTTAGTTCTTGGTTTTAGTTTCATTTTTATGATTTTACAGTTTTATTACCGTTGTGAGCTGCCCAGAGTTGTGTTTTAAGATGGCCATGCACATCTTTTAAATCAATCAATCAATCAATCAATCAATCAATCAATCAATCAATCAATCAATCAATCAATCCTTTAACAGCTCTGTCAGATTTCTGCAGGGCAGCTTAATGTCTGGGTGCAGAAAGCAGTAAAATCTCTTTTCTACAGAATTCTGTAGCTGCTTTCATCTTCTTCCTGGCTGGTGACTATTCAAAATTAAGTGACATTAGTAAAAGTACAGAGGAGGGTACAGAGTGCCTTCCTATTCAGGCCTGTAGGTCTGTTTCTATAGTTCCCATCTACCTTTTCTAAATGTTCAGTAAGAAGTTAACGTTGTTGCATTTTATATTTTGTTTTCAAATATTGTGTCTTCTATTATAGTTCTGATTTCCTTCCCCTTTATTTTTTTATGAACTCACTTGTCAGTTGTTTTACTCTGAGGTCTACCATCACCGAGAGTTGGAACTTGTTTCCTCTTTCTGCAACCCCTCGCTAGCAAGGACAGCTTCTCAAGGCTTCTGGCTGCAGAAGTCAGAGCATGCTGAGGACAAAGAGGAGAGTGCCATAGCCAGCCCTTTGTCCCTCCCCAGCAGTGGCAGCTGCAGATGTTGACTTTTCCCACTGGGTGCAGCTAGAAGGCACCCAGAAAACATCTGGAAGCATATGCAGAACCACCAAATGGTACTGGGGGAAAACAAACGAACCAACAGAGAGAGTATCCTGGAAAATTAGAGCGTGGAAAGCAGGTGAGTCAGTAAGCAAATAATCTGTGCAGCAGAAGTTGGCATGGAGGAGCCTCAAATTGTCACTGGGTGCAAATGCCACTACATAGATTTGGGAGGCAAGGCACACGCACACACACACGCACACACACACACAAAACAGTT
Source organism: Python bivittatus (assembly GCF_059951505.1). Taxonomy (NCBI): domain Eukaryota; kingdom Metazoa; phylum Chordata; class Lepidosauria; order Squamata; family Pythonidae; genus Python; species Python bivittatus. The sequence goes on from NW_028277098.1 coordinate 7,063,572, forward strand.
ACTATTGTACATCATGCAGAGCTTTGGATAAGGATGTGATTATGATGTAGGGTAAAGTCAGACGCGTTTGTATCTGTTTCTTGGATTTGTCTTTACTTATGGGTGATATCTAATATACGCAAGTCGTCCCCACCAAAAGTCCTCAGTAGGAAACTGAACTGTTTTTATTTGTGCTTTGTTGTCTTGTGGATATTGTAGTTCATTATTAATAAATTATGTCATGTGTCTTAGCCTAAGAATTTTTGCAGCTGCCGTTATTCCATTGCTACTAGTAATATTTATTTAGGGAAACTGTTATCATTCCCATTTTATAACTGGGGTAACCGAGGGCTAGTACTAAGGTCCACACAATCACCCTATAGCAAGAACAGGGCTTGATCTCCTTTCTTCCAGATCAGACCATGCCTGCCCATCTTCTGGACGATGAAACAATTCTTTGAAGTGACTCTCAAGTAATGGGATTGAAAATGGTCTCCTTCTCACTGCTTTTTCCACTGTGGTTACAGGTCTGGTTTCAAAACAGAAGAGCCAAAGAGAAGCGATTGAAGAAAGATGCTGGGCGACATCGTTGGGGCCAGTTCTACAAGAGTGTTAAGAGGAACAGAGGAGGCACCAAGCATGAGAAAGAGAGCTCTGCAGAGGACTGTGGAGTTAGTGACAGTGAGCTGAGCTTCAGAGGTAGGCAGGAGAGGGAGCAGAATGGGGGAAAGAACTGAGACAAATTAAGATTAGGGCTCCTATGTATGTTTAAAATGTCCTAGATCAGGGGGGAGGAACATGTTTTTTTTCCTAGTAAGATTTGCAGACCCCTGGAAAACCCCAACAGAATGCTCTGCCTTCTTGTCTGACACCCAGAAATCAGGATTTCTGTAGGAGGAACAAAGATCTGAATTGGTGGTTTTAAAAATTAAACTATGGTCTACTATGCTGATTCAGTGCTAAAGGTTGCACTCCCTGCCCCAGTTCTTAATTGGGCTGTGCATGCTTTGGAGTAGACTCATTCAGATTAGTATGACTCTTAAAGCAGCCACTTTTCCAGATTGGTGTAGAAGCCTGAAGAAAGTTGGGTTGCTTTAATGAATAACAGAGGGGTGCTGTGCTCACCCAAGGTCCAGAACACTTCTTCCTGATATTCAAAGCGCACGCAACATTAGTTTTTAAAGCTATTTTCCCATGGTCCCTTCTAGGCTTAGTTCTAATTCATGTTTCTCCTCGTGGCTGGAAAATGCCTTGTACAGAGCAGCCTGCGTGCACTTGTGCTTCAGATGCACGAGTTGGTCTCCATCAAAAAGGACAGACTGTGTGTATGCAGCTGTTGAACTACTGTGCAGGATGTAGTGAACTAGATTTGATTGCACACTTCACGCACTTAAAAAATAGCCAGAGCTTCAATCGCACCACTGCAGCTGCCATCTTGATCTTTTTGACCATACCCTGTGAACCCCTGCAACAAAACATTCAGTGCAAAATGTTCCATTGAAGGAGCCAGCCAATCCTGCTTTTTGCTGGGTACACCATTCTATCCTTTATTTCCCCCCCACCTCCAATTTTCTGGGCCTTTCCCCCATTTCCAGTTATCAGCTAGTATTCCTCAGCTTCTGGCCATGCTCAGCCTTCAGGGTGCTTTTGGATGTCTCTTATCTCCCCCCCCTTTTAGAATTTCTATTAAAAAAAAAATGTCTTGTAAACTTAAGAGTTTCTCTGAACCTGCTGAGATAGGATCAATTTGGTTTCATAAAGTTTAATATTCAGGTAATGAGTTTGCTAAAGGTACAAAGATTATGTTGATTCGTGTGGCAATCAACTATTAACTGAACATTTCTGGTAATCCTCCTTTTGTATTTACATGCTTTGTGAGATGCAGGAAGGCCTTAGTGATGTAGGCATGAGATTTTTTAGGAGAGCCCTAGAACAATAGTGCTATCCTCCAGCTTAAAGCTCTCTGTGCCTTGAAGGATTTGATACATGGCATCTGAATTCCTTCCCCACCACCACATTTTGTTACCCCTGAACAGATTTTAATCCTTCTCCTTGGTTTAGCAGATGGATTTGTCCCACATTAAAAGCATGAGAAGTAAACAAATTCAGAATCACTAAGGTAGTGGAAGTAAAGCCTATCCAGAGAATATAGTAAATTGCTTAGCAGTTCATGAGAACCATCTGGAAAATTAATTTACAGTCTAAACATAAGCCCGGTTTGCTCGGTCTTAATTTCTGCTGAGATGTTCCAGTCTAAAACATTGTATGTGGAGCAGCCAGGACTATATATATCTTGAGTTCTTTTGTTAACATATGTATTCTGCCAACCAGCCATCTGATGAAACTGAAGCAGGATTGGGATTGGATCTAGACCCAATAACCCTCCTTCCCCACAAGCGACACAGTGGGATTTTAATGATTCAGAAAAAACTTTGCCTAGGCAGCCCTAATTATCAATGCATGAGAAAAACTGAAGGTGATGTTTTCTTCCAAAAACACAGTTGCCTTCTGCGTTCATAAGGTCTTATGCCAGAGCAAGATATGTTTAGGATTAAAGCTTTATTTTCAGCATTTATCAGCTTTTTCTTTTAAACCTATTTCTTCCAAACTTGACTGCCATTCGATTGTTTAACAGAAACTTGACTGAAATTAACTAGTACTTTAATTGTGGCTCTTCCCTTTTATAACTCTGATACTTCTTTATACACACATGGTTTATCTAGTATGTATATTTTATATTTATTATACTTAAAAGAATATAGATGGCAATATGCAACCAGAAGCAAATTTGATTGCCTTTAAATTGGTACATGCTTGGCTTTAGAACTTGGTGCAGGAGATCTTGCTAAAACAGAGACTGCTACATGGAGAGCTTTGTGGCAAAAAATAGCAACCCTGCATGTTGCAGCTGGAAAAAAAGCAAACATTGCTGGATTCTATCTTGTGTCATCCCAAGTCAGCGTGGCTGATGAGGAGGGATGAGGAATGTTGTAATCTCACAATGCCTAGAAGCCTACCATTCTCAACCCCGACTTAAAGGTATTTTTCAGTCTTTGATTAGAATGCACTGGATAGATTTTTTTTCCATACTAAAATTTTGTTTCTTGCTTTTCAGAAGACCAAATCCTCTCAGAGCTGGGCCACAACAGAATTTACAGCAACACTGGTGAGGTGGCTGGTGGACAACTAATGAATGGTACTTTCTCTCTGGATGGGACAGGACAATCTTATCAGGACTTGAGGGATGGAAGCCCTTATGGAATCCCACAATCTCCAGCTTCCATATCATCTCTTCCATCACATACTCCGTTGCTAAATGGTTTGGAATACACAATGGACAATAATTTAGGAATAATAGCACATGGCGGGCAGGGGGTGAGCCAGACACTCAGAGCTATGGCTGGGGGCCCAACCTCTGATATTTCCACTGGAAGCAGCGTTGGTTATCCAGACTTTCCAACAAGTCCTGCCTCCTGGCTTGATGAAATGGACCATCCTCCTTTTTAAAGTATTCTGCTTCCTTCAATTTTGCCATAGTCAGACCTGTTCTTTTGGCCTGAAAGCATACTAAGCCACCCCTAATAAGGGACAACAATCAATCTTCAATGAAAGAAAGTTTCCATTATTTTAGAAGGGGAATCCACAATTTGTTTTCTGTAAAGCCGAAAGAAAATACGATAATATAATGTATAAATATATATATATATTTTATTTGCTTTGTATTTGAAAGAGGGGAATGATAGGAGGAGCTGCTTCTGAATACAGCACACTGTTGTGTTTAGTCTTTGTATGATGTTAGTGGTGCCAGCTAAAGCAAGGACAGATTTTCTGACTCTCCACAGGGCTCGGCTGCTGAGTTGGATACTAGCACATGTTGAAATGACTAAACTGATCTTTGCTCCTTGACAACCCTGCATCCCCCCCATAGGCGGCATGACCATTGTCCTTCATTTGCTTGACTCTAACCAGCTAAGCAATAGGAATCAATGCAATATTTCCAACTACTGAAGGGACAAAAAGTTACTAAGTGGTCGCAGTTTTACCCTCCCTACTCTTCTTCCTGTCTGTAGCCTTTTTTTGGGGTATTCTATAAATATTATGCCTTATTTAGGAGTCATGGTAAGGCAGCTTACAGGTGCCCTTATTCCTTATCTACATCACAGCTTTTGAACATTTGCTATTTCCTCTCAACTGGATCATGGGAGTTTTTGCTGATGCCTTCTCCTGGTTGACATCCAGCTACAAGAAAGCAGTAACAACCCAAAAGCAAGATCTGTTCCCTAGATCTCAACCCCTGTATGGTCACTATTCTTTCTAAAGTTGTTTTTGTCATTCAGTTAAGTGAGCCATGTGCTACTGTGAGGCAAAAAAAGCAAAAACACAATGGCAAAGCCCACACCTCAATCTCAGTAAACAGAGAGATTACAACTGTGTTCCTGATTAGCTACAGTAGGGATTGGGGATCCCATAACAAGCTCCCTTTTCTGGGAGACCACCCAACTGTCATTCAAGAGGAATGCAACTACAACAAAAAAAAGAAGAAGACAGACCTGTGTCCATCAGGCAGGGATGCACCGTGGATTTAAAATCCACAGCAAAAAGAGAATTGCATTTTACACCCCTCCACTGTTCCTAGGTGTCAGTTTGTGGTTAAAAAAAACAAACTTTCAAACTATGAACTGTATACCAGTCAAGCACAAGGTGTATTTTCTTCTGATCAGAAAATAAAAGAGTATTTAGTTTATGTGAAATGAATTTGCATAGGAATTTAACAATGCCTATAATCCAGCATGAAGTCCTATGCTGTTTTTTTTTTTTTTTTTTTTAGCATAGGTAATACTATGGCATTCTTCTGAGCAATGCAGCAGTTTATAATCTCATTTACGTATACTGTTCTAGCAATCCATAAATTTTCCTCTGAGAAAAGGGAGGCAACTATAATTTGATTAACCTTTTTTTAGGAGATTAAGATCATTTTAAGGGCATTCACAGATAAAAGCTTTATAGTGTAGGTAAAATATGAAAGAAAGAAAAATATCATGACAATCATATGAAGCAAGACGTTAACCAGAATTGAAAAGTGTTAAGGGGCTTTTCAAAGATTATCTGAGATCAGGACACACACACACACACACACAAATATAAAGACTGAGGCAGTTCTGTGATTGGAGAGCATGTATCTTGAAGTGCTTTCTGGAGCTCTAAATCTTGTTTTGCTTTTTTTTTTTTTTTTGCTCTGGGGTCTCGTACAAACTAGTTAGAGCTTACAAAACACTGGGCAGAGAGGATTATGGCTTTTGTTGAATTTACAAGGAAGGCCTTGTATTCACTGAGTAACATGAGCAAGGTGACACAAGTATGACTTGAGAATTAGAGAACTTGTTCATGCATTCCTTGGTGATTTGCACGTGTGAGCCAAATTCTCCAGAAAAACCATTAATATGAGCTCACATTACTTCAAGCACAATGCTTTTCAGTGGTATCAGTTTACACAGATAAGACACAGCCATTGTTGATACGTGTGCGTATCAGCCCTCAACGTTCTGTTTTCTGAGGTTTTGTCTGCAACTTAATAGTAATTGGCTAGAAGGAATTTTATATTAGTTATTTTTGTGGACTGAGAGCCAATTTTGAAAACGCATAGAAATTGGGCAGCAGACAGCAAATTACCACACTGCAGAGGTTCAAATCAACGCATATGTTTTATTTTGCCATGTAGTAGTGTGTATGTCATCTCCCCTCCCACAAAACAATTTTTGCTATGGAAAAAAGTTAGGAAATCGCTAGTTCCCACAAGTATGTACATTTCAACGTATCTTGTAGATAGTATAAATGTGTGTCTAGTCTATCTACTGTTCTGCATGGCTACCATTCCAAAATCTAATCAGGTGATGGATATAGCTCACAGAGGATCCATTAAGAGACTTTCCACAAGTAAAATGGAACTTTGCTGCACTGATTAAACTGCCTCCCTTCCAGATTCTATACGGAAAGGAACAGCTGAAGCTGTTCCCCCTCCCAGATTCTGTGTCAGAGAGCTAACAAAGTTAATGAGTTATACTTTTACCCAAGAATAATCATGCACACCTCGAATAATGTTCTTTTATATGAAATGATCTCACAGTGGCTTCTGAACAGCAGTCTCATTTTCAATCAAAATTGAATGAATGTAGAATGATTGTAGTTGGTTTAGAATCAGTCTTTGATTTACTTCCAGTAGTTTAATAATAATAAAAGTAGACATTGAGGAAATGAAAGTTAAGGAAGAAAAGTAGGCTGTTCTAACAACAGGCTAGGCTAAAAGGCCATGCATGGACTGCTCTTTCACATTTTCCCCTCTCCAACCGCATGAGGCTCTGTCACGAAGCTTTGCAGCTTACTGTGTCATCTAAACCTAAAATGCCTACTGTTTTGGAAACTCAGACTTGTTTTGGTTGCCAGAACCCCCAAATAGATGCTGTTTGAGTTCACACCCCAAGGTAAGCTGCAAAGTATGGTTAAACAACGTACACCCTCATTAACCAAGTTCCTGAGTTTAGCTGATGGACAACAACAACTTTAGAATACAAACACATAATCTATATTTATGCACTCCTGTATTAACCCAACAGAAACAAGTGACTGTGCTTCATTGCCTACACCATAAACCAGCCAACTTAATCATCATCCTGAATATATTCACATTCCCAAGATTTTCCTTTTAAGGTTCCAGAACTAGGGTTTTTTCCCCTGTCATTTACCATGACTCCTTATAGTACCAAGACTGATGTATCTTAATTCCTAAAGAGCTTGTATTTTTCAAGAGGAAAAGCAATTATTTCAATAACACAACCATTTCACTGAGATCAATCTGTTATACCCATGTTGGAATAGTGACTGAAGAATTTAAAATAGGTATAAACAGCTTTTTCACGACCTCTTAGTTTGAACATTTAAAATGTGAAAAGATTTAATACATGCTGTTTTTCAGTTAGTGGCAAACCATCACAAGCACATTATCCACAGAAGAAAATCCTAGAAAAAAAAATCAGTGTGAAATTCACCTGTCAGACTTTATTAGCACCAAGGCAAAGGAGATGGCCATCTTCAGCTCACATATGAATGGATATTTCAAGGCTTGCAGAGGTTTTGCATGGCATATATGGCTAACATCCATAAAAAAGGAATAGAAAAGAAAAAAGACATGATTGTACCAAAAGTTAAGTCCTTTTCAGTCCTTTTTTGTTTTTCTGTAACAAAGCTACAATCTATTCCTGTTTTCCTGAGAGTAAGTCCCCTTTAGACTAATGGGATTTCCTTTTGAAGAAAGATGTTTAGAATTGAACCATGAAATCTCCCACTGGAATTAATATTATATCAATGTTTTCTATACTGCCCACATCTACTGTACATAACCCTATTGCAGCTTTAGCCTACGCAATTGTTTTAAAAAATGTGAACGTTCATTTTTACCTTTCATCAGTCTTCCCAATTCCATTAGCCCCTTCAAAGAAACCTGATGCATTGTCTTTAGCTGTTTGTGATCAAAATAAAACAAATGAATGGTTAACTCTGCAGTAAAAATAAATTGAGGAAGGACCATTGAAAGAGTGCCTGCTTGGAAGGCAAAAGCTTCAAGGTCACCTGGCAGCAGAATCCTGGAGAGATACATAAGGATAGTATTGAGCCCAGCAGATGGATGGCCTGTCTTGGATAAGAGCTGTGCCCCCAAAAATGGTCTGTTGTAGGAGATTAAACTTTAGGAGTTCTTAATGGAGACGTGCCTTTAAATGCATTACAACGATTTAGAAAGGAAAAATACACATCATGGAGATGCCAGAAGTAATTTGGGAAATTTAATAGATCAATCAATTCCAGAACCAACAGGTTTTTTCCCAGCATAGACCACTTATGTGAGATCCAGAGCCAGTTTTACTGCCATCTATCCAAGATGCTTTAAAATGCTCCATTTCCACAGATACAGTATGTTTTCCTCTAGCATGGATGGACAGCTTTTTAAAAGCTGAACGTTTACTTGAAAAATATAATGTGGTGGTCGAAAGCTGTGTTAGGTAGGGTGGTGATGTCAACACAGTGGGCAGGATTAAGATTTCAGGTGTTTTATCTGGGAGAGGTTGACATTTTCTTAACATAAATATTGGAGGGGGGTTAATTCTAAAGGAGGCTCGTTCCCTAACATATTTTTTCATTTGGAAAATTCCATCTCTATTTCTTGGCTCTTTGCCATTGTAATAGCATGATTTCTAGGTTTCCTGGGATTGACATAAAGTGGCTTAGATGGTCACATGCAGCCCATGAGCTGTCCATCCTTACTCGATGATGTCATTAGCTCTTTAACCGAGGGATTTGATGCGCCAAAGGATGAGCAGGCTATCAGATGTATAAGAAGAACTTTTCACAGTGGTTTGCTTCTGCATGCATCTTGTTTTCAGTTCTTTGTAAAGAGATCCTAGAAAAGTCAGTCAAGAGCTTTTGGGCATATGAGCACTAAGGCTGATAACACATTTAGATGAAGATGTGCATCCTTTAGTTAGGTGGGTTATCTCTTTTATTGGTTTCATCTAACCCAATAAATAATGCCTGCACTAGTCTTTGCTTTAAGTCACCCTCCTCCAAGCCAGCAATGTGTTGAATTACAGTACAACTCTTTATCATCTTCAACATGCACTGTAATTGGTCATGCTGGCTGTGGACGATGGGAGGAGCATTCCAACACATCTAGAGAAAAATGCCCAATTGGGGAAGGTGGGCTTAGATGATCTATTTGCACCCAATAATATTAATCCATTAGGCAGAATTCATTATAAGGTGAAGTTTAACACTTATGTATACATTAAGTCACCATGGTATCTTGGTTTCTGTATATCTTTCATAACAACCCAATGACTAATAAACTACCTGTTGTTAGGTTTTTTTCAACTTGACTCTATGTTTTAGGCACTCTAGGAATGATACCTATATGTCTGGCTAGAATTCACCTGCAAATAAACAAGACATGCTTTGCACATCCAAGATTAAGCATAAATTATAAATGGTTTGCCCCCAACGGGTCTAATAAAATTTGACATTTTTAAAGGATTTAAAAACATTTCACTTTAACACAGGCAATATCATCTGCCCAAAACTGGTCTGAGATAGAATCATAGCAATTTTTTCTCCTCCTGCCAAGAGGATAAAATGGATTACTCCGTCTTAGTGCCTGTGTCCATTTAATACTTCTCAAGACTGTAGTTTCAAGTTTTATCTGAGTTTAGAGAATGCTGCCCTTTATATCATAAGTGATTCTAGGCAAGACTCTTCTATGAGTTTTACATATACCTGCACTCTAAAGCAGCTTATAGAATGATGAAGTATTTAATGGGAAGGAAATGGCATGACTCTCCTGTTTAACTTACTGCACTTTAATACTTGGAAGCCGTGATCTGAGAACAAATTCAGCTTAGTGGACTTGCTATATTTTATATCCTCTTCTCGCAGAGCTCTGGTGATGATGGCTGAACTTGAAGCTGAAAAAAAAAAGCACACGACTAGTTCTCTCTAGTCTAGCCCGTCTCTAGTTCTAGGATTTTTCCATTGTCTTTTTAAAACATAGAGAGCATTTGCTCCTCACAGTAAAAATGAAATGTGAAATGTGAAAGCAGAGATCAGTGACAACATCCTACAGGTGATTGTGAGCTAATTCAGAGGAAGGAGAGGGCTCCCTCTGCATCTGCAGTAGAGCACGGACGATATGCACGGAGGCATCATGAATTCATCAGGTTTTCCACCCATTGCTCTGCTGTGTAGATCTGTAAGCACAGATTTCTAGGCCACCTAGAAGGAGGATGACATTTAAACACTAAGTCAGCGTGAAACTGTTTTGCCTTTTGGTTTGGCTGTTTCAGGCCAGGAAAGCTTCAGAGCAGGGCTGCTGCATTTCTTACAGCTCTCTCCCCCACTGCGACCTTCCCAGTTTGCTCTTTCCCATTGTAACCACCTCCCTGCATTGACAAGTTTTGTACAGTTCTAAGGTGACGTTTGAGAGAAAGGAACGTATTTATTGCCATGTGTCTTTGGATAAAAACAAAACCCAGCAAGTTTCTTGGTATTTGCCTTCTGTCTGCTGGCATGACGTGTATGTAAAACAACAACAACAGCAAAAGTTCTATGTAAAATAAATATGAAATGTCCTTTAGGGTTCATGTGCCTTTTTCTGTTTGCATTAAACATTCACTTTAAAGGACACACACACACACACGCACACACTTACACTGGGCCTAGCATATCTGAAGTACAAAAGCTCAGAAAAACTCTAACTCCTTGCTATCATCAAACGGTTGCCTAGATTTTTGCAGTCTGGCTATACTTACAGAAATACTAAATAATGCTTTACAATACGAAGCTGTCAACCTGGAGACAATAACGTTTTTGGAAAAGCAATGTTTGTCATCACTCCATTTCCTATTTGCCTGGCTGGGTCCTCTGTAACAGGGTCATGCATTAAATGGAATTTGTGTTTTGTTGTGAAGACAAAGCAACAGAGCTTTATGCTTTATTCATGCACGAACGGTCACATTAATATTATAACGACAACAAAAGATACACAAATGCAAATCAGCAAAACCTGCCTGTAAATCCAACCTTGAAGCTCAACGTCAGCAGGTCATCAGAGCGCGCACACAGGGCAAACATACATCAAAGCTCAGCAAAGCAACCCAAACTCCCAGCATAGCACTAGCAGTGATGTTTGCATTGACAATTTACAGCATTAAAAGCACATGTGGAAGAAGCAGAGTAGCATGCACACTCAGAGATACATACAGACCCTGTGTGTGGCTCTTTGACCTTCATTCACTTGCTCTTTTTGCAGATTATTCACAGAACATAAAACTAACATATAACTCACCCCCCTAGTGTCTAACGTTCCCACCACAAATGTTATATTTGGGCAGGCTTGCATCTGTGAGCAGTTTTCTCCTTTTGTTTGCCCAGAAAAAGATAGCACTGCAGAATTCTCAATGGCTGGCCAGCCCACAATCTTAGCGACTGCTGCATTTCTTCGCCACTCTGTCATCCATATTACCCTATTCCATGACAGCCAACAGCGGCAGAGACATGTCTGGTCCCTGCTGTTGGAATGGTTGGGTGGAATGTGTTTTTTTAAAAAGCATCAATCATACACCTGAAAACAAAACTCCCATTGCAGCCTTCAGAACAGCTCAGAATACTCAAAATAACACAGCTCAGAACAGTCAGATTTGTTCCAAGTTTGTTTTTGGAATAATTGACAAACGTTTGACAGACAGGCTTTTCCTTGTGGGAGGGGCACATGCAAAGGGAGTGGACTTGACATTGGCTGGGCATGCCATGGGCCATGCTCCCTAAAGTAGGCAAGGCTTAATTCAGAAAGCAGGTTGGGACAAAACCCAGCCTAAATGTCGCTAAACTTAAGTGTAACTGTCATTTGAATACAGTTACTATGATTATTCTTCATATTTAATTTTTTCTCCATTGAAAATGAAATTTGATAATTTGATAAGAACTTTTGGAGGACCTCTGGAGGTGCCACCCAAGGTTTGGAGAGGGAGGTATACATTATCCAGAGGCCTCAGGTTGTACACCTCTGCCATGTAGGAAGATTTTCCAACTTCATGAACCAGGTAAGAATGAATAAAGAAGTCTTACACAACCAGCAGCAGTAAGTGATCCTCGAACACACTCAAGCCATCTGATAACTTTTTATTCCTTCAGGACTCACCACTCAGTCTGGAAAATCAAGACTCAGCCTTAGTGTCCTGACCTAGCGTGGCTCTTTACTTGCCTAAAATGTGGAGAAACATTGGCAAAACAGAGCTATTAAACAGGATATCATACATGGATTCATTACCTATGTACGTAACCATTTGATAAATCAGTGTTGTAGCATTTGGTCTTGGGCAAATAGACCACAAAAAGCAAAAAAATTCCAACGTCCATATTAGAGCAGTAACTTTGTTAGGCCAAGGCATTCTTAAGATATTTGTGTTCCAATAAATGTATTACTATAGTGTAAATGCTGGAATTATACAGTACAGCTACCTGTTCAGAAATCTAGGAAGAAATGATAGCCTCTTTGTATTTTGGGCAGTAATATAAATAATCAATGTATTGGCTGGCTGAAAGCATACTGAAAACAGTAGTTTGTCTTTGCCATTTATAATTCAGTGTATCCAAATGTTTTAATTATGCAATTCATCTTTTAAATAAGAATACTGTAAGAACCGCCATACTCAGTTCCCAATGGAAGCAACTCTCATCGAGACAATGCAGGTTCAAAGAAAAGCCCATTTATTGGAAAAGTAGTGCACAGCCCTAAAGCATAGCTGGAACTGAGTCCTGCGCGTGCCAAAACTGCATTTTACTTCACCATTTCAACCCTCCTTCTGTCTTTGTATCTCTTCTGTGCATGTCCACGCTGTCCCCAGGTTCTCAGGTTGGTATGACCTTGGAAGTCCTGGGAGCCAGATAACAACCCGTCTGGACCTAACGGTTAACATTCCCCTCCTCCCTCCCCGCTTCTACTGTGATAGCAGAAACGAGCAAACGAATTAGCAGTGCTGCATTGTGAGGTTCTGACAAATACACACGTGCGCAGAGGAGGAAAAAGCATCCAGAGTTACCCGGATGAATGCATTTTAACCTGCTACTCTAAAGATAGAGTATTCCCAAGACCACCCCCATTTCACATTCTTTACAGGGACAAATTATTGTGGGGCTGAGCCAAACTCCAAATAAGGAGACCAGCAACCTTTTCTTCAATATCTAAAGTTTCAGTGAGGAACAGCGTGGGCCACGGATCACTTTGTAAAGGGGAGCTCGTTTTCTTCTGTTCTTCTGATATTTGCCTGTGTTGCTAATACTGGTTGTATCTGTAATTTGTAATTGTATTTACCACAATTGTATTTACAATTGTATTTACCACAATTGCTATAATTTTATTTGAATTTCAGTATGGATTTTTTGAACCTGCTTTAACATAATTTGGAATATTTTAAATGTCCGTTTCTTCAACATTTGACAATTAAGGGAGAAGTATTTTTCCCTCCTTCCCAAAATCCAACTACAAACTCGGGACATTTTTAAAAAGTATCCACATATCATTTCATTATTATTGGCAGATGTTAGAAAATTGAGTTCCAAGCTCGATATCGTCTAAAAAAAAAACCCAGAATGGGATGGTGACGAAGCCCAATATAGGAAGCATTTATTCATGTGATAACGTAGGAATAGACATACACATTGTATTGTCGAAGGCTTTCACGGCCGGCATACGATGGCTGCGGTGGGTCACGGTGGGGCTGTGTGGCCGTGTTCTTGAAGTTTTGTTTCCTAACGTTTGGCCAGCACAGACAGGAGCTCCTGCACTCAGACAGAGAACTGCTCCTGTCTGTGCTCCTGCCCTCTGAAGATGCCGGTCACAGATGCTGGCGAAACGTTAGGAAACAAAACTTTAAGACCACGGCCACACAGCCCGGAAGACCCACCCCAGCCAACAGACATACACATTCCTCCCTCTCTAATGAAAGGTCATTCTGGTCATGATATGCTTAAGAAAGGGAAAACAGGGCTAACAAAACACCCTATCTGACACTGGTGTTACAAAGTTTTGCTGGCTGCCTTTTGGAAGACATTCAGCATTATAAGCCAAGGAAGTGGACCAGCTTTCATTTTAAGGAATTCTTCACTGCATCAGCCTTGGAAGCTCAAGCTTTTGGCAGGCTGAGCCAAGGTACGCTCTAAAGCTGAGTCTGTGCTCTTCATATACACCATGTTGGCTTTACATATTTTAATCATTTTAACATTTAATGCTTCTCAATTAAAGTGATTTCCTGCAGTAGATGCCAAGCTTAGCTTGAATACGCATTAACTGTTTTCAGAATCAGTAGTTTAAGGCACCAGAGGATTTAAACAGCAATCCAGGGGGCTGTTGGGGAAAAGGTTTGGCTGAATAAAGCAGATTATAAACAATAATATATGCCTTTTCATTTTTTTTTTTTCCTTTGGAAGAGTTCCAACCTCACAAATAGTCCTAAAGTGCTATAAACTTATCCAGCCTAAGCTCTGCAAATGTACTTTGTGAAAGCCATGGGCACGGTCGCTTGCCACTCGCATCAACACACTCATCAAGCATGTGTTGTTTTGCAAGTGCTTTTTAACGCACAAGATGTCCAACAGAGAGCACATCCCTTCAAAATACAAAATGCCAGGAAGGATAACCTTCAGCACAAAAGAAAAAAAAAATACTGGCTTCTGGACAAGGCGGCTGATGTACGTCAAAGGGACACAGAAAGGTGACTGTCCTATTCAGTCACCTTTGCCAAACTGTCCGTAATGTAAGACCAGCCCAGGAGACTGATGTCCAGAATTCAGCAGTAAGAGTAGCTGCCAGCCATGCAGCAGTGCTCATACCTTTTAATATCTCTTTCATATCGCTCTGCACCAAAACACAAATTACACAATAGCTCAGCTGTATAACAAACATTTGGCATTAGCATTCATGAGATGAGAAACAGCCCAAACACTTTCAGTTGGTGGAAATGAAAGATGAAATCAATATGGAACTGAAAATTCAACTAACAGTCAACTGAGGTGCAGAGCTGGGTAAGTGTTCGTGCACATTTCTGGCATGAGGTGATACTATTTTAAAAACACTGCTTCCTTTCAATGGGGAAACATCTACTTCTTGCTCAATTTTTTTTCCAGGGGGGGTGTCAATTGTATAACCTTTTAAAAGCATCAAAAAGTGATGAATGCAATTGCACAGAGTCCATTCCTTCCAGAATGGGCGTGGAAGGAAATCCCTGGCACCCCAGAGGGAAAATGGGCTGACCTGGCATCTCTGTCCAGAAAGCATTGAGCAAAACTAGCAAAGGGAGAAGGGACAAGGAGGGCGCAAAGAGAAATCTCCTTAGGTTCCTACAAGATGAAGGCTGAATCTACGATTTATCCAGATATCTTCTTTTGACTGTTTTTTTTTAACCTCTTACTATCAACATTTGGTGTTTTTCAACACCTGAGCCTTGCAAATCAGTTCTGTAGCAACACTAATGACCTTAAAATATTTCCAGAACAGAATTTAGCAACATTCTTAAAGGTTTCAATGGTGATGTATGCTAGTAAAACCTGTAAAGCCTCACACTTGGTCCAGCCCCTATAAGGAGCTGATCACTAGTCCTGGTACAATAGGCAGTGCAATAGGAGGATGTGAGCTAAAGTTGTGAGGTCTACATCTGGGCATATGCAGTGTTGGTCTAGACAAGAAATGCTGTTAGACTACCTTTCCACCAGCTTTGAGAGTAGGGCATTGAACCTTGCTAGTGTAATTTTTTTTCGATTTGAAGGGAAAATTAGCTTTGAAAAGTAGTTTGGAATAGCAAAGGAGTTGTGTTAGAAGTTCCATGAGGCATAATTTAGAACTGTTAGAAATTTAGTCTTAGAGCTGTCAGCTTGTAGATCAAAATCTACAGCACATTGTTTAACCTGTGATAGCTTTCTCCAGTTCCACCATTGTTAGCACTTGAATTGAGGCTGCAAGGGGGAAAAAAAGGTTTTCTTCTATGAAAAATTAAATGTATATATGAATTGGGCCAACGAATTACTCCCAAAATTTAACTTCAGCCAATATTTGAAGTGAGATATTCTTATGGAGGTAGCTACAGAAGGAGATCCTGATTTGAATCTCAGTATGATATTTGGGATAAATCGAGAGGTATGGAGAATGATGCTCATCAGAGACTTAACTGCTTCTAAAGTTTGTGTCTTTGTGAGACCAGAGTTGTGCATCACAAACCAGCAATGATATCACCTTAGCTTTGAACAGTTTGACTGTTGCCAGGACCAAATTGTTGCCTTTGCAGCTTTCATATTTAAGTTCATTTGTGGCCCTCTGTCTGTGGGATGAAATTTCATGAGTCTGTTGGTTCCATGTAGAGGATGAATGTTAGATAATACTTAAGTACTTTGTTCTATTTGAGTGCCATTAATGTTTTTTTGTAAATAGAACCACCTTTGGTTTTGCGTAGTTAATTATATGTTTTTCTTGGTGGCAAAAATTAGCTAGCGTTTGGAGCCTCTTCCAAAAGCCAACCTGAGACAACAGTAGCATCATTGACATATAGAGATAAGTATGGGAACAAGTCCAGGAAATAAACCCACTACTTAATAAAGCTTATATAATATTTTAAAACAAAATTTGAATGGTAAAGGAGCAATAATACAATCCTGCTTTAACGCCCACTATGATAGGAATAGGATCAGTGAAGACATTGTTAGCATCTAGCATTTTCTTGCATATTCTTGATCAATTTATCATGTTCAATTGGACTAAGTGACAGTAAATCAAGGTCGCTGCTAACTCTGTCTATTGCCTTTCTCTTGGGATTATGTCAAATGCTGCCTTCAAATCAATCAAGGTAGTACAGAGTAAACCTCATCATGGGTAGAGTATTTTCAGCAAGATGGTGCAGAACGTTGTATTGATTGAAGATTGAAAGCACAGGTCTAAACCTGGCTTGCTCAATTGCTAGGATCTTCTCCTGAATTAGAAAATTGAGAAGTTGTTGTATAGGTTTAGGTATATAGTTTACTAACTGTACTTAGGCTTAATGGATGGCAATACATTGGATTGGCCTTGTTGTCTTTTAAAAGATGCAGTGTTATGGAAGGACTGCAATTCGGAGTTGCACCAAGGTCACAGCTACCACTAATAACGTCTTTCACAATAAAAGGTGAATAGGGGCAATAACTGTGGGGTCAAAAAGCTTTAGAATTAACCTAGAGAAAATGACGGACAAAATCCAGGATGGAATCAGCAGGGAACAGAGGCAAGTCAGTCCTTTGACATAGCACTTTACTAGTGAGGGAGGTACCACATGATCAAGAATAAAAGGAGAGATTCCTGATGAACTTGATATTTCAGGAGAACTGATGCATTAATTTTTTTTTGCAAAGAACTCACACATTTCCACCATTTAACTTCATGAGAAGCCATTGTGGATGGTTTCTGAAAAGCCACGAGGCCCTTTTCTTTCTCAGGCAGAATGGCAGAATGGAATTCTCCAGCCTGTAAGATGGAGGGTTTTGTGATCCAAGATGCTACATCTGTCTATAATGGGAGGAGAGAAGATTGGGAATTGCTTAACAAGGCTTAACAAGACACAATGGAGAAGTGAACCATGGCTATCAAGGTCATCATGGTGTGATGAGGATATAATTGGCTGAATCCTTTTTGATCTTTGCAAGGTCTCTGATCAGAAAGGGAATTAGTAAAAAGATACTGTAAATTTCTGTTTCACAAGCATCATGTTATACTGAATTTATCCTGGACCTGCTGCTGAGGTGAAGACACTAAGATGTGTGTGTGTGTGTGTGTGTGTGTGTGAGGAATCCGATTTGAAGAAACCCAGTGACATTTGATTAGAGCCATAGCTGAAGAATGCAGTCAGCAAGAGCATGAACATTTTTTAGACACAGGGATTACTAGGATAATATGGAATGTGAGGTCTATTAGTGCCATATCTGCAATTTAAGATATAAATCCAAGTATGTACCACTGGTTAATAGCACAAAAAACATTGTTTAATATAATCTAGACACTTTGCCTCAAAAACTTTGATTGCCTCCCAAAATTCCAGAAACTTCAGCTTACTGAGATGCTGCAATGACTCAAGTATGGACCAAAAGTGCCAAATGAAAAAAGATCAGCCAGACATAGCTGTGTTACTGATGAGTTGTGTTAGGGACTAAGGCCTGAAGAATTCACCTTCAGTGAAATTGTCTGTAACCAGCTACCAGTGAAGAAGCTCCTTGATGCAAGGAATGACTGATGGAATTTTCTCATATTTGAACCTAGAGGATCAGTGTGACGAACCATGCCTGTAAGAGGTGTAATTGAAGATGGGCAAAGTTGGGGCTACCATGCAGCCCAACAGTTACTTCTGCTGGGGGCATCTTGTGCATGAGAGCCTGTAGCATAGAGTGTGTATTGGAAAGAAGGTAGCTCCCTTTGTGACTCTGACTACTGCCCCGATAATGGGGTAACTCATGCAGGAAGAACTGAAGACTTTTCATTACTGACCCAGAAGTCCAGATCTTATGAGAAAGACCTGAGATATGTGGCAAGAAAGCTCAGAACAGGAAGGAACATCTATGCCTTGGAGATGAAAGAGCATGATAACAGATGCTATGCATTACAAAAACTCCAGAGGCCATGGCAGGACCAAATGATAAAACACAAAATTGGTATATGGAGCTATTTACTTTAGAGTGAATAAAAGGGTGATGATAGGGCAACTATGGATATTTGACATTAGGCACCCTGCAAATCAATAGATAAAAACCATATCTCTTGCTGCAGGAGAGGAAGAATAGTAGTGACTGAGATCATCCTGAAGGTTTCAAGAAAGTTAAGAGAAAAATCCAATATAGGTCTATTGAATGCTCTTCCACAGGGCAAAAAAGTCCTAGATTATGCTCACGTGAGTGTGGTTTTTTGTTCTGTACAGTAACACTGGCACTTACGAAATGGAGCCTTTAAGGCTATAAGGTTGAGGCCAGACTGCTTGAAGGGAAAGGACAAGAATGCAACAAATCTTCAGCACGGAAAAGACAGAGAGAATTACAATAAAAATAAAATGAAATAGGTGAAAGCAGAAAAAATAATTATTCAAGGAATGATGGAGAGCTCAATGGATGAAAATGCTAATGCTGTGGTTGTCAAAAACAAACTGAAAGGGTTTAGTATGAACTGTACCTAGCTGTATGTGGCAGACACAGAGGGCTCCCGCAATAAATTGTGTAAGCAGGACATAACAAGAAATGGACATCCTATGGTCACCTCCACTGATGCAGCCATTCCGAGAATGGACGCCCCTTCTGAGGCAGACTAACAAGGTTAAGGACTACAATATTTTTCTCCCTTTCTGTCTGGATTTTTAGTCATTCATGTTTCCTTTAAAAAACGCTTTAGTTATATTTATGAGCTTGCAAAAATATTTCAGAGAAAGATTTTGTAATGTCCGACATAAACTCATGATGCTTTCTGTATAACTAGTTTAGTTTAATGGTAGATGGAAAAAAGAAACAATTCAGAAACATTTTTTTTTACAACTTGTATCATGCAGGACAGTATTTGATACCAGAAACAGAAAGACATACAAATTAACATGCCCATCAGTTCTTATAGCTTAACAACACAGCAACAACTTAGCTAACCAGTTTAGGACCCAGTTTAGGATCAAAGACAAAAGACCCCACCACTTTTATTCTTAGATCTTACAGAACTGCAGTACTTCAAATTCCCAGTTCAAGAAAATATAAATAATAACACTCTTACTAATATGGGAAGTTTGGCAAAAGAAGGCTTTATAAACTGGCTCATCTCTTCCTTTCCCCTATCCAGCAGTTTGGGTTTTCCTTTCTTACCAGTTGCATTTAGCAAATAAGAAGCTAGTCCTTAAATCCACTTGGAAAAGCAAGTCCAACAGTTATCCTCCTATCCTTGAGAAGGAATACACAGGACTTCAACGTCAGTGTGGCTCCTCGTTTTCTCGGCAGCCTCCATACTTGACGAAACTCTTCCGCTGGTAAAGTAAGACTTGTGCTGCATCAGGCTTGTAGCGTGCAGTCTACCCAACTGAACACTTTTTACAGCTACATCTCACAGGATAGAAATTCAATGCATCCTTTTTATTGGTTTTAGGGCTGCGAAAAAAAGGGACCATCAAGCAAATGGCAAGTCACAAACTATGGCTGAGGTTATTTTTCACATAGTAGATAGCAGGTTGTGCAGGCTTACGCTGTGTTATTCACAGTCTGCTACTTTCTTTTTGGCTTTCGGCAATATGCATCAATACCAAGCACTTTCATTCAACCAATTCCATTCCTTATGCATTGTGCAGACCACTTAGTAGAAGGATGGGTTTATTGCAGTTTTTGTCCCATTCTGAAAGCCCTCAGTTTCACTTCCTCGGCCTTTCAGTTAAGCTTTGCCAGCTGAGTGTTTCTGGAGCATAGAGGTGATTAGTCTACAGTCTGTCACCTCCTCAGGTAAGTATCCTTCTGTGTCCCGAAGAGTAGGGTCAGCTCCAGATTGCAGCAACAGTTCCACGATATCAGAAAATTCACAGGTAGAGGCTAGAGGGGAAATCAGAACAGAACAGATGCGAGTCAGAACCAAGGGTTTGCCTCTGCTGAATGATGCATGTCAGAACTACAGAAGCAACAATCTGACAACCAAACAGAACAAGGAAGCTGGTAGAAGAAAGATAAATTCTCAAGATTGGCATTCCATGTTCTGTCACCTTGCTAAGATGCATTCAAATTGCTGGTTATCCCCTACAAAGCCAAAAGCAGGATAGCATTGCATTACATCAGGGATTGCCTTGCCAAGGTTAAATCTGCCCATATGTTAAGGACATTGTCAGAAGACCTGCTGAGGTCTAGGAGACAAACCTTTTCTATTGTGGCCCCCTATTTTCAAACACCTTGACTCCAGAGGACCGTGTGGTCCCCCTTGCTCTTGCCATTTTATTTCTTTAAACAATTGATATAGCTGCCCATCTCAAAGCAGTGACTCCTAGCAGTGCACAAAAGATTAAAACTGAAAAATCAGCAATATAATGTACAAAATAAACACCGAATACTAATCCAAACATTACTAGTAGTAGGAAAGAGAGGAGGAGGAAGAATAGGCCCAGGTCTAAAAACATTCCATTTTCAATCAGTGAAGATGAAAACAAACAAATCCACCAGCAGGGCTGGCTTAACCACCTGGCCTAAATGCCCGAAGGAACATTCAGGTCTTTAATGCCTTAAGAAAGGCCAAAAGAGTCAAGACTGTCTGGATTTCGGGGGGGGGGGGGGAGATGCTGTTCCATACAGCAGGGGCTAGAGGAGGACACGAAACAGTCCACTCCCATGTGCTTTTAGGTAATGTTTATGGCAGGGTTATTATTAATTGTATGATTTTTCTCTATTTGTGTATGGCTCCCAGTTTGTGGATTGAGGCAGGCTATAAAAACTGCTCTTGCTGTCTCTCTCAATAAATAAACATGTTGCCTACCTATAACTTTGGTGTTTGAAAATATCATCTGTGTGTTCATATATATGAATCTTGCACTTGAACAGATTGGCCTGTTCTACAGCTGAAATATTTTGGTGGAAAGCCTGTTCCCTATTTTACTGTGCTTGCCCTTAAGGAGTGGCTCCTCTCATTTATGTCAGTTCCTGGAACTGACAAATCATCCTGGAAGTCAGGCATACTGCACCTACGTATAGATGTACAAATGCAGAATATAAAAGTAGAAATACACATTTCTGATAATGAAGTGCTGTTAGGTGGCAATGATTGGCCTTCTGGAGACATGATGTATGCATCCTTGAGAATGACTGACACCAAACAAACTCTCTGGTGAAGGAGAGACAGAATGAATAATAAGGTGGTCAAAGAAAAAGAGCATAGAGGGATATAACTATTGAAGACCTAGAGGTTAAAAACAGAATGAAGACATCTCAGATTAAGACCCTAAAACAAAAAAAGAACATCTTCTGGTGACAATACTCAATTGTACTAACGTTCTTCCAAAAAGTAAAAAATGAAATTTAAAAATAAGAGAGGCAATCACTGGTGGATGATCCACAATTATGGATTGGGGAGTTAAAAGTGCCACTCTGAAGCCCTCACAAGCAATTGCCACAGTTGTGGGGGACAGAGCAAGCATGAATGAGTCTACTAATTCCACAACTGAAAGCAAGAGAACAAGGACTGAAAATGCAAGATTCCCATTTGCTGGACCTCCCTGCACAGCTTCTGAATCCATTTCATCGCCTCATCAATTTCAGGGGTAGAACAAGGGCCCCTCCTTAAAGAGAAAATCCTGTGGCCTAAATTATGTAAAGTTTCAGCGGTTAGGAAAGACACTCACTTTGTGCCTTTCCTCATCATAAATGAGGCACTGAGTGGAGCGGGTTTACTGCTGTAAACTGGATCCTTCAAAGTCACAGGGCTCAAGGGAAGAACACCAACGAAACCAATCAAAATAGAAGTTATAAAATGACAAAGGAAAAAGGAAATTATCTAGACAAAGTTAACAGCAA
The DNA here is from genome assembly GCF_059951505.1 of Python bivittatus. Lineage (NCBI taxonomy): Eukaryota > Metazoa > Chordata > Lepidosauria > Squamata > Pythonidae > Python > Python bivittatus. Next base: position 7,085,664 of record NW_028277098.1, read on the forward strand.
ATAAGTGGACAAGGATATAATCTCAGTTACTGAAGGATGAACTGAGAGATGCTGCTACTGAAGCGGTAGAAAAGGGACTCAGGAAAATGGCGGGAACCACTGCCTGTGGACAAGCACAACAGAAACTTTTAGCCCAACATTCCGTGCTGAGCAGGCACCGAGACCAATATATAAGATGCACAAAGAGCCACCATTTCAGTTTCTTGACTTTGATTTATTACTAGAAAGGAAAAGAATCTGAATCTTGGAGCAAGAGGAAAAGCCAAGAAGCAGAACTGTTTTGGAGAACATGGCAGCAACTCTAATATAAGTGATAGATAGTACAGTAAAATTTCTTCAGGGATAGTAGGGAAAACATATCTTGCTGAAATGAAACAGAGGAGAATAGAAGAGATGCAGGATATTAAATTTAAATCATAACCTTTTGGAGAGAACACGAGACCCTGTAACTTTGGCTTGGCATTTCCTGACTTTTCAGCAATCTTAAAGATGGAATTATTTTACCAGATCATTTACAATTTTTTTAAAGGTTCAATCTTACAAAAAGACAAATTGCAGGGAAGACATTTTGGGATGGAAAAACATTGTTAGGGAAAGCAAAAATGCTCTATCTTGCATGGGATGTCAATTTTTTTTAGGCTAAGTTTTTTTCTTCAGATGTACCTCAAGTTGTGAAGTAAAAGCTAGCTTCTAATCCAATGCTGCCACCATTTAACCTCAGCTACATAAAAACTGTCTTGAGAATTTAAGAGCAAAGTTACTTTTCTCCCACAGCTGAAGTGGTTTTGTTTCCAAATATGCATACTGATACTGAGCTATAGCCTACAGCCAATTTTTCTGAATAGTTCACTCGTAAAGGCTTGTGGAATTCTGAAGGATGTAGCCACTTGTCAGTGACTTGATTAATCTGTAGAAAAAAAGACTGATGGAAGATGCTGATATAGTGCATTTAGTAGCCTACCACCAATTTCTTGTCACAAGTTTCCTTGATGTGAAACTAATGCAATAGGAAGGAATATACTTGGGTCAAATTGTGCAATATGTGGCACTCCATAGTATACTAATTTTGAGGATCACAGTTGGTTGCAAGGGGAAGAGGTGATGGACAATCTTCTTTCCATTAACGCTTTAAATGATTCTTCAGGGGAGAGAACTGCAGGAGAAAGAAGACCAACGAGCCACTGTAATGTGACTTGTCCCTAATTTAATATTTTACTGTTTTTCAAACATTAAATTTAATTTCAGCTGCAGTTTTCATGCAGAAGTGATTAATACTTTGTTCTTTCTCTTCTTAAAATAGCACTCAGTACAATGAGTACTCAGTACTAAGTACAATGTTAAGGAAGCATTCAGTTGTTAATACAATGAAATAACTAACAATTTCAGATCAGAATTTGTTTCACTGTTCCTGATTATAAGTTGTAAAACAAAAACATCTATGAAAATACTGCAGTATTAAGAAAGTTGTGTTAAAGAAAACCAAAAGGGTTTTGGGACATTAAAGTCAAGAATATTAAGAAAGCTGTTATTTTTATTATGCTATGGAATTGCGGTTTTCTTCATATTTAATGGAATTACAAATATTACTAGAAAAATGAAAAGCTACAAAATAATCCTGTCCTACCCTGAACAAGAAATTTTTGCTTAGCCAACAACAAAATTTACAATTTTGTTTGCCTTGGTTGCACATCTGAAGAATAGGACAATGGCTAACAAGGTCAAAAAAGGAACAGAGTGGCACTACAGAAAAGTATGGTATTATTCTTTTTATTTTATGCTGAAGGAGAGGGAAAATATGATCCAGTGCAATTCTTGTGCAAAAGGATTGTAGGGTACAGCAGAAATTATAGGTGAACAGAGGAGGGAGATGGTGTTAGGGGAAGGTAGGGCTGACAGAAGACTAAAAGATGGCATCTGTAACATCATATTCCATAGTAGTATCCAAAGATGTCTACACTAAGAATGAAGTACATCTAGAGACTGTTTTACCACAGGCACTTCTGCATCTGAGACAGTGATAAGCTTCAAAATGACACACAGACTTCAAGCTCCCTCTTTTTGTCCCCAAACATGTTTCTGAGCCCTGCAAGAGCATTCTAAGAAAATAAAAACTGCTTGTAATTGCAGCTCAGTGCTTCATCGCAAGCCCTATTGCAAAAATGTTGCATGCTTGCTTTATTTTCTGATGTGTGTTTTGTCTTTGTTTTGTATATGCCTTATGATTTTTTTTAAGCTGAACAACAGACTATCAGTAATTCTGATATAATAGATCATCCAATAAAACTTCCCTAGTATGAATAGGACAACATTTAACGGTATTAAAAGTGTCTAAAAATTGCTAAATCCTATCTTTGGGTCTGAGGATTGTCACAGGTTAGTATAAGAAGTGATTTACAACATTTTTGTAAGAGGAATGTACTCTCATACTTCATTCCCATCAAGAGAAGGAAAGGGCAAGCTACATTGCATACGCAGACACAGTATACCCACTCAATTTGAATTTTCAGTGGGAATTATAATTAGATTGTGGTATTTGTTAAAAGTAGCAATTTTAGCATGCTTTTGCTTCTTAATAATGGAAGTAAATAAACTGGTATGAACAAAAGAAATCCCTATGTGTATCCAAATGCAACTCAAATGCATAAGATGTGATCATAAAATTTCTCCTAAGGAACTTTGTAGCAGAAGTTCCAGTGGGACCTGTATCTTCAAGGTACCTCTCAGCTGAACACTAATTGATGTTTTTAATTATATTTCAGATCAACACATTAGTGGTGTATTTCTTTTTGCAATTAGGGGTAGCAATTAGAAAGTATCTTGAGAAAGTACCTTTTCTCAGCTGGCACTATGGGGAGAAGAAGCAAATGTTTAATTAAAACAGGACAACAGTTCAGCTGAAGATCATTTAAACCCCTGCATTGTTAACCAAAGTGACAAAAGGTCTCAAATCCAGCTCTCCATGTTCCTGTAGGCTGAGCTTTCTGTTAACCTTATATCCAAGATAGTGCACTGTTGCCAATATGGAACTGATTTTTGTCTTGTTCTATTTGCCATCCTGGATGGGAAGAAATATAAATCAGTAGGGAATTCATAGGTAGTTCTCTTTAACAGAGTTCTCTTTAACAGTCAGGTCTCTCTTCATATATCTTACTATGTGACAGGATAAGCTGCGGATTTATTGTCAAAGTGGTAGGATTGAAACTGCCTATTAGAAGTCTCATAACAAGTATGGAACTTGTGTAGTAGTAACACAGAAAGTAAAACAACAGGAAAGCAATATTGTTATTTGTAACAATCAAAACTCTTATGTACCACCATTTGAATCAGCAATATTTTTGTATGTCACTGAATGATTGAGGCGGCTTATGCATGGACTCCCTGTAGCTTCTATTCCCTAAGATGAATGCTCCTCAGCAAGTCCTCTCTACGTCATCTGACCTAAATAGAATGGGATATGATGTTCCAAGACTGGTATTAGAGAGGGAGAGTGGTTTTGCGGGATTTCTTAGCAAGGCTGGCAAGGAGTACATTTCTGCAGCTAAGACTAGTGCATTAATTATGCCCAACTATCAACTGAGGCACATGGCTTGGTTAAATCTGATTCGGGGTCCTGTAATGCTCTTTTGTGAGGCTATTTCAGAAGTTTAGCCAGTTCAGAGTGCTGTGACCACATTCATTATTAATAATTATTGTTATAAGGAAGCATGCGACTCTTAAAAAATGAATTATTTCTAGGCACATTTTAAAAGGCTGGTTTTGATTTGAGACCAAGCTATACAAAAGCCTGTTTCTCATGAGTTTGCCTAGGTAGCTTTGAGGTCTTTGGGAGAGGCTGTTCTTTTGAGCTCATTATCAGTGGAGCATGCTTGGTAAAACACAAGGGAAGGCTTTGCTGGTGGCTTTTTCCAAGTTTTGGAACTGCCTACCAAAGAAAACCAGATTAGCTCCATCTCTGTTATCTTATGCTGGTAAGACAAAGATATTTTATTCAGGCAGGTTTTAAGACATATAAGCTGGTTCAGCAGCTTAGTTAGGTGTGAGTACTATGTGTTCTTAATTGTTATCCTTAATATTATTTAGGATAGCTTTTGGGAAAATAAACTCTAATGAGAGGAAAGACCCTTAGCCAGGGTGAATGAGAATTGTACTCCTGATGTACCCACAGTACACAACTGAGGAAAGTTGCTCTACATCGAACAGAATACTTCCTAACTTCTTAAATGTTGAGAGTTCAAAATCAAAGGTGAAAGGAGAATCCACTGGAAGAATTATATCCCAGGTTCGCAAAAGACATACTTCACAGTAACAGACAAATGGAAATACATGCCATTTTAAAATAGGTTGAAGCAGAGACACATTAGCATTGTTTTGGGGGAGAAATGATAGAGTATTACAATTTAGATTTGGATTCAAATTACTGTTCCTCCATAGAAAGAACCCATGGCTTGTTGTAACACATCCTAAATATCTCATTCAATTTGTAAAATTGTATGTAAAAATGATCTACTTTACAGAATTATGACAAGAAGATGACCCACGCTGTAAAGCATTTTGGAACCTACATGTTTACCATAAATATATTTTTTTTTCAGTGTAGGAGCCTTTACAAATCATGAAATTATTTACAGCAGGGTTTATCCTATAACTGTATATCTTTAAATGATATAAGCTTTAAAGAGGTACTATTTGTTTCTTTGCATATTTATCTGATACATATTTATGTACCTATAGGGACTTAACTGATTAATCAGTGAGGGCAATCTTTAAATCAGTAGTGCTGTAGGTCAATGGCATACTTGAATCAGGAATGAATCTAGTTCCTGATTGTTATTATCTTTCAACAGAAGTCTCTGCAGTAAGCAGAATGGGGCCAGATGCTGTTTTACTTGAAAATAGCCTGTTTACATTTACACTGGGGATCTTCTGCAGATGGATGACTTGATACTAAGAAGTGCCATTTGGCAAGGCACTTGGCATTTCTGAGGAGGAAGCCTTCCATGACACAATGTGTTGCCTCTGCAATGGGAAGCCCAAGAGGATATCAGCCCACCTCTAAACACAGCAAAGTCATCTCTGGAGATTACAACAGTTGTTGAATTTACAGCATACCCTGGGAACCTCTATTTGTCAAACACTAGCAAGGCAGTCCTGACACGGGCATAGGTGAAGATGAATTTCCATTCAGCACAGTTTGCCTTCCAAGTCCATTAATCCTCAGGGTCTTCATGATGGATTTCATTTTTTATTATTTATTTTCTCACTGGTATTCCCTCCGACTGCCTTGCCACAGTGCAAAAAACAGAGCAGATGGCATTTCAACACTGAAAAAAATCCCCAGGAGAATACAGCAAGCCAGCCCACTCTAGAGTCATGTGATTTCAAGTCCAAGGAGAAACCCTGATTTCCTTTGGGACACAGAGAGGTAATCATCTGAGCATTCCCTGCGGGGAACAAGCGTGCGCATGTAGGAGAGGGGGGAGTCTTAAAAAGGGAATATAAAGCTAACAGGCCATTCATAAGGGAGACCACACACATCCTGGTATTTTAAGAGACAGTGCTAGAGCTGACCACAAATGACTGGGGCACTAATAACCAAAATATATTTGGATGAGGGAGGGTGGGGGACTCTTGCCAGCACATCTGAGCATAACATACTTGGGAGGTGTCCTTCATTTAACCTCCTAAAGACACTGACCAGTGTTTAATCAGAATGAACCAGGATTTATAACTCATTTAAGGATACAGTTTGACACTTTCTGTAATCATCAGAGCTGCTGAGGCAAGGACAGCTGTCAGGCCAAATGCCTTCATAAAAAGATGGATAAACTCAGATTCTGCTTTACCCTTCTTACTCAAAGGGTTATCATTAACTCCTTGGTTTATCGTACAGCTTGCGGCAAAGCAGATTCCCACAGAGTAAATGTTGTGCCTATATACTCAAGTTGCTATTATAATAAATAATTTTATGCAGTCCAAGTTATACCTAAGTAAGGATTTTCAGAACAGAGCAGATTTAAGTAGGTCAGGATGATTTACTGAAGTAATATGATACCGCCAGGCTACACATAATATTTGATTAGTGCTACTGGTATTGGTCACATCCTGGCCAAAATGGCAAGACAGAAAATATGATATAGAAAGACACAAGACTGAAATTATAATACCTCAAGTTTTTTTGTACTGATTAAGAAGCAACAAATATATTTTAACTGCGCCAGACTCACAGTGGTATACAGTTTCCCCCAATTTTTGGAATATATTTTTTCTATTAAAAGTTTTTGAACCACAAATATCAGGAAATGGAGTTTAAAAATAAACAAAAAAGGCATGGAAAATCTAACATTTAAAAAAAAATCTTAACACTCCTCTCCTTTTTATACAATTGTACTGGAAAGGAGAAAATAAGGAATTAGTTTGTACCTCTCCTTATAAACATGGCTTTATTGCAAAATTGAAAGAATACCAATTAACAATCTTAGCTAAATATTCAACTCTGGATTGTAGTAGCACTCTACCAGAGTTATTTAGCTCTTGAGAGCTAGAAAAACACTGAAGTTTACATTATCGTATGTGAATCATCAGTGGCAATTTACCACAATACAGTGTGGTATTCGGGTTATGAATTTAATCCGTTCCATGACTCTGGTCGCAACCCGATTTGTTCGCAACCTGAAGCAAATTTTCCCATGAGATTCAATGTAATTACTGTTAATCTGTTCTGGCGTCCGCGGACCACGCGTCTGCGGACGGAAAAACGGCCGCGGACCGCGCGCCACGGGCGGAAAAACGGCCGCGGACCGCGCGCCACGGGCGGAAAAACGGCCGCGGACCGCGCGCCACGGGCGGAAAAACGGCCGCGGACCGCGCGGCAGGGCGGAAAAATGGCCGCGGACCGCGCGGCAGGGCGGAAAAATGGCCGCGGACCACGTGTCATGGTGGAAAATGGCCACGGATCCGGTTCGTACCCCGAGGCGGAGTTCGCAAACCGAGGTAAATTTTTGCGGCCAGAGCTGGTCATAACCCGAAAAGTTCGTAAGCAGAGGCATTCGTAACCCGAGGTACCACTGTATTATGGAAATACAATGCAATTTGACAATTAGAGATGTAATTTCCCCAATGTCATATTTTAAAGATTATTATTCTCATTGAGATTATGGTGATGAGGATAATGATGCTATCTGTTCAATCATGTCTGATTCTTGGCGATTCTATGGATCAGCTCTCCCACATTTTCTGATCTTGTACGGCTTCTTTTAGTTGTTTTATGCTCTGGCTGATGTCTGCTTTGATTGAGTCTAGTCACCGTGTTTTCTGATGGCCTCGTTTCCTTTTACCGCTGACCATTCTGAGCATAACTGCTTTTTCCGGGGAGTTTGATCGCATGACATGGCTGAAGTAAAGTGGAATTTTGTGATTTTGCCTTCCAGCGATATGTCTGGTTTTATACGCTCCAGGACTTGCTTGTTTGTCACCTTTGCTGTCCAAGGAATCCAACACCACAGCTTAACAAGTCGATTTTCCTCCTACCTAGTTTTTTCATGGTCCAACTTTTGCAACTGTAGGTAGCTATGGGAAACACGATAGTGCAGACTAATCTGCATTTAGTTGCCAGGCTGATGTCCTTGCTTTTCCATATTCGATTCATGTTCATCATTGCTGTGTGACCTAGTGTGATTCAATGCTTTATTTCTGGACTGCATTCACTGTTTTGATCAATCTGCGATCCTAGAAAACTGAATTCTTGAATGCATTCAGTCTCTTCAGTGTCAATTGCCATTTTGCCATTCTCATTCTCATTGAGATAATGTTGCAATATTACTTACGGTTAAAAATTATTGTATAGAAAACCAATTTTATGGATTTGGATTGCTTATTGCCCATTCCTAAATGAATCTTTGGCCATATCTCTTTTCTGTGACTTCTCTTTAGGTATTCAAAATGCATGATTATACTGGGTTAATAGTAAATATGTTAATGCACCACTTACCATAATGCAATGCTGTTTGACCTTCATCATCCTGGAAAAAGAAGAGTACAAGATTAAGTTCTTTCAACTTATTTTTTTTTCTGATTTCCTGAGTCAAGGTAAAAGAGCTACATTTACTTCCATTCTGCTTCTAGCTTTAATTTTTAAAACCACAAAGAGCTTAGGATGCAGGTGTCTATTTATTTTAAGAGACTTTTAAGCTGCTTCCACCATGCATCTCTAAGCAGCATACTTCAATATCTTTGAACAATATCACTAAAACCAAAACAATAAAACATCTTCTACCTACAATATCAATAAAATGATATTGTAGTAACAGTTGAATATCCAATTCATCATCACATTACTTTTTTATACTAGAGACATCACCACTCATTAAAACACACTCTACTATCCCAAATGCTCTCTGGAACAGGTTTTCAGCAGCTTCCCAAATGTCAGGAGTACAGTAAAGATACTGATGTGTAAAGTGTTCCACTGAAGGGGAACTCCTTCAGGAAATGCTTGCCTCCAAGTCCCCTTTTGCTGTACCTCACAAGGAGTAGAGAATTGCAGCAAGAATGTTCTGCAGGCATATCTTGGCCAGGCAGATTCTGCTTGTAGCAAGTAGTCTTGTAGATAACCAGGTTCCAGCCATATAAGACTTTAATGGTAATAACCAATGTTTTAAATTGCACATGGACATAAACTGGCAGCCAATGCAGTTCTTGTAATATTTGTGTTATATAAGATATTCCTGTTTAGCACATTGGCAGTCACTTTCAGCACTAGTTCAAGTTTCTGGAAAGACTTCAAGAGAAATCCTGTGTATCATGCATTACAGTAATCCAAATATAAGGTGACGAGGGCATAAGTAACCGTGTCCAGAGCTTTCTGTTCCAGAAACAGTTATAACAGCTGAACAAAAGCTTGCTGGTGACAGTTTCCTCCTGCTGTTCTAGGAGGAGTTCATTGTTCAGAATCCCAAAACTGCATACCAGCTTTTTCTGGAGGAACAGTCCATTTTGCTAGGGTTAAATCTGTATTGGGTCAAGACTGCACTCCCAGTTAGTCTGGGACAGGGAAGGAAAGCTGAGTATTATCAGTGTATTGTTGGTATTATACCTCAACTACCAAATGACCTCTCCCAATGGCTTCATGTAGATGTTAAGAGAGGAAGACTGGTTCATCATTATCTAATATAGCTGGGTCTAAGGCTGACCCATAAGGAGGGAGTATGCCAGTGCCCTCTTCAGGGACGCCAAGATCTCTTCCTCTTGCAATGAGGTGCTCACAATGATTCAGACCTAACCTCTCATCTCATACAATCCAGGAGGGACAGGGTTCTAACCCATAGGTGGCAGAGCTCATCTCACGAGGCTTGACAAGTAATTTTGCAAGATGTCATCCTTGGCACTTTTGTTTGGATTCTGTCCAGTCATCTTTCAACTCCAAGTCAATGAAAGTGACTTTGTCTGAAAAGTGCTCAATCTGCAAAAATCTCACAGTGGCTGATTAGCACTTATTTTCTCCTGTCTTTCCCTAGAAGGGTCTGGGTCACTTTAAAAATAATGGTTGGATGGCACTCCACAGACACAGTAACAGTGGAGCAGAATCTCTGCTTTGCCATCCTAACAGCCACACTGTAGGCCCAAACTTGGGCTCATACACTTTTCCAATAGGATTCACTCATCTTCTGCTAATGTTGCTCCTAGTGTCATTTCATGCACCGTCTCCTGGAGCTCCTCAGAAGACCAAGAAAGCACTGCAGGGCCAGTACATAGACAAAGGATGCTCAGGAACATTCCTATCCAGGGCCCCTATTGCCTTCATATTCCAGAGATCAACAAGATTACTGACAGAACTGTCTTTCAGATTACTGGGAAATTCCGCATGTACCCTCTAGAACCCAACTGATTCAATTATCAGATACCTGAAATGGACCACTAGAATTGGCCTTGCCTCTCTGTGGAGGTCACTCCCATAGTCACCAAGACATGAAATGTCCATGAAAAGGGAGTAATTCTAACTTTTTTTCACTACTAGATTGCATCTCAAGTAATGGAAGACACAGATCAGATCTCATCTGTAGCCTCCCCTTGTGTGTCAGGCCTGTAACCATGTGCGGCAGGGCCCATGGTTGTCACGGTGGTTATGAAATCCAGGGCTGCTTCAGAATGCACGTCAGTTATGGAAGGTTGAAATCATTCAGTACCAGAAACCTAGATGTATCAACCACCAACCCTAATGCCACTGCTTACTGGGAGAACTGTACAACAGAAGTATATCTAGCATGTCTCTCTGGCCACACAGGGAGGGTCTCACAACTGGTCACCTACATGCAGATCAGAGCTCCTAGTAACCATTAGAATCTCCTGATGGACAAATGCCACTACCCCCTCCCTTAGGGTCCAGCTGGATGCAACATTTGAAACCCAGCTTGGCATATCTATCTTTCTTTCACAAGCATTCCTGAATAATAATACCATCCTCAGGGACCTTGATCTAGATTTCACTTGGATGAAGCAGGCAATGAGTGGAATACTCTTCAGTTGTGATACTCTAATGCAGTGTTTCTCAATCTTGGCAACTTTAAGCTGTGTGAACTTCAACTCAAGAATTCCCCAGCCAGCCATGCTGGCTGAGGAATTCTGGGAGTTGAAGTCCACACAGCTTAAAGTTGTCAAGGTTGAGAAGCACTGCTGTAATGTCTGAACTCTCCCCTCAGAGAATCATGTTTGTCTCAAAGTTTTATAACTGGTATCCATTTGAAGTTTGTATTTTCACAGGTATGATAAATCTGTTAAGAATTTGTTTATGTAGCATGCACTTTTGCTGCCTTGTTTACCCTATTGTTACAGTTTATTATTTTACTGATCTCATTGTTTATATTTTAATTTCTGTTATAAAAAGGAGGAAATCAAATATAACAAATAAAAATAAATAAAAGGGCCCCCTTTACATTACTATTAAGTTCATAACTCAGTGAAAAAGTCATAAAACTGATGCCTACAAATCTATACTAGATTTCTACACTGAGATTTCTGTTGAATCTATACTCTAGTACCAAGAGGCATGAACACTATCAGCTGATCTATGAACTCTTTCTTCAGCAGGCTCCATAAAGCCCTGGTTTGTTCCTTGAGCTGTGTAATTCATTTTGAAGATGATTCCAGTAATACATTTGCTCTCTACTCCAGTAACAGGCAGAAATTCCTGTGAATGTTCGGTCTGGCACTTTTATTTCAGCATTTCCATTCTGGATCTCAGTCTCAGTTGCAACCTTGCCCCCTGCCCCTTTAACTTTAATTCTTTTCTGGAATTTAACTTGTTTTCATTTTGCCTATTCCACCAATCTTGGGATTTTTCAGATTCTGCTCTATCATTCCTGAAATTCCACTTTGCATTATATGGACTAGCATGTGTTTTGTATCAGCCTCCAACTGAAAAATGAGCCTGTTTGTCATTTATATCCCACCACAATTGTATGCAGATTCTTGGTGGCTCATACATGAAAAACAAGAACAACAATAAAAATTAAAATTAAAACTTTATAGGTTAAAACTAGCACTATAAATTACACTTAGAAGCTGAAGGCTGCCAATGCAGGCCCTGCAAAATAGGTATAATTGGTGCCCACTGGCAAACGTCTATGAGCACCCTGGCTAATGCATTTTACATCAAATGAGGTTTCTTGAATCTGTATAATTTATACAGATTACTTACTTAATTTTCATAGTATTATATATTAAAGAAAGGTACTCTAATGTGCTGAATTTACCATTTTATAAAATAGATAAATAAATTATATAAAATTTACCATTTTATAAAATAGATAAAATGCCATAAAATAGATGCAATTCTATTACTCTGAAGTAAAGTGCTGGTGGCAAAAGGTCAAGGGAAGGAGCAATAGAAGAGCGTAATGCTCACAAACATATTCATATCCTAAATCCTGTTCTCATCTAATTCAAGGGTAAAGAGCACAGAATATTACCTCTGTACCCAGAGGAAGGTAATAAACATACAAAGTCACAAATAAAAACAACTACCATTTTATCACCAGAAGGCTATGCAACAATATCAGGTACCGCCAATGCTAGTAATGATTAGACCTCTAGTATGCATTGCCCCTCTTCTTGACACTTTATTGGTTCCTATGTAGGCAAGTCCTCCTCTTCTTACTTCAATCAGAACACAAGAAATATTTGTTGCTACTTCTGTTTCTTTTTGACATTGTTCACTTGGCCATCAGAATAGAAAAGCATCAAATGCAGCAAGAGCAAGAAGTTTCTGCTTGTTCATTTAGGATACCATGGAAACAGGACCTAACAAACCTAATCATTATTACTGACTAGAAGAGAGAAAGCACAGGCAAATGAACTCCTTGACATAGTGATTTTTCACCCACCAATGGAGATAACTTTAAATCCACATATAAAAGGGAAATATTGCAACAGTTTCTAAACAGAAGTGTCATTAAAAATTGGGTTAGAATTTAAAGACATAGGAAAGACTTCCGGGGAGGAATGGCAAACTAGCACTTCTCCAAATGAGTGGAGACGATAACTGCAGCAAAGGCTGAAGAACTGGTGAGTAGACCAGTTCTATGGTACCTCTCTGGATAAGGAGAAGATGGGAGATCACCCATGTGCACTCTGGATGGCTGCTCCTCATGAGAAGACCGCATGGCAGCCGTCTCCCATGGGTTTGAGCACTGGGAGATGAAGAGAAGCCATCATGCTCTCAACCACGGTGGAGCCTTTTAAAGGACACTGGGTTCACTAACCTCTTGAAGTACTTCTGGAAATTACCTATTTAATTATCTTAAGGCTAAGAGAGATCCTCAAAACGACAAATGTGAAAAGCTACCTGGTGAGTTTATCTTCATTCTTGAATAAAAGAAAAATTAACTATAAGCTTAAGAATTTAAAGAATTGGATATAAATGGCAAAAACCTAAGTAAAACTCTAACCCAAGCAAGTTATAAACAAACTAAGGGACCAGACAAATTTGGAGTATTAGGACTTTTACTGTAAGATTTTGAAAATAATTATATAAATAAACAGCCTCTCGTGGGAACTAAATTGTTTTGTCTATCCTAAGTCATAACAGAAATTTGAGACTTTATGATTTCAGAAATTGGACCTAGAGGGGACTAAAGACTCCAGGCAGAAAAGGAAAAAAAGTGAAAGCTTGCCTTTTATTTTTGATTAGTAATGGAATTTACAAAATGACATAGATGCCCAAAAGAAGTCCCAAGGCAAACGTACATTAGTGGAATCCAGTACTGTCACCCTTCTTTTCATATCTAGATTTTTCTTTCCAGATCTTAAGAGGACTGGAGAAAATCCATTACATTTCCAATATATAAAAAATGAGATACAAGAAGGAGCAACAAGTTGTATACTAGGCATCTCTATGGAAAACTAGTTGACTGGTTGGTGCAGGACAGCATCCTTGAAGAAGGGAAACTGAATTCAGGGAGAGGCAATTGAAGCCAGGAGAAAAATAATATCAATTGTCCTTGGGATGGATGGAGAGAGAGATAGAGAGAGATGCCATACACACACACACACACACAGTGGGGCAAAAAAGTATTTAGTCAGCCACCAATTGTGCAAGTTCTCCCACTTAAAAAGATGAGAGAGGCCTGTAATTTTCATCATAGGTATACCTCAACTATGAGAGACAAAATGGGGGAAAAAATCCAGAAAATCACATTGTCTGATTTTTAAAGAATTTATTTGCAAATCATGGTGGAAAATAAGTATTTGGTCAATATCAAAAGTTCATCTCAATACTTTGTTATATATCCTTTGTTGGCAATGACAGAGGTCAAACGTTTTCTGTAAGTCTTCACAAGGTTTTCACACACTATTGCTGGTATTTTGGCCCATTCCTCCATGCAGATCTCCTCTAGAGCAGTGATGTTTTGGGGCTGTCGCTGGGCACCACGGACTTTCAACTCCCTCCAAAGGTTTTCCATGGGGTTGAGATCTGGAGACTGGCTAGGCCACTCCAGGACCTTGAAATGCTTCTTACAAAGCCACTCCTTCGTTGCCCGGGTGGTGTGTTTGGGATCATTGTCATGCTGAAAGACCCAGCCACGTTTCATCTTCAATGCCCTTGCTGATGGAAGGAGGTGTTCACTCAAAATCTCACGATACATGGCCCCATTCATTCTTTCCTTTACACGGATCAGTCATCCTGGTCCCTTTGCAGAAAAACAGCCCCAAAGCATGATGTTTCCACCCCCATGCTTCACAGTAGGTATGGTGTTCTTTGGATGCAACTCAGCATTCTCTCTCCTCCAAACACGACGAGTTGAGTTTAGACCAAAACGTTCTACTTTGGTTTCATTTGACATATGACATTCTCCCAATCCTCTTCTGGATCATCCAAATGCTCTCTAGCAAACTCCAGACAGGCCCGGACATGTACTGGCTTAAGCAGGGGGACACATCTGGCACTGCAGGATTTGAGTCCCTGGCAGCATAGTGTGTTACTGATGGTAGCCTTTGTTACTTTGGTCCCAGCTCTCTGCAGGTCATTCACTAGGTCCCCCCGTGTGGTTCTGGGATTTTTGCTCACCATTCTTGTGATCATTTTGACCCCACGGGGTGAGATCTTGCGTGGAGCCCAGATCGAGGGAGATTATCAGTGGTCTTGTATGTCTTCCATTTTCTAATTATTGCTCCCACAGTTGATTTCTTCACACCAAGCTGCTTGCCTATTGCAGATTCAGTCTTCCCAGCCTGGTGCAGGTCTACAATTTTGTTTCTGGTGTCCTTCGACAGCTCTTTGGTCTTGGCCATAATGGAGTTTGGAGTGTGACTGTTTGAGGTTGTGGACAGGTGTCTTTTATACTGATAACAAGGTCAAACAGGTGCCATTACTACAGGTAACGAGTGGAGGACAGAGGAGCCTCTTAAAGAAGTAGTTACAGGTCTGTGAGAGCCAGACATCTTGCTTGTTTGTAGGTGACCAAATACTTATTTTCCACCATGATTTGCAAATACATTCTTTACAAATCAGACAGTGTGATTTTCTGGATTTTTCCCCCCATTTTGTCTCTCATAGTTGAGGTATACCTATGATGAAAATTACAGGCCTCTTTCATCTTTTTAAGTGGGAGAACTTGCACAATTGGTGGCTGACTAAATCCTTTTTCCCCCCACTGTATGTGTGTGTGTGTGTGTGTATGTATGTATGTGTGTGTGTGTGTGTGTGTGTATATATATATATATATATATATATACATACATACACATACATACACACACACACACACATACATATACATATCGCCTTTACTGACTTACAGGCAGCTTTTGATTTGATCCCAGAGACAGGTTATGCTTTCTTATGAAACTGCATAAAATTAATTCAGCACAGGTCTATTATAGCTACTTTAGGCACCTAACACCCTATTTAAAAAGGGATGAAGCAAGGATATATATTGATTCCTCTCCCTTTCAACTTCTATATATATTCTCTAGTGTGAGCCTTGACAAAATCCAAATTCCAAAATCTTAATCAACATATGCTGTTTCAGTTCTCTTCTGTGCTGATTACACAGGCATGCTCTCTCCAAACCCATGCCCTCTATTATAGAGAGTAAAGACTAGTCATTAATAGTAATTTTCTCAAAAAGGCCTGTTATTTACTGCTATTCTTAGAAAACCAACAGATTGAATTAAAATATTTAGATACCTGTATGCATCTTTTCAACTCTTGGCAATCTGGAAAGGACAACAATGGGCTGTCACTCTCCAGGCCCACAAATCTACGAATTTTCAGAGCAAAGACCATCAACTAGTTAATATATGGTTCACAGATATGTAATTACTGTGATCCAACTGCTCTGTTCAGTCCAAATTGCATATTCCTCAATTTGTACCAAATTCCCTGGTGAGGTTGGAATCTGGCTTAATCTCCACAGAAGCTTGCATGAGGCTTTTCCATCTGAAATTTCGAAGTAAATTATTATTTTTTCCTGACCGTTCCCTGACTTTATGACATAATAATCTGTCATCATAGAAGGCACTGTACAAATCCAGACTTAAATTTTTATAGCTTATCAGTTCAGTACTGGCCTTGTTTGGCCTTGAAAGAGCTCTAACAGAACTGAAACACTGGGCTCTTGGCAATGACATTCAGAAAGATCTAAGCATTTTGTAATACCTCTTTTCTATGCCAGTTGTCTAGCCAATATCTTATGCCCAACTCATTTTCATACTTGCTAGATTCAACATTTTGCCATCTGTGTTGCTGGAGGGAAAATTTAACAATATTCCAGTGCAAGAGTGACCATGTTCCTGTCCGCTGGGGGAAATATTGGGTCTTATATGTGCTTCTGTGCTACTCTTTCTACTTGAGTGGCTGTAAGAATGCCTTCCTTAACCCATGCAGATCAGGTAAGAAAATCTTCCTCTTATCTGGCAAGTTGCCCAAGATCCCCAGAAGTGTCACCAAATTTTGCTAAATGGCCATGCCATTCAACATTTAATAGTAGTTTTTTTTACAAACTTGGGTACTGGTTGTATATTTTAATGTGTTCTTCAATCTAACATGTTTAAATGTAAACTTATTATGTTTCTTTTGGTCTCTGTTTCTAACCTAAGCTAAATGCTTCTGTATTTGGGGTTTTACTGCAGGGAACACCTTGTCTAACAGTGTTTGGTTACTGTGTCCTGAACCACTATGCTTGCAAGATGAAAAATAATTTCTCAATCCTGAGAATTTTCAGCTTAAAAACTCATTACTATAGAAGAAAAGTGTCCTAAAGAAGTGCTACAACTCTAATTGACACAAATAACAAGACAGACACTTAATTCTACAGGCCTTTATGAAAGCACAGGTAGTCCTCAGTTAACAACCATTCAACGACCATTTGAAGTTACGGTGGGGCTGAATGGCTTACGACCGATCCTCCGAAGTTACGGCCGTTGGAGCACCCCCGCAGTCATGTGATCAAAATTCAGGCACTTGGCAGCCCACCTGTACTTATGACTGCAGGGGTGCTTCAACTCCCCCCACCTATCTCCCCCCATCTATGCTCTTCTGGCCCCCTGAACTCCACGGCCCCTGCCACCCTAGCTGACCTTTGCCATCTTCTTGCTCCCACTGCTGAACAAGCATGCCCAACCTGGCCCTTTGTCAGGCAGCTGCTGGCCACGCGAGGCTTTCTTCCCATGGTCATGCATGGCGGTTTCCTCGTGAAGGGCCAGGGCAGGCATGCCTCAACAGCAGCAGGAGCAAGAAGATGGCAAAGGTCAGTTGGGGCAGCAGAGCACAGGATGGCAAGGGTGACTGTGGCTGGGACTGGGCTGGGGCAGCTGAGGCTTCCCAGGGCAGCTGCGGCTTTGTGCTGTGCTGCTGGGGCAGCTGGGGCGGCTGTGCTGGGGCTCAGGGGCTTCTTGCAGGTGAGAATGCAGGAAAGAGTTTTGGTAAGATTTAAAAAAATAAAAAAAAATAGAGTGGAATGGTACAGTAACATTTCCATGTGTAACCATGATAAATTGCCTCTAGACAAGTACTAAGGAAAATTTCCAGTCCTGCTGTAAAAATGCAACTATAAATAAGCAAATGGAACAGTTGATCTTTTTTTCTTAGAAATTGAGCAGGATAATTAAGTTTCATTTTGAGTTACTAAACAAGAAGGGGGAATATTTCCAATAGTTATTTATACTCTGCTCTGTTCCAGAATGAATTACTGCCTAAAAGTAGCTCATTTGGAGCTGTACCTATCAACAAGAACTAAGGACTATTGAAATATGAGAAAAATGGTTAATTGATCATGATTTTATTTTTCACATTTCTTCAGACTGGAAGTCATTATGATTATACTGAGACTGAGTTCTCACATTACATGGATCTTGAAAGCACATTTACTAAGTTTTTATATCAGCTCTCAACTGTCATCCTTTTTAAAGATGATTGGCAGGATTAAGCGTTGATTGCCCTACTTCACATTAAAATGAGAACAACTTAAAAGGAACACAGCTTTTCTATTAGTTTTTTATGCAGGCAATTGATGCCCAAAAGAATAAATCAAGAACTGTAGAAAAAATACTTTAAAAATCCCATGAATGGAAAAAAAAATATTTTCATAAAGGTGACTTCTAATAAACTGTCTTATATACTTTTCGTTAACAATAAAATTACTTTAGTTTATGGAAATGTTAAAAAGAATGGCAGAGGGAACACAACAGCACAATACTGTAGTACAAAAAGGAATCTTGACTAAATCTTACTTTCCTCTCAGATGACCAAATGAATTTTAGACTTCCCGCACACTAACTTATTCACAGGAAATCTGCATAAAGGAGAAGGGAGGGGAGATTATAAGAACATAAGATTTCTGTTGGACTAGAATCCATCAACTACTTGAGCTCTATTGCCCTTCTGTTGCTCCCTTTGAAGACTTTACTGCCTTTGAAGCTGGAGCTCCATTCAGCTACCATGAACAATGGCCACTAAAAGGGAAAGGCATGCTTGTGCTATGCATGCAAGATGACCTGTATTCAGTCATTGGCATCTTTTGCAAAATGCTAGAAAGCTACTGTTCATCAGTATAAACATTACTGAGTGCTGGACCCACAGTCTGACATGGAGAATTCTACTTTCTATGTATTTGGATTTAATAAAATATTCTCTTAGAATTCGCTAACCTTCTTTCAGAGTCATTTGTCCTATTGGTCATCACAACATCCTTCAACAGGGAATTTCATAAATTATGTGTTGATCAAGAAATACTTTTAGCTGAGCAATGGGACACTGCACCCATACCTTTCTTCCCTGGTGCTCAATTGATCAACATGGTGAGTTATTGGGGGGAGGATAGATTTCCCAAAATCTAATGTTCCCCCAAACACACTATTAATCATTTCCCTAAGATTGATAACAGCATAAAGGGGGATGGGGAAACCAATATCATGATTGCTGGGGAGGAGGAAGAAAAGGATAAATCTCCCCTCTCAGTATGTGGGGATGAGCATCCGGTGCGAACAGTGAGCAGGAAGCATACAGAATTGAGTAGATGTAAATAAAAAGATGTATGTGAATGAAACAGGGCTCATCCTAAAAGTATTTAATTTTTTTTTAATATAAAAGAACAGTGTTCAAAATAACCAATGGACCTTTAATGTTTAAAGTCAGAATTGGGCAATCATAGCCCAAAAGTGACTCTTATTTTGTGGCACTCAGAGAGCATCCATATAGTGCCAGCAAAAATCACTCATTTTCACTGCAGAAATTTTTGATGTTTGGATTTAAAATAATTTTAAATACTACTTCTCATCAATAATCCAGGAGTAATGTAACGCAATGTTAATACAATACAATACAATACAATACATAATATATAGAGTTAATACTGTACCATAGAAATGGACAAAATGTTCTGGGCATAAACTGTTCTGTGCACAGAATGGTTGGTTTATGAGGGTCTGTGCCTGAGCTGAAACATGCATGCTGAAACACGCGTGCCCCAGTTATTTTGCTCTTGTACAAGGAATGAAGCAGGGTGGTTTTGTGCTGGATATGGATTGACATGCATTTTTTTTCCAGGCAGAAGTAATTGTGTATGTTAAGAGCAGGAAATAGCTAAGGCTGAGTGGTTTCTTAGGAGCTGTGTGGACATTGGCAGACGCACCTGAAACAGGAGAAGGGAAAGGGCTGGAAACAGTGGAGGGCGGGTCAGCAAGTGGAATATTGCCATGCTGAGAAACTGGCAGTAATGGTAGCAGAGGGGAGGCATGGTAGGAGGGTGGGAAAGGCACTGGGTGGATGGTCTGGTGAGATATGCCATCCTGGTTTCTCGTTCTTTACTTCTCAGACCGTCACAATAAGGAACAGGTGTGCTGTTCCTTACATTGGCAGCAGTTGAGGGAAGGGAAAATGCTGGAAATATGGGAGAAAGTGGGCTGGCACTCAGGCCATACACAAGAGGAGGGTAGACAGGAGCTAATACATACCAGGCATGACTTTCACTCCCCATCAAATCACTATGGGATTCCTCCAGATTTGTGTTGGCCAAAACCTGAAACAGCCAAGGCGTTCTAGGTTTTGTTTCTGCCAAACTTTGGCCAGCTCATAATGATTTGGCAGAACTTCTAGAAAGTGATTGCTTCTCCAGTTTTGAAACAACTGTTTTGTCCATACCCCTGTAACACAGTTCATTAAAAACTGATATCAGGACAGTTACTAGCTGGGAAAAGCCAACGTATAAAGATTATTCTTTTAAAAAATACTTGATGCATGTGAACCTTAGAGACCAGCATGTTACAGGGAGAAGATATTTCAAGAACAGATGGCCCTATGGATAAATCCCACCTCTATATTACCCCCAAAGCACAACTGGACAGCAGGACCTTCTCAGAAGATTGTTGGTACCTGACCAGCTGAAATAATTGGAAGTATTCTTTAGGACAACCATTTCCTGACTTGCTAAGTTCTAATACCCTTTATACTTAGAATCTGGCAGCTAGTGTAGACTGATGGAATATATGCATGGTGAGATAACCTAACTGCCTCAAACCCCAAAACAAATAAAAAATGAACCAAAAATGCTTGTGCCACTTCATTTTAATGTCACCCCATTATCACACATATTCCCTTTATGGCCTTTGTAGGTGGGGAGGCGGGCAAAGTATGCCCTTGACTGGAAAACGTTGCTAGTATTAGATTATTGCAAACCACAGTACTCACAGGTAGGTGAATTAAAAAAACAGTACTATATAGTATTTCAAGTCCATTCTCCTATATATTGTTCATATTCTATGGTATTAGAATATAATTTTGGGCAGCCAAACATTTTTTCTAATGACTGGGGAATGAGTATCTAGTATTATATCTAGCAGCAGCAAACAGAAAATGCAACTGATTTGACTCAGTCCATAAAATGTCTGTTCTGAATGTGTTTACTAAACTTGATTCTAATTCAGATTTTATACTTCACAAACTCTTAGGAGAAATAAAGATCTCCAAAACAAAAAGATTCAAATTGTATGAGTTTATGCTATACCAACTATTTATTTACTGGGACTTGTTTTTCTTATTCCACAAGAAAATGTTCAAGCCAGTCCAAATGAAAAGTACTATTTTAAAACTGCGAGAAAAACTAATTCTAGTATTCCTTCAGCGTAACAAAGTGATTTGTTTAGTTAACCTTCTTAAAGAAAAATAAGACGTAAATCACACATTTGTCAACCATTTCCTGTGGCTGGTTTCCTAACATTTTAGTCAGGGTCTCTCTGCTGCTTTTCCCCCCAACTGCTTATCAGTTTAGTATGGATGAGGCAGGTATCTGGTTATTTAAAGAATAGGATAAATGGTCTGAGACAGTTTCTCCCAGCCCCAATTCACCAGGGAACACTCAAGAATTCCACCTGACACTGGGACAGCGTTGTGCTCTTAAACAATCTGCCGTCTGATCCGATTGTTCCCCAGTGGGAAGGCATCAGGCCCCAGCTCACTCAAGAGTCATTGATTGGATTAACAGCCTAATTCCCAACAGATGAATAGAATACTGATGTCTTGTCAGCCCAGATCATAGAAAGAAAACACAATCTGCTAATACAATTGGAAATTTAACTCTTTAAAATCCCCTGCAAGGCAGCATGGATCTGGACTTGAAGTCATCTGTTTTCAAATTCAGCAGGATGTTCACCTGAGCGACACTTAATTTATAGCAGCCTTTTCTGCTTCTGACTGAGTTTATATGCAAGCTGTTTGTAAACACAGACAATTACTAGAAATCTCTAAAAAGAACTGTAGCATTTGTAGAACTTTTGGCAAGTCTAAAAAGCTCTTATCAATTTATATCCTGCATTTTATTTTATACAACTTAAGGCAGTGTACATTATGCTCCCTCCTCCTATAACCCTGTGAGGTGAAGTGAGTTGAGAGAGAGAGTAAATGTCTGAGAAAGCTTTTAGCATCTCCACTGCTGTTATCTTCACATTTGCCTTCCAGGATATTAAGGGGAAAGACAGTGAAAGGCCAAGTCCACTCAGTGAGTCTCAAATCAGCTCAACATCCTGTGGAACATTCACACTGGTCTTCAGATCTGACCAGGACTGAAGCATCTATGAAAATAGCTGAGGGAAGACCAGAATCCCAGACATCTGCCAATAGAAAAGATTCAATTTCATAGAGATGGTCATGTGTGTCTTCATGACTCTGGGACCTTGCCTCTGCTGCTTTGCAATTTGGTAATTATGCTTCCCCCAACACTGGAGAGAGAAACATACTCAGAAATGTTTGCCTGCTGTGCTTCCTCATGAGTCAGTATTCTTTCCAAACAGGAATCTGATCATTTACATGAAAACATCAGAAATTGGATCTTTAAAGTATGAATAATTGACACTTCTTAAAATACACTTTTTGAAATACATGTGTACCTGAAGTTTAAATTCAGAAGAAAAAGGTGTTGTAAGTTTGTGAACACTGAACTAAATGCAAACCTAGGAAAAAAGATCTCAACTTCAATTGCTTGCTTATAGTCTACAAATCTTGACCTACATATCGATCAAGTAATTTCTTTTTGGGGTAAGCAATGTTATGCACAAAGGAGTAAGAAACAATAAACCAGAAAAAAAAGATAAAAAAGCACAATGTTAAAAAAGAATAACAGTCTGATGGAACAGACTGATAAATCACAGGTATGATTAAATTGATGATTTCTGTCAAATCCAAAGATGGTAGGCATCTGTCAGATATATGTATTCATAATGAATGACTCTTCCATCTGACACTGGAATGATAAATTTAACAGCATATAATATTTAATAACATATTCTCATTTGAATTTGTTTGGTTTTGGATAGCTGGGGAACTATTCAAGCAATTGATTTTATTGAAACACAACTATAATTTACTACATCTTCATCCGTTCTGTGCTTTTTTGGGAGTTTAGCTGATGTGCCACCTTAGCTAGGAAAAATATTCTAGAGCCTCATATCTAAGAGAGTAGCCGAGTGGTGATTTCACTTAATCTCTCTGAACTTCAGGCCCCACGTGCTGTCCAACAGCCGGTCCTCTTTGGGCTCTCTGCCAGCTGTGACTTTGCATGCTTTATGGCAGAGATTACTGAAAGGAGATTAACTTTTCTAAACCCCTTAGATTTTAATTATTTCTGTATGTATTTATAAAACCTACAGTCTGCTAGTATCTGGGCACAACTGTCCAAATACCCATCGTTAACCTGGTTTGGCAAAGACCAGTGTCACTAAGTTAGAGCACAAGATATGTCCTGATTCTCTTTATTCTATATATTTTATATTTTAAATAGACAATAAACATACTATTTCAAATAGCAAAGTATTACCATTTGAGTGTTTGCTGTATTACCATTTCACTAATATTTGAACTGTATAGTTTTCATTGGTTTTTTTTTTTTTCAGACTCTTAACACTGAATTTCTAAGTATACTTCAGAAATTATTCAGCAAGGTAAAACTGAATCCTTTGTTTGCCTTAGATTAGATGGATAGATAGATAGATAATTACCAAACGTGGAATAATAGTAGAGCCCCACTGCAAAATAGAGTATATCTCTGAACCTTTGGTTGTGGGCATTAAAAAAGGAAAAAAGAAAAGAAGCTGCCAGTAAGTAATTATTCCAGGACATTAGCATAAAAAACAAGAGTCTCTACTCTGATAGGTAAATAGTTTTTGAATATTTAAAAGTGCAACCAGTCTACAGGTAGTTGCAGAGCAGAAACTTTTTGCTTGCTTGCTTGCTTGCTTGATTATATTGAAACAACTCTCAGCAGTTTACGGTCTATAGAACCAAAAATTAAAACATCCAGTTACATCAAAACATAATAACAATACTAACAATAACAATGACCATATTAGCCCTCATATAAAAACAAAAATATGTAAGAAATTGCAAAAATAAAGAAGCAAAAACGAAAAGCAGAAATACACATGTAATTGAGGATATATGACAGTATGGTTTCCGTAGATTTGAATTTTCCTGAAACCTGAGATGTACAGGAACTTCTGACTGGGAATCCAGATGAGCCCTATTTCTGCTCTGCAATATTAACAGTACACTCCACTGCATTTATCTATTTCTGCAGTTATTGTGTATTATTCTCAAAACAACTTGGTGAGAAAAAGGGGATACAAACCATTCTGGCAGATTATTTTAAACAATTCTTTCAGCTTTAGCCCAACCCCTAGCCTGTAAATACTTGCCTAATACCTCTAGACAACTGTGCAGGGTTATTGTAAACTACATAGGCCACTGTTTGCAATATTGAATAAGAATGACATTACAAGAATTTTATAAAACTTTCTTTTCAACTTGCAACCAGATATGATATGGCTGGTAAAGCTGTAATATGAAAAATTATGAAGTTCCTTCTGATAGTTACCAATGCTTTTGTGTATAGCTTCTATACTGAAACTCAATAAATGATCAAGAGATCTGGTTCATATATCCCAGATATTACTTTCCAGAGCCTCGGAGTATATATACTTCTTTATGATTGCATTAATGTTCCTGGCTGACAGATGAACATGCTTTTCTATTAGCCATGTGCAACAATCCAGATTTGAAGGAGAAAAGGTGATTCAGAGTGTGGTTGGGTGCACATATCACACCTGTCAGCACCTCCTTAAATCAAATGTATCTTTTTTCTGGCAACTATGCAAGCCCAGGAATGTATGCAGCTTCTTTAAAGACTTGCTGACAGATGCACGGCCCTGTTTTCTACAAGTGTACTTTTAATGTTGAGAGCTTGCCAGTAACTTATGTCACTGAATTTTTTTTTCCTGAAGAAAATAACTGCTTTATTATAAAGCATCCATAATACCACAGATATACTTGGGCTCACACTGGAGTCCAAATGACTCTCATACATTATGATAAACATTAACTGCAATAACTTGCTCTTTTCTAATTCTAAAATCTGCCACTGCAGGCAACGGGACGTATGATTCAAAATAAGCAAAGAAGGAGTGTCCCCTGCTTGCCTGGGCAAGAACAGCTGAGTGCTCTGAAATCTTAACTTTCAAAAATCATCCTTGTGAGAATGGCTGAATTTACACAAATCAATGTATATGCATTATTTCTGTGTATCAAATGTGTGTATCAAGAGAGGAGAGAGAGATGGTAATTATCTTAAGATAATCTTTATAACATACTCTCTTTAGAGAGCTAGATACTTTTATTTGCTACTGGATTTCAACAATACACAAAAGCCCTATTAAAATGCAGTAATAAGTAGCAGATAATAAACAAATTCTATATAATCAACCTTCACATAAATTGAAGAACTTCAGGCCACTCAAAAGTGGAATCAAATTAGTTTAAATATTCATCAGCTTAAATTTCCAAGCACCCCTCCCCCCAAAAAATCCTTAAAAATGTCTATACGGTAGAGGTGATCACCTTGATTGGCCTCTTCTTCAGACTGTACAGTATGAAAACCATATCCAGCTCTTGCCCTACTCTACCAATGAATCTTCTCTTAACATCCTTGACTCCCCACAGTATTTCTTTTTCTCTTTGACATGGCATTATTAAGAGAGACGTTTGGGAATACTCTGGCAATGCACGAAGTTTTAAACAGATTTCCTCAGAGGGAGCAGAATCCTCAATAGAAAAAAAAATCTCAAATTCTGTTTTGACATTTCTTTGGATGGACTTTTACCTCTTTCAATTCATTGATGGATCAATCTTGAGAGAGAAATTTGGCAAGGTAAAGACTACCATTACTGATCATGCCTTCCCAATATACTTCACTTGATCTGCATAGTGCTACACAAAAATAACTACTATGATTCATTTCTGCTAAATCTAGAGACGCCTTCCTTGCTTGCAAATACTCTAGGTAATACATTTCATTGACTAATATCTACACTGGCTTAGCACAACGCTCCTAATGTAGCAAAATATACTTCCTTGTCCTAAATATATAACAATGAGTAAATACTCTCACGTCAAAATACTGTTCTGAGTTACTGGACGCAGAGGGTCAATCGTGTCGGGAGGGGAGGATGGGTGCTTTTCTGTTAACTGCCCAAGATAATGCTTTGAGTGTGTCTTGATAGAATCAGGAAAATTGGATTGTCTTCCCATTTGCTGGCCTAAAACAACCTTTTATATATATCCCATTAAAAAGAAACACAGGAAAGTCCTTTTAAAAATAACTAAATATTCACCTATAATCCAAAAGTCAGTCAGAAAGGCTTTAATTTTCTCTGCAATTCTTAAGTAATGTAGCATGTCAGAATTTAATCAATTGGGGTAGGACACTGTGTTTATACCACACTACTTCACTACTTCAACCAAAGATAGTTTTGCAAGCTTAGCTATCTCTAAATGGAGATAGGTTGCATTCATGATATAGAACAGATCATTAACATTATCTGAATTGCACATGGCAGCAAAATATTATTTTTTGCATACTACAGGCATTCTGCTGTGCAAGTAATGCATTACCTAGGCATCAGTTCATAATGTACAGCTATACAAACTTAACAAATAATATACCTATGAGTACAACTCCTTTTAAAGAGACAAAATTTGCCAGGCATAATTTGTTCAAGATGTCTTGTGACAAATGAGCAAATTGGTAATATTTTCTGAACTCATCTGCAAAACTGGAACTGCATGTTAAAAGCAGGTATTAAATATTTTAATACATGTAAGATAAACGACACCACCTTCATTGCATAAATGAAATAACATTTCTAAAAGCAAATCTGTTGCACATATAGCAAGTTTTACTTCTGGAACTACCACTGGAAGGAATCTCCTTGGGGTAGACTGACATTCCTTGCGGAGCTGACAAGAACACAAATTTAATTCATATCAGAAGATCCATAAAAAAGTCAGACATTATAAGGAACGAGGGCACCACTTCAGGATTCATGGGAATGATCTGCACAATCCTGTCTGAATATTAAGGAGGAAATTATTTTCAAATGCATACTGCTTTATTCTTTGCAAGAAAAATATGCAATAAAAACAATTTTCCCAACTTGACAAGAGATTTGGAATGGATATGGAGAAAAAATAAACTCCATTTCAAATATAGAAAATAAGCAGAAAATGAGGAAATCGTGACTAGAGGATGTCATGTGAATGTAACCTCTGACAACACAAGCTCATATTGTGTAGCTTTACCAGACAGGAGATAAAGCCACACAATGAATAGAGTTGAATTCTAATGTTTTGCAAGCCACCTAGTCACAAATACCCATTTTAAAAAACATGCAGGCCAAGATAGGTCTTTTAGTTTTCCATACCCTAGAAACTGCATGGTTAATAGTAACACCAGATACCTGCTAGGAGGTGAAGTGAGAAAGATCACACTTTCAACCCATCTCAGGAAAAAATGCATTCAGGAAACAAATGTGGTACTTAATCCTTCTTACTGAGCTTCTTAATCAATTTTATAAAATGTCAAAATTCAGCTTGAAAATGGGATAGGGGATGATGAAGAGAGGACAGAGACACAAGGAATTGTTACTTGACCAATGTTAAAAGGATCATGAGGTAGCAGTTAGGGGAGGGGGAGTGAAGGAGATATAGCATGAGTTCTAATCAAATCAGTTTAAAAAGCTGCAGCCTCTCAGGGCCTCTCAGAGTGAACCTTGCCAATCAGAGCACAAGCAGAAGCATGCTTGTGCACATTAAACTGGGAACATGTCCTTGAACCCACACAGATGCTTTACAGCCACCTGCAAATGCTATGCTACAAGCATCCTTAGTAAAGAAATTAAAAAAACAACAAAAAACATCGAATCCCATTATGAGTGCTGCTCAGGAACGAGTTATCCTCAAGTGGCAATGAGCATGAAGAAGAAAGCTCACACACTTTCCTGTTATTAAAAGGTGAGCTCATAGGATTAAGGTTTCAGTAATGTGGAAAATAATTTTTGAAAAAGGCTTAGAAAAAGATCCCAACATATGCAGGTGTTACAACTCTAGCAGATGCATTACAAACCCATTTCAATGGTTAAAGGCAAGGCAGTCTGTTCCAAGTTAGCATTCACTGAACACTGGCATGGATAATCCAAAGGGATTACCTGGAGACTTTAACACTGCTGTATATTAGGCAAAGTGGAGTCTACACAAAGCCACTTGCTTTTCTTACCAAAAGTTACTTCCATTATTTTTCTCATAGTGACTAATATTCAGCTGCTGCACAAGTTTACTGCCTTGATCTAACATATCTTATTTCTCCAAACACAAGGCCATAGAGGAAAAATAACATATTTATTTATACTCAGTTTTGAAACTGACTTAAATAGTAATCTCAAAATAACAGGATCTCATTCTAATTATGAAATTATGAAAACAAGAACTTCACCTGTGTTTCACACAGGCCTTAACTGATTTAAGAACACATGCAAAGAGTTTAGATCAGGTAATAAAATACTAAATAACATAAAATAATAAAAAAAAACCAGGTACAACAGTCAGCCTTAGAATTGACAGTGAAGATAGTGAAGTGGTAGATAGCTTCTACCTTTTAGGATCAACCATCAACAGTAAAGGAGCAAGCAATCAAGAAATATACTACAGACTAGAACTTGGTACAGAGTCATGAAGGCCTTGGAAAAAATATTCAGATGCTGTGATGTGTCTATACCTACAAAGATCACAACAGTACAAGCCATGGTATTCCCTCTGACACTCTATGGAAGCAAAAGTTGGACTTTGAAGAAGCAGGATAGGAAGGGTATTGACACTTTTGAACTTGGTTTGGAGAAGACTCCTGAGAATACTGTGGAAAGTCAAGAAAACAAACAAATGGATCATCGAACAAATCAACCCAGAATTCTCACTTGAGGCACAAATGACCAGACTCAAATTATTGTACTTTGGACACATTATGCAAAGACCTAGCTCTCCAGAGAAGGCTCTAATGCTGGGAAAGGTGGAAGGAAAGAGAAAGTGAGGATGACCAGTAAAAAGGTGGATGGACTCAGTTACAGTGGCAATGGGTGCACTGTTGAAAGACTGATGGACCAGGTTAGGGACAGATTATCATGGAGTAAATCTACCTATGTGGTCCGTAAGAGTCAAAACCAACTTGAACAGTCAATCAAATACTAAAAATAAGTATTAAAACTTGGTTATAATACAGTAATTAAGAATCTTGAGCAAAACTAAAATACCATGAAATCAGTCTCATTTGCCCTGATCAAATCTATCTGTCTAATCCAGACAGAGAACACCTGTTCAGGATCATCACATAGCAGGATGGGAGGGGGGCTGAAGGTGGACTTTCACTATAGGGGCTTTCCTCATATGGAACAGCTTATCCTCTGAGGGGAGGATGGTCCCACCATTATGGCCTTCTCAAAAGCTTGATTCATTCTGGAGTTAACAATGTAAATTTACACTTTTATTATAGTTACATATTCTTTACATTGTATATTAATATATTATTCTTTTTACTGTATTTTATTGTATGAATGGTACACTGCCTTGACTCCCTGGATTGAGATCATATATACATTTCATAAATAAATAAATCCACACACTTTTATTCATAACCAGAGCCCTATGAAGAAAAAGAGAGTTTGGCGTAGGCACCAGACTAGAACTGATGAATTCTAGTTCTAGTTCCTCAGCTTATCTTTGTATGAACTAGGGAGGGGCTTGTCTGAGATGTTTCCTCACATTATTTTATTGGCCCGGGTTCAAGCCCCTCTTATCTGACCATTGCCTTGGTTGCAGCTTTTCCTCTTGGCGATCAAGGTCATTGTTTCTGCCTTCTACACTCTTTCTCAGCCCTAGGAAGTAGGCAATAGCAAATCGCCTCTGAAAATGTTGCCGTCCACTCTAAAAGCCTCTAGGAAGCTTTCAAAATTGGATATAGAGATGTAACCCCTGTTTTCTTGTATGGGTTTCTTAATTGCATTAATTTCACTACAGACCCAAATTCCAGGACCCCAAAAGATGAAATTATAAATCCTTTCAGGATTTGATCAGCAGAAAAGAATAGCAGGGTGGTACACATGTAAATCTTCACTTTAAAAATATAAAACAATAATTATGATAGATCAAAAATTTTATATATAGTGGAACTAAAGGATCAAGAGATTTCTATGTAACATTAGTCCATTGTTAATGCTCCAGTCTCAAGCATTAATCAAGTTAAAAAGTTAAATGATCCCTGTAATATAGTATCGTGATTCTTAAATTAAGTCAAACTGCATGGATTTTGGGGGGAAAAACTGTGTTAAACTGAAAAGCTAGTTACAGTATTTCAGGATTAGCTGGAGGAATCCTGAGGCAGGCACAATCATTTTACAGATTCCAGTATAGCTAGTGCTCTAAAACACAAAACCATTTTACTGACATTATCAATACAAAATATGAAGAAATCCAAAGATGGAAATGTATAATCATTTCTTTTAAGCAGCAAGTGCTGTTTGTTTCTAGCAAAAATCTCCAAAACTATATAATCTGCAACCTTGAAAGTAACCTTTTGATAGCTCCGGATAAAAATACTCCTGCATAGTTTGATTTAGACCTAAGTTGTCCAGGGACTTAAGAATTCAGAAATGAAGAACATCCCACTGCTCCTAACTCATCGGCAGCCTGACAATGTTCAAAAGGCCTACAGTAATATCAGAGTAGCTGAGTAGAGGGGGGCTGTAATGCTGCAGGGTTACATCAGAACTTAATGCTGATCAGCTGATTCAACTGTGTTTTGCAGCAAATCTGCAAATGGCATCAAGAAAGCAATGACAGACTATGAAAAGATGAGGGGGGGGAGAATTATAATTGGCTTCACAATGCATGTGCATCCTTATATTTTGCCACATTTATACCAGATTACTTATTTAAGAAAAATGTTCCTTTTATTGTGAGACTTCAGAAAGTGTCCTGTTTTGAGATTCTGCTTTGGCTATTTGATTTCATGTTTACCATCCACAGCTGGGCAGTTAGAAGGTTCTGTAGTGGGGGGAAAAAAGTATGCATTGTGAAATTGCTGAGAGTGTCTGATAAATTTTAGTAACGGTGTAGCTCCTACATTTCCAAAACAAAGTCAACTTGAATGTAACCTTAGCAATAGAAACAAATGCTTAGACAAATTCTATGTACGCTATTAATAAAAATAATCTGGTATATTTTTTTTAAGGCAACAAATCATTAATATCACATGTTTCAGTGGGAGGAAACACTGGTGGCACGTTGCGCAGGGAAGCTGGAACCGGTGCTGGACCCGATCAGCAGAAAAAGATTAGGGGAGATGGGCAGAGATAAATCTAATGTGGTGGTGGTGGTGGTGGTGGTGGTAGTAGTAGTAGTAGTAGTAATATTCATCTAATTCACTTCATCAGGTTATAAACCCTTGGGACAAGGACAGGTGAAGGTGTGAACTAACAATCAGGTTCTTGCTTTGTATATTTCTTCTAAGGGACTCGGTCCCAGAAGGCTGCTTTGAAGGTTATCCCCATGATGGAATGAGATAAGCATGCTATCTAGAGCCCAAAGGCTGCTAATACAATGCAATCACACAACTACTAAAACAGGACAGAAATACATTATTGTTGGTCACATAGTCAGCCAGATGTTTAGACTGGATTTGGCATTTTTATCCACCTATTGAGTCCTTCCCAAGAACCTGGGATAGGCAGATGTTGTTATTTGATGGTGTTAAAAGGTATCGTCACAGGATATAAGCTGTTCCAAGTAAAGCTGCCTTTTGCAATTGACTGATGGTGATTTTGTCAATGCCGATGGTCTTCAGGTGGTACTCCAGATGTTTTGGGATTGCACCCAAGGCGCCTATTACTATTGGTATTATCTTTGCTTTCTTTTGCCATAGTTGTTCTATTTCTATTTGCAGGTCTTTGTATTTTGTGATTTTCTCCAGTTCTTTCTCTTCTATTCTGCTGTCTCCAGGTATTGCAATGTCCACTATCCAGACGTTCTGGTCTTTCTTATCAACAATTGTTAAGTCTGGGGTGTTATGTTGCAGGTGCTTGTCTGTTTGAATTCTAAAGTCCCAGAGCACTTTAGCTTCTTCATTTTCTTTGTCTTTGTGGCCCACCAGTTCTTGCTTGTAGGCAAATGCAGATTTTTTATCTTTTTT
Organism: Python bivittatus; assembly: GCF_059951505.1. NCBI lineage: Eukaryota > Metazoa > Chordata > Lepidosauria > Squamata > Pythonidae > Python > Python bivittatus. The sequence continues at coordinate 7,117,712 of NW_028277098.1, forward strand.
TTTTATCTTGCAGATTTTTATCTTGCAGATATTCCAATGCACCATTGTTGCTACTTTGTCATGCCATTGTTTGTAGTCAGTCTGTGCAATCTTCTTGCAGCACCGAATGAGGTGGTTCACTGTTTCTTCAGCTTGTTTGCAGAGGTGGCATTTGCTGTCTGTTGTTGTCTTCTCAATTCTGCCTTTAATATGTATTTGTTCTTAAGGCTTGGTCTTGTGCAGCCAGAATTAGCTCCTCTATCTCTTTCTTCAATGTTCCTGCCCTTACCCATTGCCAGGTCTTGTTATTATCTGCTTTGCCTGCTGGTTTTTTTGTCTACTGGCTGTAATACTTTGCTTTGCCATCTCTCTTTCCTATTCTTCATTTCAGTAAGCCTTCATGGTATACTAGCTTCAGTGCATCTTCTCCACTGTCCTTCAGATATTCTTCCAATAGCCTTTTCTTCTTCTTCTTCAATTGTCTGGTTTCCTTCCAACATTCCATACCCACCTATACTCCTTAGTAAGTAGAGTCTGTCAATGTCGCTGTGTCGATGAAGGGTATGATTCATTGTCATTATTTTTCTGGTCTTCCTGTCCAGGGCTTCTAGTTCAGCTTGAGTCCAGTCCACTATTCCAATTGTATATCTAATGACTGGAATTGCCCAGGTGTTAATCACCTTGATGGTATTTCCCCCACTGAGTTTGGACTTTAAGATTCCATTTCAGATGGTTTTTCCATACAGCTTCAGATCATCCATGTAAAGGAAGTGGGATAACCTGGCAGATGTTTTTGATGTTTGATAGCCATGTCCTGACTTGTTCAATGTTGTTGACAAAGGAATCATTGCAATGATAAACAGTAGTGGTGACAGTGAGTCTCCTCGAAAGATTCCTCTTTGATGTTAACCTCTCCCAGTCTATTGCCATTGACCAGCAACTGTGTTGCCTCATGGGGCTTTGTCCTGGTAATATTTTAAGATTCTACATATGCATAAGGTACACCATGATTTTTCATTGGGACTAGTTGGTTCAGGACAGACAGATGGAATGATAGTGCCCTATGGCCTGTAGAGACAAAGATAACGTTGGGTAAGACAGAGGAGACTGGCCACAGAATTATCTTAAATATGTGAGAGTGCAGAATTTCCAGCTCACAAATCCATCTAGCTACTGGAAAGACTTCAAGGGCACATTGAAACAAAAAGTAAGGCTCGGACAGGGCTATTAGAACTAGGTTCACTTCATGTTGAGCTGAGAGGCTGTTGCAACCTTCTCAGAGAACAGTCAATTCTCCATACAGAGTTAGCAATACCCTCAAATTTGGTAATAAGACCTAAAATAGCATATAAAACAGTTCCCCATCTTTGAGAGCACAAAAAAGATCAAATATATGCTGGATGAAGTGGCGCTGTAAGTCCTATTTTTTAAATAATTACTCCTTGTTTCTTTAAAAACAGGAAAGAGAATTTGTTTCCTAGTATTTAGCTGCTGTATATTGTAGCTGTCTCTAATGGTGTGCAACTCCTTTGGTTTGAAACTGAAGCTTTGAAAGTTGGCAGGAAAAAATGAATAATTCTACCCAAGCTGTGATACTGAGACCACTCTACCTGAGTTTATAGAGGTACACATGAAATTCTGTTCTCTATTTGAGAATCCAGAGCTGTGATGACAGCGTGTGATTTCTGCAGTTGCTAGATTAAGAATGGGTTCTCTGGAGATAAAAATGGAAAAATTCTTGGGAATTGAGAGTGAAAATCATGTATAGCTAGCATCTCCAGTCTTAGCTGAGCAGGAGAGGCTTGATGCACTGAGGCTGAATCAGCAATTTCATTTAAAAAATCTCTCTCTTCTAGAAAAAGTCTTGGGCTGGATCAAATTACCCTTTTGCGCCGTCTGGTGGCTATCACAATTATTTCTCTGTAGTTCAAATTCAGAAGATGATCCCTTTTCTCAGCACTGTGACAGGCTGACTGAGTTCCAAAAGTGGTGGATACAAGGGGAATCGTTAGACCGTGACTGTCCAACTGGAAGACAGCTTGGAGCAACTGGAATGAACATCTTGCACTGTGACTATGGTTGGTTCGGGGGAGGGGTCATAGGAGGGGGGAATCATGGTTACAGCTTTCTTCATAGCTGTGCTGAAAATTTCTTCCTGAAAACACTAATGTGTTTGAATTTTTATCTGCCAGTTTAACACTGTATTTTTATTTTGAAGCTATAGAGGCTGAGGAAAACAAATAAAAATAAAAGGCAACAGAAGATAAACTTGTAAAAAGGGGGGAAAATAGAAGATGATAGGCTTCTTGGATTTGGAAAAAACTCCCAAATTAAAATTATTTGCCATTAAAACTCTTGACAGCAACTCTAAAGAATCCATATATGAGGAATGATCTGTTTTCATACCCAGCTCTCCTAAATATTATCTGGAATCCTACATATTTTGGCTTTATCAAAGCACTGTACAAGATAAAAATGAGCCTCACCTTCTCCTGGATTCACTGGTCTTGTGGAAGAAAAAACTAGGCAGTTTTTGCTTACCATATCATACAACCCTAGAATTAATCTCACTTGCAGTTATCTTAAACAAGCCAGATTTATAAATTATATGAAGTTGGCTTGGTTGAAATCAATCATAATTAAGATTAACCAGCCTGTGCTTCAGGCATGATAGTAAGTGCTGGGATTAATGAAAATAACTTATATCCTCTGACATCCTCTTTATGGTCAAGGTGGGGGAACATGCAAATCCACTGAGTTGCTATGTTCATTCATGTCTTAATAAACCAGCACGGGCAAGTTTTGATCAGAAGACCTCATGCAGAGCCTCAACTTCATTTTGCAGCCTATTCAGTTTCCAAGAATGCAATTTGGCAGAAACCATCAGTTTTACAGTATGTTTTTTTTCTTATCTTAATTCAATCATCTTGCCTAAAAATCCCAATTCCTCCAAAACAGACCAAAATTTGCAGCCCATATGTAATATGCAATACCTAGAGCCATTAGCTATGGCTGTCTCATAATGATACAATTTTTTTCTATGCAATAGTAAAAGTTGAATAACCACGGCAGGGATGGGCAATGTTTAAAGGCTAGGGCTTGCAACTCAGCTTCCCAGTTGTCTAGAGAAGTATGGGAAGTGCTCCGATGCCATGGTGATGTCATGGAAGAGAGGGGCTAATTTTGGGGCTGATTTTTCAGGTTTTTAGGCTGTTTTACAGGTGGGTATGGAAAACCCCCCCCAAATATTAAAACAAATTGAAAATAATCCCACAGGAGGGCATTCTGGAAGAAGTAGGAATGGGAACAGTTTGCCTACAGTTGACTCCAATTCTTTCCATCAATTTGGAAAAAAAGAGAACAAATCCCATAGCACTCTACTTCAGCCACTTTACTGCCATATTTTGGAAGTATAATCTTGGGGTACTGCAAAGCCACATATAGGTATGTCTTACAGGAAACAGTCTTGTTTGCATTATACTTTGTTTCAACTGTCATTATTACCTATATTCTATCCTGAGGGAAAGGACAGGGTTCTAATCAACAAAAATAACTATTTCCTATTCATCCTTCTATAGACAGGTTTAAGGATTAGTCTGCTTATTCCTGAAAGCTATATGCAAATTCTTTTGACTTCAGTCACTGCTAACATGACTAAATTCCTTGTATTACTGAAGAGATATTAATAAATTAAAGCCAATTCACTGTTTTGGTGGGGGTTGTCTAAATTTCATGTTTCCATGTCACAACAGACTGTAGTTACAATATAGGCTTTTTCTTCTAGTTTTGTACCATCCTCGAAAGTCTACAAAAGTAACTTGTGTAATACTGCATAGGACACTACCCTTAAGACCAAGCCCTCTGGCCAGTGTCAAGTAATCTGTCACTGTAAAGTACTTGTACCCAAGCCAGATATTTATTGCTATTGATCGACCTGATCCTAGAGAAAGACTTTTGTTCTCCCAGCCCAGGACTTTGACCTCAATTAAGTTATGAATTTCCATCCAATAGACTGTTCCACTTACCCTGCTGCTCTCTCTGACTGGATTAATTAGAATTAGCCAGGCCACCCACAAATCCCTCATGGATCATATTATTATAATAATAAATATAGAGATGCCAGCAGTATACCAGAAAAAATTTGAAAGATTGCTCACGCAAGTACATCATTCAGAGTCTGCCAATACTAATTTATCTGAATTTGATTACCTCATTTGCTGCATTTTATTTCTATTAAAACAGAATTCTCCTTGACATTATCCCAGTTCTGAAGTTTAACCATCCATATAAAGACAATTATTTTGGCACTTGGGCTCATGTAATGCTCTCCAGTTGCAGATTCAAAATGTTAAAGCAGTCCATCTCCAGACAGAAACTATAGAAAAGTCATTAGCAGTTAGTAAACTAAAATGGTTTTTAGACAATATCATTTTCCACAAACACAGAGATAACACAAAAAGAATACTGCAACCTTACACATAAATCTGAATACATACCATTAAATACTGATATTTTTTAGTTGATTGGGTAGTTGTAAAAACTGGCTACCTTCATAAAACTAAAGTCCCATCTTAGCATCAGATATTCTAATGCATTTTTGACATCTGCACCATTGCTAATAAAAGTAACTGAATTCCATAAGACTAAACTGTAACTATTGTTTCCTTTATGTAAACATTTACTGGTTACTTTATAAATCAGATCAGGAGTAGGTAAACTTTTGGGGTCCAATAAGCAGATTTGGAATTTTAGCAGCATGTCATGAATCCTCCCAAAATAGTCCTATGGGGAGGTTGTCTAGTCATAAAATAATTGCCATGGTAGGCATGGCCAGTCAGAAAATATACATTTTTCAGAAGGGAAAGAGATGAGGTTGGTCCCTCTATTCTGCTTTAGACCTCCAGGATGTTCTTCACTCATCAGCATATATCCAGATAAAGCACGGAGCTAGAACTAGCTGACATTTTTATTTTGTAAAATTGCCTATGGGCAATCTCGAAAATAACAATGCTAGAGCTGGTGTGTGGCAGCATATTTCATATTTATTATTATTTTTTAAATGCAAACAAATTGTCTTTGCATTTTTGCAAACTGACTCATAAAAGAGTCACTTTTATGTGAGATGGGTGGCTGTATAAATATGACAGATAAATAAATAAATAAATAAATAAATAAGTCAGGAAGAGCATAGCTGCCCTTTGGACATCAAAGAGTTTTTTTTATGTACCACACTGCCCACCCCTGATCCAGATCTGCTAGCCCAATAGTTTTAAAGAATACAATCTTGATAGACTGGAATTTATATTTTATAATGCCTCCTTAAACTATTTAACAGGAAAATGCTTCCTTCTTATTTATTTTTTATTGCTTTTTAATTAATAGCAGAAAAGAAAAAGAAAGAAAAAGCAAAACACAATGATAATAATGATGAAGGAGATACATACATTGTCAAAGAGAAAAAAAACATTAAAAGTGCTTTACAAAAATGTGAAAAAAGTACAAAGAAACAGTATGATATGTCACTGTCATTATAACAGTAAACAGTTACAATTCCATATATACTTATCTAATTCAAATATTATTCAAGCAAATATGTATTTCTAATACATTTATACGACTATCATGTTTTTTTAACCTACTGTATTTTGTATAAACGAGCCCCATATTTCATTATACTTGGCCATACAAAGTCTACGTCTATCCGCTCATAAGTGGCAAGTACAATCAAGTCTTCAATCCACTGAGTGAATGGGACCATACATTTACCTTTCCAATGCTGCAATACCAGTCTTTTAGCCATAGTAAGGACACACAGAAGCCATTTACACTGTCCAGTTGTCAAGTTCCATGTGCTAGGTATATAGTTCAAAAGAATATTGTCCTCTGAAAATTTTAGCTTTTGCCACACAATCATATTTATATACTCCACTAATTTCTCCCAAAATTTAGTAAGTATAGGACACTGTAAAAACATGTGCTGTAGAGAAGCATTGTCCTTATTACATCTCCAACAAAATGCTGTCTTAGACAATCCTTTTCTATACAAACATAATGGAGTCCAATAAATTCTAAATATTATTTTTTGTTGTATAAGTCATAGTTTAAGGTTCATCGACATTCTTGCTATAGACGTTAAGACACTCTCCCATTGCCTAGGCAATATAAGAACCTCTAATTCTTTATTCCACTTGTCTCTCAGCATTTGCATAACAAATTGATTTATTGATAACATATACCTATAAAAACTAATAGTAGTTTTTTAGTTTTAAAGGATTTAACAAGTTGTACTAGTATCTCAAGTGTCTCAGAAACTGAAAATGCTGCTGGTCCAAACAATGCTGTTAACAAATGTAACTGTAAATATTGCCATTGAGTTACATCTGATAGATAATATTTAGCTCTTAACACAACGTATGTTAAAAATTCATCTTCATCACTTCCAAGGAAGCAATGGTAAGCTGAAGATGGCTTTGTATTGTCGAAGGCTTTCACGGCCGGCATACGATGGCTGGTGTGGGTCTTCCGGGCTGTGTGGCCGTGTTCTTGAAGTTTTGTTTCCTAACGTTTCGCAAGCACCTGTGACCGGCATCTTCAGAGTGCAGGAGCACAGACAGGAGCAGTTCTCTCTGTGCCCAGCTACAGGGCACAGAGAGAACTGCTCCTGTCTGTGCTCCTGCACTCTGAAGATGCCGGTCACAGGTGCTGGCGAAACGTTAGGAAACAAAACTTCAAGAACACGGCCACACAGCCTGGAAGACCCACACCAGCCATTGAAGATGGCTTTGCTTTCAGTAAAGCTGACGACCGCGGCAGAATGAGGAGCCGATGAAGGATCAACACCTTGAAATTCCTCCCCAAAGGGGAGGATTTGGGATCACCTATAGGGCTCCATACAGAGGCTTCCCATGATGAGACTGTAAAAACAGCAGTCTCTGGTGGGTTTTACAGTTCTGGTTGCTGGGAGAGTCAGCGTGTCCAAGCCGTAGTTTGGAGCCTTTAAAGAGACACTGGGTTCACCCACTTTCTTAATTACTTCTGAAAATGGTTTGTAAATTGTTTTTTGGACACTAGGTGCCTTCAGAAAGACAAGTTTCACTTCACTGGGTGATTTTCCTTCAACCCTCAATGAAAGAAGTTTCATATAAGTTTAAAAACTTGAAGAAAAATTTTCTTATTTGGAAATAAGCAGCAAAAGGGTGATTAGAATGTTATAAACGGACTAAGGGGCTAGATGGACTGGAAATAAGATTTTGAAATTAATTATAAGAATCCTTCCTGTGGTTTGTTTAAAATCCTCTTAAAAATATATGAAGAACTTGAAGTTAAGTGTAAGAAATCTTTCCATGGGCAAATGAGGTAGATTAGAAAAAAACATGATAAAAGAAAACCTTGAAGGCTGGTTACTAGAGGCAACCAGAAAGAACTAGATTATAATTAAAAAACCCACTAATACAGAATGGAAAAAAGTATTTTAACTCTGGAAGAATTCAAGGATATTTGACAACAGTGTACTCAGAATTTTCTCTTAAGATTGTCTGATACCATAAAAATGGGTTTTAAAGAGGAGATAGAAGAGGATACAACTGAGAATCAGGCTGTTTTGGAATGGACTTAAAAATGATAGGCTACAAGACTGATATTGACAAAGATGCTACACAGGACTTACAAATGAAACTGGCTGATGTTTTAATAGGTAAATAATGAATCAGAAGAGTGACTTGGATGTGTGGATTTCAACACAGAAAAGTGACTTGGAAAACTTTCTTATTTTAGACTTACAAAAGAGATGTGATACACTTATGAAGGAGTTCCTGAGAAAAGATAAAGAGAGTATGAAAATAAATAATCTTTTGGGACATTACTTAAAAGGAATAAACCTCAAGGCTTTTAAAACCAAAAAGATAGATTATAAAGTTGGTTTGTTTGATCAAGGTTAAAATATATTATGTTTTTTCTTCTAGTAGCTTTTAATGGATTTTCCTTGACCAGGACTGAATGATGAGGCTTTAAAGATTTAATATTAGATAAGATAAGGGAAGAAGGGAATTTTTGTTGTTGTATGATTAGAGAAAGTGATAGGTTATGATGTTAAAATTGAAGGAAAGTGTTAAATTTGCAAAGAAATTTCTGAGAGGAGATTAAGAGAAAATGATAAGAAATTAATTTGTGGGATATGATTTGAAGGGTTTAAGATTTTCTGGTATCTCTTAATGAGATTTAAGTTTAAACAATGAGGCTTTATAGGTTTGCTTATAGATATAAGATAAAATATATATTTAACATATTTTCTAGTATTGCTCACAAATGTAGAACCTCCATAAAGACTCAATTTAACCTTCTAATACCATTCTTTTACATGTATATAGAATCTATATTTAAAGGAAAAAAAGAAAAACGTGATTATGTGCATTAAAAAAAAAAACAAGTGACATTATAAAAAAATTAAAAGGAACCTTGAAGGGAAAAAAAAAAAGTAAAGAAGGAAAAAAAAATCATAGAAGTTAACGACTTCCCAAAGGGGATGGCATGGTGGTTTCATCTCTCTTCTTACACTGAAAATTACGGAACAGTTTTAAATGTTACTAATTGAAGAAAAAAACAAGAGTATTGTGTGTTAAAAATAAGCGATAGTTGGCAGTATGCCCAGACTCTATATCTAGAAATAAGCAAAACAAACACAAATAGGAATACTGGAAAAAAAATACTGGCATGTAGACTTTTAAACTGAGGCTTTTACTGTAGGCAAACTCCGACTTCTCCTGTGGCAGATTCCATAGAATGAAACACAATCAAGCTTGTTCATCTACAGATTTTAAAGAGAAGATGAAGGCCTCTGCATTCAGGGGATTATCAAATTTGTGAATCTGATCTTGATGATCAATGCAGAATGTAGCTGGAAAACGCATGAGATACTGAAGTTGTATTGATCTTGCAAGACTTTGAGCTTTTGTAAATATTTTTCTCTTTTGTGAAACCTCTTTAGTGAAATCCGGATAAATTGATATCTTGCTTTGACTAGAGCCCCACTTCAAAGAAGACTTTACTGATTCCTGGAGAAGTATACGTAAAATCTCATCTCTTGTGGTAACACAGAGGAATTGCACAATAATAATATTGGAACTAGTTCCAGTCTTCATTATATGAATTTTAATCACATGATCAATCTTGACTGGAAAGTCCATTCCCAAAGAAATATGTTAAATATTTAAATATAGAAAAGTTTATTATTAGATATATTAGTGTGTTTGCACGCGTGTATGTATGTGTGCGTATGTGTGTGTGTATATTAGATACCTCTTAACACAGAATGTGTTAAAAAATCATCTTCATCATCTATCAGTTGGTCCAAAGTCAATATCCCTGCTTCTATCCAATTTTTCCAATATCACCATCTTTTCCCCAATTTTTAAAGTTGAGTTTTCCCATAAAGTCAATTTGGCATGGGAAAAAGGGTCAAATCTTTTTTTATTAGACATTTTTTATTACGTTAAGTTCTGACAAAATTGTTTTCAGAGATATTAGAGTTTTAGTATATTTCGATCCTAATACCGTCCATCTCACCAAAGGTGTTACAAGCAAGTGATGTTGTTAAAGAGATTTTAAAAATCTTTTAAAAAATGTAAAGAAAAAGAGAAAGAAAAATCACAGAACTTGACGACTTCCCAAAGGAAATGGCATGGTGATTTCATCTCTCTTCTTACACTGCAAATTACAGAACAGTTTCAAACATTACTAGTTGAAGGAAACGTACTGTGTGTTAAAAATAAACAGTGGAATTGGCAGTATGCCCAGACTCTCTATCTTGAAATTAACCAAAACATAAACAAAAAAGAATACAGAAAAAAAAAATGCCGGAGTAAAGGCTTTTAAACTGAGGCATGTACTGTAGGCAAACTCAAATTTCTTCTGCAGCAGATTCCATGAAATGAAAACACAGTCAGGCTTGTCTGTCAGCAGATTTTAAAGACAGGATGAAGGCCTCTGCATTCAAGGGATTATCAAATTTGTGAATCTGGTCTTGATGACTGACGCAAAATGTAGCTGGAAAACGCATGAAATATTGAAGTTGTATTGATTTGGGAAGACTTTGAGCTTTTGTAAACATCTCTTTCCTGAAACTTCAGTGAAATTAGGATAAATTGATAGCTTGCTTGCTTTGACTAGAACCCCACTTCAAAGGAGACTTTACTGATCCCTGGCAAAATATACATAAAATATCATCTCGTGTGGTAAAACGGAGGAATTGTACGATAATAATATTGGAACTAGTTCTAGTCTTCCTTCTTGTCAAAGGAATTTTAATCTCATGATCAATCTTGACTGGAAAATCCATTCCCAAAGGAGCTTTCTGAAAAAATCTTCCATAAATTCAGGCTTGATTGACTTGGAGGGTTTTCAAAACCAATCACACGTAGATTATTTAATAAGTAATTATTAAATACTTAATATTAAATAAGTACTTATTTAATAAGTAATTTGTTTATCAAAAATATTATGACTGGCTTGAGTAATGATCTCGTGGGCATTTAAGTGATCCTCATAGTGAGCCATTTTTCTTGCATCAGTTTTAATTCACATTTAAGCTCTGCCAGGTCTTGCTGGATTGGCAGTATCTCTTTTAACAAATTAATAGATGAAGAATCTTCCTCCACCATCTTGCCTGGCTTAGCAGATAGTGGTGTAGTTGAAATTAAGCCTGCTGTTGAACCCTTAGGTCTAGTTGCCACTCTAATAGCTCATTAAAAACAAAATATGTAATGAAAAGTTTTATTTACCCAATGATGAAAGTCCTTATCCACATAGTCTGATAATTCAGAAGTTTGAAAGCACTTTAATCAGGAGAGAGGTGAGAGATGTGCACTCACTACGACATCCCAAACAGAATTTGATAACTGTCAGAAGGAAGGAAAATGCTTCCTTTTGACAGCTATCAAAACACCAAGAACTTGATTCTCTCATCTTGCTCAGTCATTAGTTCATAATAATGGCAGAATTATAATTTTAGTGACTTTAATGGCAGATGTATTTATAGTAACTGTCCTGGATATAGAAGCATTTTTATGTTGATGATGAAGGTAAGCTGAATATGGACCAAAGTTCCATTTTATTACTTGATGGGTTATTTAAATTTTAATTCTAAGGTCAGATATGTTTAAATACTATATACAAAGACTGTGAAAATGTATACAGAGATGTATAGTAAATATAATGGGGCTTATTTCTATCATTTGGAACTGATATGTCTTGCTATTGACGATTCAGTGGAATATCAATATATGTAGTCCACAAGAACATTTGATTCTTCAGCAGAGGAACACCAGGTACAAGCATGCATACAACATGCCCCTTTCCACCATACAAAATAAATACTTGCAGATTGCCTGACAACCCCATCCCATAACTGCTTTTCAGTTACAACAGGAATCAAATTCTGATAAAGGCCTCAACAAATGACCTCTTGCCTATTAAAAAGTCTGTTCTGGAATTTAGGCAAGTTTATGCACAAAGTGACAGTTCAGAACTTGAGATTATAATTATCCATTTTATTTTTCAGACTTCCCATTTGTGTTTGAATTTTTAATATTTCTCTCTTGTGTTAGACACTGAGCATAAATTATGGATTCTGCTAGTGCAGACCCCAGTGTTCACTAGTTTTCCTGCTAAAGATGGTCTCAGTTTTGGTATTGGGAACCCCTAGGATTATTGTTTCAGAGGACATCAATATAATTGCCAAAGCTGTTGGAACTGGAGCTTCATGGACCCTTTTTAACCATAGGGCTATCCAACCAAACACATGGCAGGATATCCTTTGAATATCGGCTCTCCAATCATGCAAGAAGACTGGTGATTTGAAGGTGGAGGATTTAACATCTGTTAGGGCTGTGCAGAGCCTTCAAAACATACGTACAAGCTCAGGTATGACACAATTGTTCTAAAGCAATTAAAATGGCTGTATAGATTGCAAGTCTCACCTGGCTACTTCAAAAGCTGATCCTAGCTGTCTTTGCGTAAGTGTACATGTACAGCAACCCTGCTTTCCTGGTACAATTTAAAAAAACAACAGCTTCATACACATTCATGGTTATTGTGAAGGTCTTATACAGTCCTAATTCATATTCCCCTGTCATATTAGATCATTTCCTGATGAGATTTCAGCTTTTTCTCTTGGTGTAAGGATAGAGAACTTGTTAAATCTGCAACCAGGCTAGTGGATTCGGTATGGTCTGGGTGGGATTTTCCTGTCTGTATGACAGGTCACTCTTTGGAACATAGAGATATCCTGGCTTATTGATCTAATCATAAACAAACCCTGCTTAGATTTATATCTGAGTTGATAATAAAGCAAATGGGATGACAGACAAAACACAGGTGGAAGAAAATTCCCATATTTGGGTAAAAAGAAATTCAAATGTTATTTCTAATTTTATTACGTTATTGGAAGTACTCTGAGGCAGTGAAAAAGACAAACATCATTTTTTTCCAGCTTCATTGTACTTTAAAAGTATTGTTCAATACAGCTTTTCTGGTTGCTGAGAAGCCAGTTGTAGAGAAAGTTTTGATAGTATTCTCAGTGGCAAAAAAACTCTATAGTTAGGCAATTATAAGAGAACGGGTACTGGATGAGTTTAACAGTTCTGAGACCTAAGGATATGGCTAAAGTATGAGATCATGTTCAATCAACTACTTCTAGTAACAGCCTTTTTTTCTTCTGTATTTATTACATCTAAATGCATTTAAAGTCTTTGAGCAGGGGCGATACTTGCCTCTAAAAGCCTTACTTCTGAAGAAAATTAATCAGTATCCAATAGGTAAAAACTATAAGCTAGGCTAGTTACTAATGTCATCTTCCTGGGCAAGATGTTCAAAAGAGTGACTGCTGATCACGTCCAATCAATCTTCAAAGAAACTAATTTTACAGATCTATTCTAATCTAGTTTCAGGCACGATTTTTGGAATAACAACTATCTCGACTGCTTTGATAGATGACAAATGCCAGATGAAGAACACAGAGAATGTGATACTATTGTTGTCTTGGATTTCTGCATCTTTCACTATTATCAATTCTGGTATCCTTCTAGATAGAATGTTTGAATTGTGGGCACTATATTATAATGATTCCACTCCAACTTAGATAGCTGATTCCAGAAGGTGGTGCTGTGGGACTGTTTTGTCTTGTGGAAATTATGATGTGGGGTTCCCAAAAGGCTTTATTTTATCCTCCATATTTTCTAGCATCCTCATCAAACCACTGGTAGAGTTTATCCAGGGATGTCGATTGACTTTTTATCAAGATTGTGGACAATAACTAGCTCTGTCCTCAATAAAAGTAAGGTGGCTGATGTTCTGAACCAGTAATGAAAATATTCAATAATAAAAAACTGAATCCAAACAAGAAATAAATATTGGTTAAGAGTATTTCAATAGACCAACTTCATCTTCATTATCTTTTGAAAAGATTACATTCCTCCCAAACAGGAGTCCTGTGCCATAAAGGGCAAAGGAACTATGATGTAACTGCAACAGTGGCTTCCAGCCCATTTCCTTTATTGGTTGCTGGGGTGGAGGGTCTGATAAAACAGTAGAGACTCCAAAAAAAAAAAAAAAAAAAAAAAAAATTCTAAACCTTCAGTTCTCATCAAATGAAAAAGAACATGAAAGCTCAGGGTGGTGGATGATTCTGGCATAATGGCAAATGTCTAAAATTTTCCCAGATAAAACAGTGCATTGCAATGTTAAAATATAGAACCTCCACACTCTAATCTTTCAACTACTTGCTCTAGGTCTAGGCCATAATATAAAACTCTCTAGCATTAAGAACTACAGCCTGCAGGGTTGACAGTCTGTGATTTTACTTATTCCCACAACCTCTTCATGTTGTCCTCATCTGTGCAGAACCCCATTGTTACAGCAAATAGCACATGATACATTAACCTAAACAAGATGCTATAATAGCTGCGTCTCCTCCAAGAATGTGGGCTTTATTCATTCTGTCTGTTCTCAACTTTATATTAGAAGCTAGTTTTACCTTCAGTGTTGGGTAACTGCCATTTGCCCATTAAATGCAAGCAGCAGCAATAGTCTATAAACAGCAACATAAAGACTTTCCTTTTAACTTCAAATAAATTCTTTTGTCAGAAACAGCTCTCCGGAGTGACAGGGTGTGAATATGATTGATGCCAGGTTGAAAAGTAGGGATTTGTCACTGTTAAGTAAAGACAGCAGGCATGCATGTTTTTCCATGCTTCAAAATGAAGCTCAGGATTAAGGGAAACAATTTGAAACTAGAGCCTCTCTGTTATAAAGCACTCACCTGGAAAACTAATGTAGCTGCCAAAAGAATACTGTTTTATTCTTGAACAACAGATTGCAGTTTCACAACTGATTTTTTTAAAAGAGCAGATAACCTCAAGAGGGCTTAGCCCTCTAGGACAATGTCTTCCAAAATTATACAGGTGAATTAGCACGTTAGGCAGATGCTTTTCAGATGGCTAAACCACCAAGCAAACAGTAAGAAGATGAGGATAATTAAAAAGGAAATTGGACCACCAAAGAATGCTCTTTACCACATTAAAATATATTCATTAAAATGCAAGCATGAAAATATCTCACATTCCACCCACAAAGTATTAAAAAAAAATTACTTGAGATGTTCTTATTTTTAACTGATGCATTTAGCCATCATGCTAAGTTATCATTTAGTTACTGGGTTTGCTACTTTCTTTAAAACATGCTGGTATCCGACTGTAATAAACATTGGTTTGATTTACCACTTCAAGACAACTGCAAGTAAAGACTTGGGAAGTATTCAATTACATTTTGTATATCAGTGCTGTATCATCTATTTCAACAAATTATGGTTAATATCAATTTGGATGAGCTGAAACAAGCCAACTTCAAACCATTGTTGAGAAATCAGCTTTTGCAATGCTAGTCTCTGAATCCATAAGAACAATGTTTTAAAATTAGAGAGATTTGTAATTCCAAGCATTGAAAATAAGCTGAAGTTCTCTATACAGTCCACCAATAATAACATCTCCAAATTTTTAGGTCTAGGAATGTTGGAGAAAATCACCAGAGATTTCTTTTCATATGAATTTAGGCAATTCACTAAAATATAATCCAGTGCAGATCAATAATACACTTCATGGAGCCTGCTAGTATCTATCTCAAAGTACTTTTCAGCTCAAACATTATGTAAGAGGCAGACAAAATTACATATAGGGAACATTTACATTAAACCCACATATGTGGGAAAAGTTTTATATGAAAATGAATACACTCAAGAAAAAAGTTGCATACAAAATTGTGTATTAGAAAACACAAAGAGTGTATATATTAGTACATACAAAAATGTGCATGTTATGAGAATTTGTATGTGGAACAAAAGGAGACTTTTTTTTACTTGTTGAACAGTGCAGAATTTTAATGAAATGGGCTAATGACTGAATACATGTGATACAGTAGAGTCTCGTTTAACCGACCTTCGCTTATCTGACGTTCCGTCTTATCCGATGCCCCTAAAAAAACCACAACACGCATAAATCGGCGACGAGAAAAGTGTGCCGCTTGTTTTCGAGCGTGAGTGTATTCTTTCTTGTTGCTCCTGACGGTATGGCGCCATAACGCAAAAATCGATTGCAACAGGCGCAGCGGATCGTTTTTTTTTAAACGCACTCAATCGTTACTGTGTGTTAACCGACATTTTCGCTTATCCGATCTTCTGCCGGCCTGTTTATGTTGGATAAGCGAGACTCTACTGTACTAACAAAAACCAGATATTCTGTGGTGTCGGTATATGTGCGTGTAAGCGTGTGTCTCTCTCTCCATCCTTTCATAGGTTTTGAACATTTTCTTAAGGGAAACTTCAAGTTATAACTAAAGACAACACAATTTATAAAAACATGAGAGGAAATAAGTTCTCTTCCAAATTTATTGCTTGTTCCTTACAATAAAGACAGTCAATTTCAGTAACCAGTACATCGTATGTGTGCTATTAGTAAACTATGACTGTAATTTTCTGTAATTTATAGGATTAAAGAATATCAGAAGGAACAAAATGTGCACACAGAAATCCACTTGTCTGATAAAGAAGTGTATGACCCTCTGTTCAAAAGAATTAGTGGTAGTGCTTCTTACTTCCAGAGCTAAAAGCTAGATTGCAAATCAAAATAAGTTATTGCTGAATCAGAAATAAATTTCAAACACCCAGCAGAAGCATGGGAATGCTTTGAGCACTGTTTCTATTGAAAGGGGTTGTTTTTCCAGTGTCTGCTGAGTACCAATCACTTAGTATTCAACTTGCTGCCAACCTGCATTCTTTAGAGAGACCTGTGAGAGAAAAGTGGAGCTGTGCCACTCCTAATAACTGTGATTGGCACCAAGTCAATACTTTAATGCAGAAAGCTATCTTTTGTCACTAGGCAGATTTTCCTTTTCTTTGGGTTAATAGATTTCACAACCATTGACAGCAGAGAATCAAGAGTAAGCTGCCTGGAATAGCCAAATGGAGGAAGGAAATGAGAAATCTGATCCTGGGCAATATATTCAAGACTCAACTATCCTTACCCGGTTGGGTATGCTGCTGCTTTTTTGCCCTTCACTTACTGCCTTCAGCAAGGTTGTAGCTGAAATCTGGGAATGGGTGAGTAGCAGGATGAAATCTTAAGTCAGGGCTCTCAAAATATTACGAGTGTCACGTGAGGACTAGTTCACTAGCTTGCTGAAGCCTTTATACATATATCAATACAGAGGTCTCCACTAAATCAAATATGAAGTTTCCAAAACAAATGGTGTAGAAAAACCCTGAAATTATGGTTCAAGTATCTTAAAACCATTAAGCCGTCATCAAATCTATTAGTGTAAATTAGAAATTATATATGGGTTCAACTTTTCTTAAGGAATGCAGAGTTGGGAAATGGACCAGGCTGCCAACAGTCAGTTGTTTTCCCACATAATATGTTTCACTATGAATGATTTTTAACTCTCTCTGTTATCACCCGCTTTTTATCTTAATCAACATTTTATTACGGTCACAGACCAGAATTACAAATAAAATGCATTAAAAATGAAATAAAACAAAACATGATAACATATTACAGTTAATGGTGGGATCATCAGTGGGCAATCAAAGTCTGCCTAATTTTACAGACAGTGTAACAAAATTTAGCTACGTTCATAGAAACTGAATCATACTGATCAGATAGCAACAACTGTACATAAAAAAGATCAGAATTTCTGGGATATTTTATCAAATAGGGAGTTATAAAATAGGTTCATGAGTCCTTATAGAAGGTACAGTATAGCAGGACATGAGCTGTAGTTTCAATAGCCCCTTGTCCATAGGGGGCACAATCTCAGCTCATATGGAACTTTTTTGTATCGGCCCTCCAAAACTGCTGTGGGAAGAGCATTGCAACGTGCTAGAGTTAGTGCCCTTTGGAATTTGGAGACAGTTATGTAATGTAAGTATCTCATTGGTTTATAAAAAAGGGCTTGACTGCTCAAAAAAGATTCTTAGGTAAAGCAGACTGGTCCTGTTGGACTTCCAGGTCTTTGATACGTTGTTTAAATGCACTAAGCCCATCATTAGGAACACCTCCCAGGAGAAGCCAAGATGTTGACATATTTGTAAAATAATCCTGAACCATACTGACTTATAATTGTCTTCAGTAAAGAAATAACTCAAAACTGTGGGAAAAAACAGTAATTTCAGCCAATGTACTATAATACAAGTCCATGCACCTGTTTTGACTTTAGACAACCCTGCCTCCCTCCTTAATGCTACATTTGGAATGCAGGGGGCTATCTAGAATATAGACCTTAGGAATTTGGATTGAACCTTTTCCAGAGGAGTGCTTTTTATCTTGAGTTTTAAGTTAAATGCATTCTGGTGATCACTTACATCTATTAGAAAAAACAAGATTGCGCACAAAAGCTGATGAACCTCTTTGTTTTTATTTTCATGAAGGAATCAATCTCTCTCTAAGGGCGAAAAATGCTTCAGGACATTCCCCTGGCTCAACTATCTAACTTTGGTGTCATATAGAAGTTCACCATACTCGAAGTCTATACTTTTTAGAACAGAAGTGAACTGCCTGCAATTTGCTCATGTTCACAAGATATTCTTTTACAAATAAGCCTGCTTTAAAAGGCTTAGCTATTATTTTGCTCTGACTGGAACATGGGCATTTCTCTACACACAAACAATTCTGCTCTATCCGTAATTATTACTTTTATTTTGTATTATTTCTGGTTCCTTTCACGTTGTTGTCTACTGCCTAGAGACATAAGATTGAATTGGTTAACAAATATGGGAAGGAAAATAAAATAAATATTAAAAACCATACAGGCCAAAACTGAACCCTGTGGGACACAACAGCCCAAATGCTGAACATTAGTGACACAAACACCACCTTCTTAACATGGCTTAATAGAAAAGGCCAGAATCACTGAAATAAAAATACCTCCAAGGCCTATTTCTGACATACAGCCCAGAGATATACCATGGTCAATGGTACTGAAAGCCACCAAGAGGTCTAAAAGAGTTAATAGAGCTGCATTCCCCCAATCCAGTGCCCAGTGATGGTAATCCATCAATTGGCCAAAGCAGCTGTAGTCTCACATTATTTTGGAAAGCCTTACATGCAAACTGTATCATGAGAAGTGCTGGAATTTGAAGTTGTTGGGAGAGACATCAACAATATCAGGTATGCTTATGCTTATGATATGAACTGATGGCTAGAAGCAAGGAAGACTTAATGAATTTCCTGTTGAAATGCAAAAGCCAGTCTGATTTATTTTATCTTATCTAAAAACATACAAAGATTATGTCAGTGTTGACCTAATACAAACAGGCAAATAAGTTGAAGTAACAGATTTTATCTTCATAGGCTCAAAAAGTAACCGTGTTGGCGTCTATAGCCATGAAATACAGAGACATCTCCTGTCTGGGAGAAAGACTGTAACAGATGTCTGATAAGAAAGGTACATATTATCAAGGCCATTGTTTTTCTAGTTGTAACATATAGCTGTAAAAGCCAGACTACCAGAAAAACTGAAAAAAAAATGATGCTTCAGAATTGTGGTGTTGGAGGAAATTGTTAAGAACACCTTGAACTACAAGAAGAATAAATAACCCCTTCGTAGATGAAGTAAAACCAGGCTGCTCACTGGAAGCACTAATTATGAAGCTGAAGGCAACAGTCATTGGAGAAGACCCTGATGCTTGAAAAAAATCAAAGGCAATTTTTAAAAAAAGGCTGACAGAAGACAAGGTATAGTTACTGATGAAACAGGCATGAGATTACAAGAACTGTTCAAGAAGCAGTTACTGACAGACAATCTTGGCAAAATGATGTCCACTCACTCACAAAGAATCAATGGCAACCAAACTACTGAACAACAACAACAGCAAATCCCTTTGGAAAGCCTGTCTGAAATAAATCTAGACAATCAGCATCCTCCAAATGTGATTAGAATCTCTTAACGGTTTTTGATCACCTTAGCCAGAATTAGTACATTTGAGAGCACTTAATAGTTTCTCAAGAGCTTGTTTCATTAGCAGTTAAAGGCACCAGGATAGAAACTGGGAAACTGTGAGTTCCAGTCCTGCCTTAGGTATGAAGCCAGCTGGGTGACTTTGGATCAGTCATTCTGTCTCAGCCTTAGGAAGAAGAAGGGAATAGCAAGCCACTTCCAATAATGTTGACAAGAAAACTGCAGGGACTTGTCCAGGCAGTTGCAAGTAGTCAAAACTGACTTGAAGGCATACACACACACCATAGTGTATCAGGTTTTCTGTTCAAAGAAAAGTTTCTTTTATAATGGCCTTAACACTGCCTCTTTTGGGCAGTGAGTAACACATCCTCCACAAGGAAAAATTAACCATGGAGACAGTCCTTCTCTGGTCAGTTTAATTAGCCAGAAGGGGCAAGTGTTGGACAAGCAGTTGTTGGCTTTCACCTCTCCCAACATCCTGTTCACATCCTTGATTCATAAGCTGAAAAGTATCCAAAACAATGGGATACACAATTGCTAGTTATATGATACTTTCCTCCAACAATGGAGCCAGAGGTAAAGCACATCTGAATGACTTTACCTGCAAAAAAAAGTTACAAGTTGTTTATAGTGAATCATCATTTATACCAGCTTTTTCTCCCCAGCATTCTTATGGAAGAGGCAATAATAGGCTGAACAGCAATGCCAGCCTATTCTGCAGAGATGCAACAGAGGAAGAGAAAAACATTCTCTGCTGCCTCCATGCCATAGAATATTGTATGAAATGGACTTTAGGCTGTGCTGGATCTGTTTTACCCTGATATTTCCTTCATTTGCATTCAAACTGTCATCACTTCCACTTCATTACCCCCAACAATGCATTAAACCAGGGGGCTGATTCAGCTCTGGCAGAGGGCATTTTGGTGCAATAGTGTCTATTGCTCAAGCTGTTTCTGTAATCCACAGATCAGCTAGGATTTTGACTGTGTCCTCAGATGAAGAAGCAGGGAAATCGCCAAGCATATTCAGAAAACAATTCAGTTACACCAAGCACCTGGGACAGATTATTTTAACCAGTTTAACTTCCTATGGAAGTTAATGTAGGATCCAGACTAAAGAGAGTGATTTTTCATGATGAGGGAAATTAGAAAAAAATCAAATTCTCCCTTCAACTCTGCCATTTAACATAGTAAAGGGGAAGTACAATACTTCCACCCTCACAATAAAGAGTGCTGTTTGAGAGCTTGATAAGTAGGTTCCCTGCTTTCCTAAATTTCAGGAATCATTCAATGGTTATACTACAAATTGCTATTGTAGCAATTCAATGTTAGGTGAACACTAGTCAGTAATTTAGTGCCAGAACTCAGCAGTCCTGATATTTTATAGGGTGGGGCAGGCCCCAATTAATAGTTATCTGGTGCATGGGAGTTCCTAACATATTCTCTAATACTGAGCTGTTAAACTGGATTGAGTTAGCTCATTAAACTTGTTGTTCAGTATAAGGTCACAGTGTCAATGTGAACAAAAGGCATTAATTCAGATAGGTTCTTAGATAAAGTAAATTATACATAATAAGTGAGATATGCAGGTATATCTAACAAAAGTTTTTTGGGGGGAAGGGGTACCTTTGAGTCAGTCTTGACTCCTGGCAACTGCCTGTGCTAGTCCCTGCAGTTTTCTTGGCAAGGTTTTTCAGAAGTGGTTTGCTCTGGTCTCCTTCCTAGGGCTGAGAGAGAGTGACTAGCCCAAGGTCACCCAGCTGGCTTCATGCCTATAGCAGGACTAGAACTCAGTCTCCCGGTTTGTAGCCTGGTGCCTTGGCCACCACACTCTCTCCTGCTCCAGAGGCCCTGCAGCCACTGGGGGAGCATGTGGGGAGTTGAGGTGGAGCTCAATGGCCCCCGACCTTGCTGTGCAACGCAGCTTGAGGCTTTGAACTGCCACCAGCCCATATCAGGGAGGGAAATTGAGGAGGATGGTAATTTTTATTTCATCGATAAAAATGCATTTTATACAATTTGTTCTAAACCTATGTTTGGAGGGAGAATATTAACATTTCTACTTTGTCTAATTTGAATATTCTGTTACATAATATTCCAATGCTATATGGAAGAATTTGTTTATTATTTTGAACTAATACCAGAAATAAAAACAAAATATAGCATAAGATCCTGATGAGTTAAGATCCTATAAAGATAAATCCATAATGAAAATATTAGCTCTATTATTAATGCATTGTGGAGGTCACGAAATAGGTAGAAATAAAGTGGCAAGCAGGTTTATTCACAAGTTTTGTAATACAAGATATAGAGCCAATTTGAATAATCTTTCTCATAAATTAGCAGAATGTGCACAGGGACAATAGATTTCTTCCTTGTCTCCCTTTGTACACTCCACTCTGGTCAAAGGTGGGATTTTTTTTATCCATGTACTGATTTGTGTTAATCTTGGCAAAATGTTGGTTGAAGTTTAGGAAAACAGGATAATTACCAGGTAAGTTTTCTCATACCTATGTTCTACTCAATTATCCATCCATTAAGAAGGCCATAAGTAATTTGTTAATTTAGAAAAGGTAAATGGCCACCCATCCAACATGCAAACTCTGGAGAGCTAACAACACAGAAAACAAGTTAAAATTATCACAAAACATTTACCAAGGTACTAATCACTCAAACCATACCTATATTGGGTTTATCTATCATCTCGGCCCAACAACTGGAGGGAAAGTTAGGTCTTCATACCTTTCTGGAAGGCCAAGAGTGTTAGAATCTGATGGATCTCAGGGGGGAGGCTGTTCCATAGGGCACACACTGCAACAGGTGCTGTGATAAGGAAGGCTGGTATATATTGACTTATAAGCTTTATAATGAAGGTTATCTGCAAGTATGCCTATGCAAAAAAATCCAATTGAATCAGCCTGTAAGAGCAGGTAGAAGAGATTGCAGCACATGCATTAAACTGGTGTCATGTACAGTAGGAGGCTTTTAGAGAATGGTATTCAACACTAAATGCAGGGTTTAGAGTATAACTATATCACATTAAAATATGATTAATGTAAGAAAACATTAAAACATTTTAGAGGCATAGAATGAAAAGAACAGAATTGAAAGAAATACTAAGCAATCTTTGACATATCTGTAATTTCTACTTCTTTTCTGGCTAACAGTAGAAATTACTCTTCAGATAGTTGATAAAATCAGCCTGTCTGTGCTGGATTTGTACCATGATCTGTGGCCAAGCAAGTACTTCTAAAATTGATTTTTCTTTTTGGCAACCAATGGTTCAGTCAATAATAATATCGTTTGAGAAGGATTGAGTCATGAGGGAGATGAACCTTCCTTTCCATTTATTATGTTTGTATTGTCTCAAATTGAAAAGAGTCCCTTCCCACTTCCAAATACGTGCATGACTGTACTGTAAAGTAAGGCTATTCTGCATCTACGTTTCCAGAAGCACTCTTACAAGCACCTTAGTAGCTAAATTCATGGCATGCTTTCAGCCTGCAAAAGGAAAACTTATATTAAAACAACAGGGACTCCTGCCTCCAAACATGACTCTGAAGGAACAATCATCCATGAATGCAGGCAACACTGCAGATCCTAGAACACATGGGGCTGCCCTTGAAGACTGTTCAGAAGCTGGTGCAGAATGCAGTGGTGCAAGCATGCCCATGTATCACCAGTACTCTGTGAGATACATTAGTTGCCAGTGAGCTTCTGGGTGCATTTCAAGATGCTGGTTATCACCTATAAAGTTCTTCATGGCATAGGGCTGATTATCTGAGAGACTGCTTATTTTCCATGGTTTCTGCCCATCCAGTAAGCTTGTACGGAGTGGGTGTGTTACAGGTCCCATTTATCAAACAGTGCTGTGCAGCAAGACTCAGGAAACTTCTCTGTTGTGATGCCTGTTCTCTGGAATAGCATCCCCCAATCTGTGTAGCTCCCATCCTAATGGTGTTCCAGAAGTCTTTCAAAACCTGGCTCTTCTCCCAGCTCTGGACTAGGTTAGCTGTTGAGCCCCTGCTGGGTGTATTTTACAGCTTGCCTCTTAGTCCATCAGGACTGTCAAGTTGAGTTATACTTATCAAAGCTGTGAAAAAAATTGAGTGTAGTACATCCCAAGTTTGATTTGTACTGCTTCTAGTTGATGTTTATTTTTTTAAAATGTTTCCTATTGCTTTTATGTAATCTGAGAATATTTAATACTTTGTCAAGAGGGCTGG
The DNA here is from genome assembly GCF_059951505.1 of Python bivittatus. Lineage (NCBI taxonomy): Eukaryota > Metazoa > Chordata > Lepidosauria > Squamata > Pythonidae > Python > Python bivittatus. The sequence continues at coordinate 7,141,413 of NW_028277098.1, forward strand.
ACATTATAGGATAAAATACTTTACCAACTCTAGAACTAAAGCCAATAATCACAATACATTTCATAAACACGTTTAAATCTTTCCATTGATATTGATGCTTCAATGAGCAATATAAATGTAAAGGTAAAGCTTCAACTTAAAGGCCTGGAAAAATCCCCATCAGATTTTAAAGGCCTTCTCCTCCTCCTCTTCCTCCTCCCACACTATCTTCATACTGCTGATTTGGGGGGATTATATAGGAAGAAGGGATCAATAAAATGGAATTATGCAGAAAGACCGTCTCCTTTTTCATAAAAATAGTTCTGAGCTTAAATGATTCCCATATATTATTAGTATATACTATCCAAACAGACAGATTCTCAACTATAGAAGTAGCCTGATTAGAATTAAGACTACAACATGTTACAAACTACATTTCTAGTGCCAGGCCCATGTTTCTTGTACTACATAGTGTTTCTCTGAATAAACCAAACAACCCATGTTTAAAGAATATGAATATTTAATGTTAATAAATTATCACAAGATTATAGTTCATACAGTTTATAAGTAACAAACCTAAAAACTGTAGAATCAATAACCAACTTATACAGTGAAGGTTTGTACGATGATGGAAGATTTTACTGAGTACGTACATAAAGTATAAGCAAATAACAGTATTAAAGGTTTTAATATGTCATTCTATATAGTTATTTTGGAACTGATATTATTAACATTTGTGATATTATTTATCATTGTTTTATTCAACTTATGAACTGTTTTAAGAGTTCCATAGCAGCATGTAGAGGCAAGATAATGTGTTCTAGCCATAGAAACTGAAAATTAATTAATAATATCAGTTTTACAGTCTAAATTCCCTCATGTGTATATACAGATACAAATATAAAGGGATATTACATAATGTATTATTTATATTATAAATAATATTTATAATATAAATATAAACTCTCCTTATTTAGTTGACTACACAAGTAAGATAAATTCTTTAAATATACTAGTGAAAAAGACTTTCTATCTTATCTTTATTATCTTATTATTAATATTAACCAGGGACTATATTCTTCTATTTTACCTAGTCTAAATACCAGCAGTCATTAGAATATGGATTTATACCACATACAGAAAGACAGAATTGTTAACATTAACTCTTCCTATCCAAGTCAGTACAGGGTCATATATGAGGATGTGCAATCTGCCCTTGATGATTTATTACCATTTAATCTATCCATTTGCTCTAAAATCTTGCCTAAGGACCTTCAAGAGGTGTAATGTTTCAGATTTATTACCACCACAAGGTCTTTCTCTAACGTCCTTTTCAAATGCGATTCGAAAAATGTGGGTCATTTCTCTGCAGCAGCAGCTTCATGAACCTTAACTAGCTTGGTGGATGTGATGGTCCTACCAATTCTCTGGCAAGTTTTTTGCAACAAATACGTTAATCATGATAATGGGGTCTTTCTGAATTCAAATAACTGCTTGTCAACATACTTTCCTAGCATTTAAGAGGCAGAATTTGGGATGATAGCATGATTAATTGGCTGTTTGCTTGTTAGGTTATATTCCAGGAAGAAATATTAACTTCTAATGAATTTTGGGGTTATGCATTCCCTTACCTCTAAAAAAAAAAAAAAGTGAGTGTGGTGGTATTACAATACACATCTTTTAGCCCCTTGATGACTCAGTTTAAAAATTAAAAAACCAACAAACATTTCCAAGTAAAATGAATGACTGGGAATACTACAGTCTAAGTAATGCAGTTCCGTTGTTACATTCTCCTCAATACAACTAACAAGGAGATGCATAAATAAATAAATAAGTCCAAGATTCATATCGCCAATCATTCTCATGTAAGAATGCTTCTGTTGCCTGACACCAAACTGAATATGAAATAGAAGTCATTTTTATCTTGTATATAGTTGACCTTTCTGCTTTTCCCCTTACTGCTGAATAGACTGAGAAAGCTACAGAGTATGCAAGATTAAAAATATTAAGTTTTAGGAAAAGATAATCATTCTACAAAATAACATAGGAGAATATGGAAAAGGAAATTTTAACTATTTCATTGCACTGAAGCCAATACAAACACCATCCTAATTCTACTTTCAAAAATATGAATTTATAAATTGAATCATACTGTTAACTGACATCTATATGAGTTTCCACTTGTGCCAAGCATTGTTCCAAAACTTTGAGCTTTTCGGCAGGAAGTCCACCCAGCCAGACAACCTTATCACACTGTATTCCCTTAGTTCCCCAACCACTGCTATGCCACTAGTAAGAGAAGGACACTTCTAATGAAGAATGGAGAGTCATGTGAATGCACAGATGACCATTCAGAGAACTACAGTTACAAGTAACCTGATGTTTTTCTTGTAATCTCTGTGTATTATGTGGATACAAAGCAGGAGCCAAATTAGCTTACCTGAAAGCAACAGGTTCAATGCCATTATGTGAAAATAGATGATACTACAGTAATGCTATAGCTGCATCTGCTCTAGACTGAACATCTAAATGGAACTGACTATACAGGTAGTCCTTGACTTATAACCATTTGTTCGGCGACCATTCAAAGTTATGATGGTGCTAAACAAATGGTAGTTATGACTGGTCCTCAGAGTTTCAGCCATCCCACAACCCTGGGGTCATGATCTGGGCACTTGACAATGGGCTCACATGACTGGCTGTGGTGCCCCATGATTACGTGACTGCCATTTGCGACCCTTCTTGCCAGCTTTCCCAGAAAGTCAATGGAGAAGCTGGCAGGGAAGGTCGCAAGTCGCGAGCCTTGCCATGGCTCCACCATTTGTACACCCCCAGTGCCCCCTTCCTGAACCTTGCCAAGCCTCCCTTGCACCCTTGCACCCTCATGCACCCCTATGCACCTTCTCCAAGCCTCGGTACACCTCCCTCACACACTCACGCCCCCTCCCCGCTCCCCCACATGGCAGCAGTCATTTATCAGCCTGCCAGCCTGCTTGCAAGCCGCCCGGGACTTGCAAGTTCCTGCCAGCTTCCCCATTGATTTGGTTGTGAGAAGCCAGCAGGAAGTTGTCTCGCCTAACAACTGTGGGATTTGGTTAATGATGGCTACTGGGATTGCTGTTGCTAAGCAATGTGGTTGCACTTTATGACTGCATTTCTTAGCGATGGAAATTCTGGTCCCGATTGCCATCGTAAATCAAGGATTATCTGTACAATAGCTTTGCAAACATCATAAAGGGTAACACCCCTGGCAAATACAGTAGACACACCTCCAGAAAATGCAAGAGAGGTGGCTCTAAATGATGGTAATATTAGCAGAGAGAACTCACAGGATAATAATGCCATCAACCTAATCAGGAGCATCTGTCAAAAAAGTCAAGGTGGCTGCTGCAACCCTGCATCAAAGTCCTTGTGACACATGTATCAAGGGGAATGACATAGTTGCAGGGATCTTGACTTTTCTGACCACCCTGCCCCCCCCCAGACAGGAAAACTGTGATAATTCCCATCATGGCAGGTAAAAGCTCTCTGAAAAAGATGAAATATGCTCTGTGATCTAGGTAAAAAGCTAAACATCTATGAACACTCAATCAATGAAGAGTAGTCTCAGGGGCTGATAGGTATACATTAGTACCCTTAAGTGCTATATTCTATTAACATGAAACTAGAAACAATATTTACAATGAAGATGGAACCAAATCAGAATATGACCATTTTCTTATATCATGGTATTTAAGGAGGATTAATACTAAAGGCACAAAGGCTAACAACATATCTTACAAGGGTATTGGCTGTCAAAAAGGCCACCTTCATAACAGAACTCAAAGAGCGGTCATAGCTAAAGATTCAAACAGCTTAAATTTTGGAGGTCATTTGTGTCAGAACCATAGAAAGGCTCCACTGAAGGCTCTACTGGGAACATGAATGGGGGATGGTGGTAGAGACATGATGGAAACTCAGTCCAGAATCTCCAAATCAGGGATAGAAATCTGAGATATGGAATGATTGGAAAACCATCAAACCTACAATTTGAGGCTGAACTGAAAACTAAGTCTTCAAAGGTGATAAAGTTCTTTCTTCTTTAGGGATACACAAAAAAGTAAAATCATAGATATTAACAAAGAATATGTTAGCAAGGCGAAAGAAAGAACTGGAAGAAGTCCTAGAAATACAGGTCACAAACAGGGTTAAATACCTAGGGATATATATTACACCAAGATGTAGTACATTGAAGGAGGATAATTATGTTAAACTCAAACGACAGATCGCAACAGATTTGACAAAATGGGAGAACCTACAATTATCAATGATTGGGAGAATATCCACCATTAAGATGAATATATTGCCTAGGATATTATATTTATTCCAGACAATTCCTATTCGTCTAGGGAAAGAGTTCTTTGATGACTTAAATAAAATTGTATTGAAATACATTTGGCAGGGTAAAAAAGCAAGAATAAAGCTTAAACTACTACAAGACGCAAGAGTAAGAGGTGGGTTTGCCTTGCCTAACTGGGAATTATATTACCAGGCGACAAATTTGATGTGGGTAAAGGATTGGATAACTTTAAGAAATAATAGATTATTGACGTTAGAGGGACATGACCTGTTGTTGGGCTGGCATGCTTTCCTATGGTATAAGGGAACGAAAACACAGGGCTATTTTAGAAGGCATTATATTCGAGAGGCATTGTTTTTAAACTGGGAGAAGACAAGAAGACAATATTATTTAAAAGTTCCACGATGGATATCCACTATTGAAGCCTTCTCTTATCCAATAACATATAAAAAGGAACAAACAGTTAGATATACTGAGATATTGAATGAAAAGGGTGAACTTAAAACTATGCAAGCGTTGGAAGAACAAGGTATAAAAATGAACTGGTCTTCATATTTGCAAATACAATCTAGATTTGATAAAGATTTTAAAGCAGAAGGCATTTATGATAAGCTGACTGTTTTAGATAAAATTTTGATGGGTACTGATGAAAAGGTGATTAAAAAACTTTATGGACATTTACTAGAATTTAAAATGGAGGAAGAACAGGTCAAAGAAACAATGATTGCATGGGGGGAAAATTTTGGATATGGAATTGATTTAGAGAAGTGGCAAAAACTATGGTCTCAAAACTATAAAATGACAATGTCAACTGCATATAGAGAAAACTTGTATAAGATGTTTTACAGGTGGCATTTACCCCCAGCGAGGATCGCGAGAATGTGTAAGGACAAGTCCGATAAATGTTGGAAGTGTCATCAGATACCCGGCTCATATTACCATATGTGGTGGACATGCTCAGAAGCCAAAAGATATTGGATTAAAATCCACACATGGTTGGAAAAAATGACAAAACAACACATAGACTTTAAACCAGAGACATTTTTACTGGGAATTATACCGGAAACATACAATAAAGAATTGAAATATCTGATTGTAAATGTTTTGACAGTGGCTAGAATTGTATTTGCTAAGAATTGGAAGAATGAAAAAGTACCTATGCAGGAGGAAGTTATTAAGAAAATTATGGAATGTGCTGAGATGAGTAAATTGACATTTGAAATTAGAGAGCAAGACGACAAACAATTTTATATGATATAGGATTTGTTTTATCAATGGTTGGATGAAAAGATACAGTAATGTAATAGATTAGGAAATTATATAATAGAAACTCGATAAACTGATATAAATTACTATATATATATATATATATATATATATATATATATATATAATCAATGGACAAAAATGATACAAATCTTATAATGAAAGCTGGTGTTATAGATAGGCTAGTCACAAATGATTAATAATTGATAACTGATAAATATATAAATATACGTTGGATAGATAACATGAGAATCTATATAAATGGTGAGTGAAGACTATGAAAGGATGGCACAAATGATTGGTAACTGGCTGACACACGGTTTAAGATGGAAGATGGTTTTTATGTTTTTTATGTTTTTGTTTGTTTATGTATGTTTGTGTTTGCTATAAAAAATAAAAAACTTAAAAAAAAAGTAAAATCATATCAAGCAAACAAGACTGAGCTATAAATCTAGATGAATGTACAAAGTCCCCACTTGACTGTGCAAAAATGCAAAGTTGAAGATTACATGTATGTATGCATATATCTGTTAATTTAGGCTTTCTATGCCACTCCAATGAACTGGATTCTGAGTGGCTTACTACTCAGTAATTCCTAGCATATAAATTAAAACAATATAAATATAAAAGCCACAAAACAATCTATAAACAAAACAATCTAATACAGTCCCTCTTCTACTCACTGAATATCCAGGTTCCACTTCCCTCATTACAATCACTACTCTGTTCCATTCCCAAAAGCCCTGCAGAACAGTTAAGTCTTCACTACCTAACTCAATAATTTATTAATATGTGCTAATAAATGATCTTGATTTTGTTAAACATTGTAAATTCTCACGTCTTTCTCAAGGTCCCTCCTTTTTTAAGATCATTTTTATTCTTCCAGTTATTTATAATCTACATTAACCATGGTAAGTTCCTTCCCTCATTGAGCAGTCTCTGTTGTGCCTTTAATCTGTTTTCTGAATCTGGAAGTCCCAATTGTGGTCACTAAATAAGGACTACCTATATATCATGTTGGCATACGTAATCAAATCTTTTAAAAAGCATTTGATGGTGATGCTAATGGTGAGATTGCTGGAGTTATCCTTGCTTTTATCAGTTTCCAAATTTTTAACAAACTTTGTTAAAAGTTTGGGTCCTTTCAACTTCCTCTTCTTCTTCTCCATAAATACCTGTGATGTCCACTGGCTAGGCCTCCTCTTTCTATTATTGCTGTCCTGCTATTCCAAGATTTTATCCATTCTATTATCCATATTATAGTCTGAGATTGGGAAATGCTAGTCCGCCTCTTTCTTTTGAATCTTGCAGAATGTTGAATCCTACTCTTATTTTTTTTCCTGCTCCATACAAATCTGCTAACTGTTCTTTGCAGTCCTGCAGATTTTTATCTAAAAATTTTGCAACCAAACAGGACAGACTCAGACTCCAACGGATAGTTAAGTCTGCAGAAAGGATAATTGCAACCCGCCTGCCTTCTATAGAAGAACTGTATACTGTGAGGGTCAAAAGGAGGGCAGAGAGGATATTTGCAGACTCTTCGCATTCTGGATATAAACTGTTCCAACTTCTTCCTTCAGGACGGCGCTATAGAGCACCATATGTTAAAACATCTAGATATCGGAATAGTTTTTTCCCTTGTGCCATTGCTCTGTTAAACACTACATGACTTGATATGTGCTGGACAGTGGCTTCTCCCTTTGAAAAAGTTATTTTACTGTGTAGTGTTATTGTCTATTATTTTTCTGTTGCTATCCAAACGCACTGTTGATCTTGCCGTTCGTCACCGAAGACAAATTCCTTATATATATTTTATACTTGGCCATTAAAGTATTCTGTAAAATTGGAATTGGTGCAATTTGGAATAGGAAATTCATATTCGGTAGTATATTCATTTTTGTTATCGCAGTAAGTCCTAACCAGGTAAGTTTTAAACTTTTCCACCTTTCAAAGGCATTGTATTCATTCTTTCTATAATTTGCTGTAATTGTTTTGAAATGTATTTGTATTACATCCTGTCAAGAGGAGTCCTAGGTATTTCACTGAGTCTTTCGTTATCTCACATCTAATCTGTTTTTTTGAGTCATCTTTGTCAGAGGTTAAATGCCTTATTTTTTTAGTTTTCTTTTCATTAATTTTACATCCAGAAAGGCAGCCGAAGTCCTTAATTACTTCATTAACTGTTGTATGGATCTTTGTGGTTGCATAATGCTGTATCATCTGCATAGCATTTCATCTTATACTCTTCTTCTTGAATTTCGATCCTGTTTATCTTTCCAGATCTTGTTTGCTATGGCTTCCAAAGCAATTATAATTAGTAAAGGAGAGAGTAGACACCCTTGCCTTGTACCTTTACATACGAAGAAGCTTGTTCCATTCACTGCAATCTTCACTATTTGCCACTGACATATGCTCTCCAACCAGGTTTTCTTTTCTCTGGAATTCATTTTATCTAGAACCTCCAACAGAAATATCCATTCCAAATTGTTCAAGGCCTTTTCTGCATCTGAAAATATTACTGCTGCCTCTTGAAAACATCAGTGGTTAGTGTCTAGGAAACTGAAAAAAGTAATTGTAAAATGAAAAATAATAAAGTAAAAAATTCTTTCATCTTCCACTATTGGGGGAAGTAGACTGCTACATTTGAGATGGCAAGAGATAGTATCAGCTTGCAAGTTTCCATCTGACACTGCTATAGCTGTGGTCCTATTTGGAGCCAAAGAAGATTGGCAATGGCTCTTTCTGTTATAGATCAAGTATTGCAAACCACTCTTCAGCTTGAAGAAAAGAAAGAATACCTGAAATGGAGACTTTCTTCAGTACTGTTAATATGAAGAGCCTTAGATGAAGAGTAAGGTTGGAAGCATTGCTTAGAACTGGATTAGCAGCTCAACATCATTATCTGAATTAGCAAGTTGACTAACAGGTGGAGTAAGACCCATAAATATGCAGTATTTTTCAGGGACTGAATTCAGTCCAGCATGTTATTTGCTTTATTATTGAATAAACTTTCCTGTTCAAAAGGGCTTTTCAGTATGGGCTCAGTTCTTTCAGAACTGAAAGGCCAGAGGATGATAACGAAGCATGAAGCTTCAGTGCTACTGTTCCAGCTATGGATTTAGCAACACAATCACCATTATTCTAGAAGTGCTAATCTGTTGTTTGGACAACTTGTTCACCTCAGCATAAAAGGTTTGTGCCAAAAGACATTTTTCTTCAGGCAAATGTTTGAAAAAGAAGCTTTTTTCTTCTAAAAAAAGCACTGGTAGCTTGCTATACACGCTTGGCAACTGGTAATATACATGTCCAAAGCTCCTCCAGAATAAAATGACATCCAAACTATCTAGCTTCTGACCTTTCTTGTCAGTAGTAATAGTGGGTAGCTTTGTGATTAACTTCCTTTAATAAGCCCAGTCTCAGTTTCCCAGTCTCTGACATGTTTCATGATTTTTTTTTTCTCATCACCTGGTGGGGATCACCTGGTCAAGAATATGATCCTGTGTATTTTTATCTGATCTCCACAGAGATCATTTCATTATTGGCCTCATGCTACCTAGCCTCAGTATAAAATATAAAATATGAAATGAGAAAATTAGGTTGAAGATATTTAAATGGAAAGCTACAATTATCTTCTAGAACCACACAGAGATGCTCCCAAACTTTTCATATTGGAAGAATGGAAGATGGCCTAACCTAAGTCTCATTTATTATATTCAGATGTCCTAGAAGTATAGGAATGGCTGCTAATAGCAAAGCATTGCTCCGAATTAACTTGAAGATTAGGTCATTTAGTGCCATGAATGGCTATTTTATACTGAGGCTAGGTAGCATGAGGCCAATAATGAAATGATCTCTGTGGAGATCAGATAAAAATACACAGGATCATATTCTTGACCAGGTGATCCCCACCAGGTGATGAGAAAAAAAAAATCATGAAACATGTCAGAGACTGGGAAAAGGGCTGAAAAGGTTGTTTGGAATGCTGTCAAAAATCCTACTGGGCCCTTTATGGGGCTGATGGAGGTATGATTAGCTGCACCCAGGAGCCTGTTAACCTCACACTTTGGCAATGGGTGATGCTATGAGCTCTGGAAAAGGCTGTGTTACGGTACCACTTTAAGAGCCCCTCTCTTAAGTATTACCTGGCCTCTAACCTCCCCTTTCTATGGAAGGTGTTGAGAAACTGAGGTGGCTTCAGTTGCAGAATTCCCTACGGGAAATAAATCCTGGACCCATTCAGGCAGGATTCAGGCTTGGATGAGATAGCATTGGTTGTTCTGACAGATTACCTTTGTGGGGATTGTAGGCACTTGATTGGTTTACTTGATGAGCCATTTGTTTTCTTCACTATCCATGGCATTCTCAAAAGTCTTCTCCAACATAAGAGTTCAAAAGCATCAATCCTGCTTCTTCCCATATAGTGTCACAGGGAAAACAATGTCTGCACAATTCTGATCTCTGTAGGTATAGAGTATCATGGTATCTGAGTATCTCTTCCAAGGCCTTCATTACTACCCTACCAAGTGCTAGCCTATGATGCATTTCTTGACTACAAGTTCCTTTACTGTTGAGAATCAATCCTAAAAGGCAGAAGCTTGCTACCATTTCAGTATCTTCACTGTTAATTCTAACAGGGCTGCTGTCCCTCTTGTCATTAATTTGGTCTTCTTTATATTTGATCTTAGCCCCATTTTTTACTGTGCTCCTTCCCTTTCATTTCTAGAACTTGCAGTTCATTTGTACTTTCAGCTATCAGAGTAGTGTCGTCTACATAGCATAGGTTATTGATAATTCTTGCTCCAATTTTAAAACCATGCTCACCTTCTTCTAATTCATCTTCCCTCAACATATATTCAGCATATAGGTCAAACACTGTTTGATTATTCACAAAGTTTCAGCAAGTGGCAGCACCTACTCAACCTTGGCTGATTTGGGAAACTAAGGGGAGCCAGCTTTGGCTTGTATTCAGATGGGAGACCACCTAAGAATTCCAGAGTTATTACTGACAAGCTTGGGAAGTAAAAAAAAAAAAAATCCATAAAGAAATCAATGAAAGCTACTTCTGTAATGCTGCTGAAATAACTGCATTGATGCAGTCACAAAGACTTGAATTCTTCATCTTACTTTATGATAAGTGGTGCCACTGTAATTTAGGGAACAGCAGCTGAGAGATTCAAAGGACAGTGGTTTTCATACTAGTTTATCAATGAATTTCTAGGATCACAGTAATGATTTCAGGCAAGGTTTTTGATGGGAACTGACCTTATAGAGCCTTATTTCTCCTCCAGAGAACTTACTTTGCCACTGAATTTGGAACCCAAAAGAAACAGCAACCCAGAGCTTTGAAAGAGATGCTGAACGACTGCTGGGCATAATTTCTTCTCCATTTACCTTTCTATTGGTAAGAAATTATAAAAGAATCTCTAAACTCTTACATCCCATAGGATGTTTGTGTGAGAAACTGAGAATCTATATTTGTATCTACACTCTTTTCAAAGTCTCACTCCAAATAAAGCATTTTTTAATTTGGGATAGCTATTCATTTTAAAGATGTTTAAATCATCTTAGATCTCAGCATAATTCTTGCACACAACCACCTATTAGGAAATGGCCTATGGCTAAGGATTTAGCTAATTAGATTACACAAATTATCTTTTTTCAACACAAAGCAAGACCTCCCTCCCCAAAACAATTCTTTGTGCATCTTCCATTTTCTAAGCAATCACAACCTCTTTTCAAATGTATTGCCAAAGGTAATGATTAACATTCAAAGAGCTGGACTCTTTCCTATTATGTGGGGCTGGGTGGGGTGGGGTGAGGGGGAGCCTGGTCATTCTGTTACTACAATTCAATACTGTGTGGCAATTTCAAAAGCTTCAGACTAAGAGGGAAAAGAATCTTATGGTTACAACTAGTTTCTCAGCTTGGTATAAGAGGTTAAAACTGGACTATAAAAGAGTAGTATTTCAGTCTACAAGCTTGGAAAGTATTTGCAGCTTTAAGATTGCCCACTGTGTCTCTGGCAGCAATTGATGGTTGTTACTACAAATTTCTGTCAAAGACTTCTTCTGTGGTCATTCTCAGACTGAGGATTTACCCTACTGACTTTTATGCTGCCCACTATATTTATCAGTCTGTGAACAGGAAACTGTCTATGAGGAACACAGTGAAAACAGGTGAACTATTTCTCAGGTCAATTTAGATGAAGAAAAGCTAAGTTTTCTTTTATCTGATTTTAATGAGATTGTGTCACAAAGTGTAGCCTTATTTGCATTAGCTTCATCTAAATCATGCCAAAGTTAAAAGGCAGTTAGGTGTAGGGCCAGTGTTGAATTGGAATAGTAAAGGTATTTCTGACATGCCTAAAATAAAGCTTTTGTGACATCTAGTTGCTGATGTCCCCATTTAGGAAAAGAAAATCCAAAGCTGCAAAGAGAAAATCCAAAGCTGCAAACAAATGCCATGTTCCTACAGTGGGAACATGGAATGTAAAAAGCATGAATGTGGGTAAGCTCAACACAGTGAATAATGAAATGAATCAACTACACATTGACAATGTACGCATCAGTGAATTGAGATGGACTGGAATTTGACACTTTCTGTCAGAAGATCACATCTTTTACTACACAGGACATAGTTACAGTTACAGTTGTTAACTATAACAAAAACAGTATTTGGTTACAATGTAATCAGTGATCAACTAGTATCAATTAGACTTTATGAACAACTCTTTAATATGATGATTATCCAAGTTTATGCTCCAATCATTGATCGGGAACCAAAGGAACTGAGGAATGGAAATAAGTTGTTAAGGATGAACGTGAAAAGAGACTGCCAAAGATCAAGAAGCACAAGAAAGCAAACTGGATGTCAGAACAAACTGTTGAAATTGCCAAGAAGAGAAGAGAAGCCAAAGCCAAGAAAGACAACGATCTCAGGAAAGAACTTAGCAAACAATTTCAGAGAGATGTAAAAAGAGATAAGAAGCAGTATTATACCAATATGTGTAAAGACACTGAAGATGGAAACAGACACCAAAAAACAAGGAAAGTCTTCCAAAAGATCTCTGAAATCAATGAAGGCCCTGGAAAAAATATTCAGATGCCAGGATACATTTATACCTAACAAAGATCAGAATCATGCAGGCAATGGCTTTCCCCTTAACACTCTATAGAAGTGAAAGCTTTACTTTGAAGAAACAGGATAGAAGAGTATTGATGCTTTTGAACTTTGGTGTTGGAGAAGACTCCTGAGAATACCATGGATAGTGAACAAAACAAACATATGGATCACTGAACAAATTAACCTGGAATTCTTACTAGAGGCACAAATGACCAGGCTCAAATTATCATACTTCAGACACATTATGCAAAGACCTAGCTCTCTGGAGAAGTCTAAAGGCTGTGAAAGATGGAAGGAAAGAGAAGAAGAGGATGACCAGCAGCAAGCGGATGGACTTAATTATAGTAGCAATGGGTATACTATTGGAAGACCTGAAGAACCAGGATGAGGACAAATCCTCCTGGAGAAAATCAATCAATGTGGTCACTAAGAGTTGACACCAACTTGATGGCACATAATCAATCAATCAATCAATCAATACATTTTAATTTTATTTTGTGCATTTTATTTTGTGCGCATTTTATTTCGTGCATCCATTAATATCACAAAACAGGATAGAAATTCAGTATGCATTTTGTGATATTAATGGATGTAATTTCTGATAGCTACACATATTTAATAACCCTTGAAACTTAAAACCTCGAGACTAAATTTTACTTATTAAATTATGCAACATAGTATGAAAAAGATACCCATTTACATTGTCCACTCAATAAATCAGAGCACTCTAAAGTTTTACTTTTCATCTTTTTCCTAAGCAGGTAACTAAAAATTACTGGATTATAAGTGTGGCTGTTCAGAAACCATTTAAATGTTTTCCAATCTGTTGATCATAACTAATAGCAAGGCAAACCATATTCATAAATCTAAGTAGAATCCAAATGATTTAATTTGGTGCCTTTCTACCTCCATTATGTACCATGGATTTCCTGAAAACTTACAGATGTTCCTCACTGAGATTATTAATAACAACATTAGACAAATATTGTTAAAGAGCTTCTTGGCTACCTTGAAGTTCTGCTTTAAAGTGCAGCTACAGAGAAGCACCAAATGTGTGTCAATGTGTAGTCTTAGTTTAAGCAAGCTGAATGTAAGACTCAACATACTCAGTTCCATCTAGGGTTCCATGTGAAAAAGCGTGCATACTGAATATATTCTGGAATATTTCATATGTATGAGTTTATTTGCTGGAGACTGTACCACTTCTTTGCATTTATGAGCTGTTTTGACCACTAGGGCAAAGGGCAAGACCTAGGTAAGGTGATGTCTCATTGTGTCTGTGTCTCACCTGGCCTATTATTATTGAATATCTGTATTTGAGAGACAAAAGGGAACTTCCTCTTTTTCTCTTGTACAGTGGTACCTCTACTTACAAACTTAATCCGTTCCGTGACTCTGATCGCAAGTCGAGTTGGTCGCAAGTCGAAGTAAATTTTCCCATAAGGTTCAATATAATTACCGTTAATCCGTTCCGGCGTCCACGAACCGCGTGGCAGGGGTGGAAAAACAGCTGCTGACCACGCGGCAGGGCAGAAAAATGGCCGCGGACCACGTGGCACGGGCGGAAAATGGCCACAGACCATGTGGAACGGGTGGAAAAATGGCCGCGGACCATGTGGAATGGGCGGAAAATGGCTCGTAAGTCAAGGCGAATTCGTAAGTAGAGGTAAATTTTTGGGGCTGGAGTTGATCGTATCTCGAAAATTTCGTAAGTAGGGGCGTTCGTAAGTAGAGGTACCACTGTACTTCCTTCTCTTTAAAAAGCCTTTACATAGAAGTAAGGCTCTCATATTCTATGCACGATTTAATAAATCTACTGCTTACTTCTAACACAACGCATATCTAATATAACGCATGTAGAGTCACTGAGTGACTGCTGGGCTAAGCCCAGACTCTGCATTTAAGACGACTATATTTTGAGCATTTTTCTTTTTGAATGAGACCTGCTGCTGCTTATGTACTCAGTATTCTTTTAGCACTCTGTATATGCTCAGGAGTACAGTTCCTAATGAGGGCTCCTGATTCTATTAGAAGTCCCCTTTCCATTTCATATTAGCATAATCATGTTGCCCGTAAGCTTATGCAGTAGTTCTCTTTCTGCATCAGCTTTAGGTCTCATAGATGGAGACCAAGTATTTTAAACAAACTTTCCATTCTGTTTTTAATTCACTCACTCATTCATTCGTTCTTCATCTTAGTTTCGCTCTTCTGTTTTCAACCTACATTGTGATATGCTATGCTATTTCATAACAGCCAATGCTTTCACCTATCAAACCATCTGACTTGTTTCTCAAGAATTCTTCCATCTGAATCCATTCCTATCTCAATTCATTCCTGTAAGAAGAAACAGGAAGACAGGAAAGGAAGGAGCTGCTTACTCTTTTCTTTCCATTCACTTAAGAGTATACTCTTTAATCTGTTTTTTTCCCCACCACAGAAATAAAGATATCAGCCATTCTCCATGCCTCCCCACATGAACATACTAACAGGAAAGCAGAATTCTGAGTGGATCAATGTGAGAAGAAATTTAAGTTATAAGAGTTAAATAATCATTTCCTTGTCATTCCTGTTTTCAAACCAGAAACATCCATGTCAGTTTAAAAAAATGTTCTGTATGAAGTCTGATATAGTTTTGGTGAGAAATAAGTTATTAAAAGACCTTCTTAGGCCACTAAAAGGCACCAAAGTAACACAAAAGAATAATCAAAGAATACTGCAAATACCTAAGCAGTACAACTGAAAATATTCTATTGTATTTGCTTAACTCCAAAATATATAAGGTGTAACACATTCATTGCAGCTCCAGTTCATACCTGGCTATTAACATCAGCAGTGTGTTGGAGAAGTACTGTAGCAAGTTCTTTATGTCCTCTATCACATGCCCAGTGCAGCAAAGCTCTACCCTAAAATATCAAGCAAAGGGGAAAAAAAGTTAGTTAAAGCTTGGTAGTAAATTAGATATCAACATTACAGTAACACATTCATACACATTCATGCAAGAAAAGAACCAAGCTCAGAGAACCCCAAGGACTCCACATTCATACTAATAGTACTACAACATCTTTTTTAATGAAATGTCTGTCTAAATCAGAACTGTATTACCAACGCCAGCCTGACATGTTCCCCTTGAAAGTCAGAAGCAGGACCTGAAGGCAATGGCCATCGCATTTATCCTATTCAGCAAAATGAATTAACAGGGGGTCTGCAATGCACTGAAAATTAACCCATTTGAAGAAAAACTGTTTATATCATACCAGTAGCTGATATATCTATTTGCAATTTTGATTAGTTCACTTTGCTTCCTTTCTTCTAAATTACTAAAATGAAAAAAGATGATCCTGAAAATATAAGGACACCTAGAATGACATTTACCAATCCTATTCTATACAATAGAAAAGAGAAGTACTCTACACTCATCATGAAGCTTCATCTAATTCATCAGCTACTGCCAAACTCCTTTTCTACAATCCTGTTAAATTGCATTGCTCAGGAGGATTCAAGGAAGATGGATTAAAAATCTTCTTTCTCCATGATCTCACTGTGCAATTCAGCTGGCTGCTGGAAAACAAATAATCCTCAAGAAACAGTGGACTATGAAATCTTTTTGGTAAAACTTCCTTGTGATATCTATTATTATCAACTGATCACTGCAAAACAGCTGCCAAGCACAGGATGAGTGGAGCTTTGACTACTATCCCCAGCCTCACTCACCATGATACAAACTGTATCAATATAATGTTTAACACACACACACACACACACACACACACACACACACACTTAACTGTAACTGTGGTTCTTCAAGTGGTCATATGTGAAAGTACATATATAAGTTATGTGCCTGCCCAGAAACTCAGTTGGAATTCTGCAGAGTTCTACATTTTTATCAGGACTCTACCTATACAAAACATGCCTATATGGAGATAGGGCTCCATCAATGCCCTCCTCACTACCAACGCCCACACTGGCAGCCTGATTCATTCTTCTTCTTCTAGGCTTAGTTGCTGGACGTAGTAGACTTCTTATACTTGTGAACATAGTTTCTAGTCAGGCGTCTAATAGGACAAATGGGTCATAAAGTTCCAAACTCAGTATCAAGCCATTTGTTAGTGAATGATGGGTTGAAGAATCTCACTAAAAAGGTAGTTATGACTGTACACCATCCAGAGTTACTTGTTGAGATGGGTGGCTATAGAAATAAAATAAATAAAATAAAAAAATAATGCTCAAGCTACTAAGAGGATTAGCATTTTGCAGCAACAGTAGCCTTTGGACTTGTCATAATTGGCAATGGGAGTAGCAAAAAGACTGAATTGTGGGCTTCTATCTTGAGCTGACAAGATAATCCATTTGTTCCGTGTCTCATTTTATTCTACTTGTTTTAGTCATAATTTATTTTACTTTGCTAGCTGATTTTCACTATTTTTGCTTTACCCTGAAGATAATTAGTCATAACAACCTGAGCATCTTGGAATTTAACCCAAACCTCTTGAGAAAGAGAGCCCAACTAAGCTGTCTCTTACACTGACAGCAAACTTTTCAGGCGTCAGGCATCCTTATAAAGACGATGTTATACTTTAGATATAATCATTATAAATCTTGCAAGATCTCATGCAAAAACTGAGAGCCAGACGAGTGTGGTAATTAAGGTGTCGGATTGGTACAGGAGAGATCCATATTATAATCTACTGCCAGCCACATAAGCTTACTGGGTGGATTTGTACTTACTTTCTCTCTCAGCCCAGTATACCTCACAATTTTATTTTGTGGGGAAGAATGCTTATATATGAACTCCTCTACAAAAGGCAGGATATAAATCTAACAATAAAAACTACCACAATTTCACAAATTTTTGGTTTAAAAAACCAATTTTTATTTAATGTTGGAGTCTGCAGTCACCATCTAGAGATCTTTAGACACTTTAGTGCCCACACTGATATCACTAGGCACATGTTGCCTGGTAACTGTCCAAAGTCTAATGGGACATTTTAAATGAATGTCTGAACTGCTTCCTAATATTTCTTTAATATTGCAGCTCTGATACATAGATATTCAGAAATATCTAAATATCTGCCATTTCCATTCTCTATTTCTGAATTTAAAAAAATTAACCTACTAAATTTCTCTGTGACAGACTACATTTAAAGGCACAGGGCCAGAGTTAGAGAAAAAAGATACAGTACTCTAATATTCACAGTAATTAAGTATCACATAGCTTAGTCTGTG
The DNA here is from genome assembly GCF_059951505.1 of Python bivittatus. NCBI lineage: Eukaryota > Metazoa > Chordata > Lepidosauria > Squamata > Pythonidae > Python > Python bivittatus. The sequence goes on from NW_028277098.1 coordinate 7,159,345, forward strand.
CCTCTTGCTTCCTCTCATAGCTGCATCTATGGCCTGGGAAAAAGTTAATGGTTTATGAAGTTTTAAACATGTTAGGATGTATTAAAATCATAAACATTTAATATTAACAGGAATTAATATTTTCAAGAACAATTTCAGTTTTAATTTGACCAGTGTGTACACACTACCATTTATCCTTAGAATTACATGTGACATTCTCTAACATTCTTGCTGAAATAAAAAAGCAAATCATATGGTCTTTCTAGAATTTATGAAGCTAGCATCTGGTTAAATTTTGCTTTAGCCCATCACAGATCTTCAGGTTATAAACAAGCAAGATATCTATCTACACATACAAAATTAAGATAGCATAACATTTATGCCATTCAAAAGGACAACAGACCATTATTTCTGAGTAGGGAAATCTTGTTTCTGATATTATGCATTAAGCTTTTTAACAACCTTTTTGACCCAGTAAGTAATTAATTTTACAGCATCCTATTTTAATGATACAGTACTTAATCTTTAATTAGAATAGATTTTGGCAATGATTCTTCACAGAAGGATGCAGAATACCTCCCATTAATGCTATATAAATTGTTTATTTTGCAGCACTCTGCTATACAACAGAACTGAAAAGCAGAACACAGAATTTAGCATATATGGTTACAAATTATTTAAATTTCGTTCAGTGAATGAATCATTATTTAAATTTTAATCAGTGAATAAACCAGACTTTTATTATCATAGGCATTTATAGTTCACTCTGGCCACTGTTTCTGTTAAATAGCATACTAAATGATTAAGTACATATAATTCAAGCTCTGGCTTGAGTTTTTGCCAGTATAACACCTAGATTCTGATGCTGTGTGCATGTTCTTCAGATAGTTTTCAATCCCTATTCTTCTCTCTTTCCCCCTTTGGTCTGCCACTCCTGTGTAGATTCCCAATATTTAATAACTAGAAACACTGGACACTTTATGTCAGGATTCAATTTTCTATATGCTATCGCTCTTCATAAAAACCTAAGAATGTTTTTTTAAAACTCAAAAAACCTCAAGATTAAACATTCATATACAATCTTTCTTAAGTAAATATTTAAAATTTGTTCACTAATGATGTTGGGAAAAAAAATCAAAGAGACAGATTGCAAAACACAATTTCTATGTGCACTCTACACTGCACTGTTTATAGCCAACACAGGTAAACCATGTATTTAATGTTTATCATATAGTAATTTACCTTTTTCCCTAGCTCTGGCCCTCTGCCTTTAGAAGCAATCTGTCACAAAGAAATTTAGCAAGGTAAGTTTTGTTTTTTGATGTGGCAAGCACATATGGACATTTGAAGAAAATATATTCTTCCTGAATGTCTATATATTTTTCCATTTAAGACAAAAAAATCAGTTTTAAAAAGTTGGCACATAGCATAGCCCAAAGATTCTTATCTGATAAAAAAAAATCTTTTCACCGAAGGATGTTTCAAATGTTAACCTTCTTAATTAAGAACAAAAATCTCTACATTAACAAAGCTTTTTTCAAGGGACTCATACAGAAGAATGAGACTCAAGTTACATTATATTTCCATATCTTTCCAAACTCCAGATAAAAATTAAATTTTTCTCAATGTCAAAATTTTCACAAATGGCAACTTTAAAAAAATATACAACATGGAAAGTATTGGTTTGACATTTTCTGAATTCATGCTGAAAATTAGACTAATGAGCTATAATATTCCAATATCTAAAGTCAAAACTGAAAACATTTCACAAGCTGATCAGTACTGTTCTAACCTCTAGCCTAAATTCTAAGAATTCTTAGTATTCACTGAATTCCAAGAAGGAATATATATTCTCCTAACTTAAAATATAAATTAAAATTGTTAATTGTTGTGCACACAAATTACTTTTATTCAAAGTAATATTTTTTCTCATTTTAATTTTCAGCATGCCTCAATGAGGGCAGCACTTGAAGTAATCCAAATTCTGCACCAAGAAAACTAGTATTTGAGGTTGATATAAATGATACAAACTGAGTACATTTCAAAGTTTTATCTCAGCTTGTAGATCACAGAGAAGGATGAGATCATGTTTAGTTACTGAAACACAAACCCATACTAACCATTAGAAAGTTGATTAGGTTTACTTGAAACCTACTGTCAGAATCTTAAAATCTGAAACCTAAAAAGAAGTCAATAGGAAGTTGACCTCATTAACCCACATTAAAAGGTTTTTATTCTTACCTTTTTAATGAAATTACAGTGCATCTAAAAGCCAGCCCCAAATACATTCCAGATACATATTTGTGTTTTATTTTTCTGCCTAGATAATACATTTAACAAAGGCAGAAGGGCACTTCTTAAACTCTGAAAGATCTGGAATAAAAATGCATAAATCTAATGTCTGTTCAATGACCCTGCTATTAAATCTTCTACCCCTCACTTTAGTTAGCTGCTGCCAGCTTGGCCGGCTTCTGTAGCAGTTTCTCAAACAAACAGCACATAAATTTTGCTTTGCTGAATGTCATAGGCCTTGTCAAAACAAAGCAAATAGGAAGCCTAGGAAGTGTACTGCCCTCTTAAAAATGTATGTGGACCAAGACAAAATATCTAGGAACTGATCTTAATTCAGAGAGAAAGAGAAGACATAGGCAAGATAAATGAAAGTCTCATTCGGTTAAAAAAAAATTGCTATTGTCATTTTTGAATTCAATTACCATGATGCACCAAAGGGTGGGTTTATTTATTTATTTGGATGGGTAAGGCTTGTATTATATTAAAATAATAACCTAAAGGGATCTCTTGAGCGCCTTGCATATTCATCTATTGTCAACAGACAAGGGCCATTGAGGAGGGAGAAGGATGTATATGGAGAGAAACAAACAAAAACAAAAAAACAAACCTTCTTTTCCCTTCCTCCTGCTCTGAAAACTTGGACATCATAGACTGGGGAAACATTTTTTCCTGAAGTGCAGTAATTAAAAGGCTTTGAAAACTAGTATATTAAAATATTGTTGTACTCAACTACAAATCTCTTAGAATTATGATTCAGAAGTAAAAAGATGAATATAATACATCTAGTGTTTCTGGTTGGATTACTATTCTCTTAGAACGTGATGCTAGCAAAGTACTATTGAATGTCACAGGTCTTGTCAGAAGCAAAGCATATAGGAAGGCTAGAAGTGGACTGCTGCGTTAAAAATTGATATGCTCCTCATATAGGGGACCTTTTATTTCTTCCAATATTTATCATTACTATTTTCATTGTTTTCACCAACTGTAAAAATCAGAATATACTTAGGTGTATTAGGATATAGCAGTTTCATCTCTAAAACTAGATATTCCTATACGTTTTGCTTGAGAAAAAGACCAATACATGCATACTTTCAAACTGCACAAATATGCCAAAAGAGAAGTTTATGAAGTAATTAAGATATATTACCAGTTCAAAAATTCATGCCCACAGAGGTTAATGCCACTGATTACAAAAGATTTTACTCCAAGGCAGGTTTGTACAGAACTGAGCCTAAATTTTGGTTTGATAGCAGTATTGCATCCTCATTTTTCCCCCCCAATAACATGACTGAGATTTGAGAGATCATAAAATCACAAAACACAAACTAGGAACAAGATATTTGCAGCCGGAAGCTTCTAAGAATCACAGATTGTATTTTAGGTAATGTTATAATGTCACTGGAGTGAAACAGTGCTGAAATGTTCAACTCATTTCAGAGGAATTCAGGAGATGCATATCAAGATGTTATTTTAGCTAAAATACCCACAAGAAACAAAACCATTTTCACTGAATTTTTGGCATTACAATCAAGTGATGACCCAGGAATTTCAAAAATGGAGCAAGGAACCATATGCAGCTTGCTGGTATCTCTGCCATACACTAACAAACTTATGGCATAAGCTTTCATGAACTACTTAAATAATAACATGCCATAAGCTTAGTTGCATAAGTTTACTGCAACAGACTATTACAATAACCTATATGAAAATTATAAAATCACAGTCAAAGAAGGAGCGCTATTATTAAGCTGAAGAAATAAAACTACTACTGAACAAGACCTATTTTTCAGAAGCAAATATGCTGGCGGGAAATTTGTGTGTATTCTTGGCAATGGCTTTAATGAGATTTGAGTTCCTACTTGACTACTGCAGAGATCTGAGAGTTAAAATTGATCACATGTCAAAACTTGATTTATAATTCAAACAAATTTATCTTCTGAAGCTAAATAATCTGTGCCCTCTAGTAGTACTAATAGAGTCAGTGTTACTTCAGAAGCTCCTTAAGCACTGGGAAGTTTCAGTTCACTTCATGCAGGATGAAGGCTTCTAGCTTTGAATTTTAAACTCTTCCCCCTGCTTTCAACAAATTAATTTATTTGAATTCCTGATTAATAATAAAAGGCCACGCCATCAGCATTCAGAACTCCAGCAGGGAATGTCATGGCTCAAAGGACAGAAATCTGCTCAGAGCTACAAGAGAACCCAACTGAATTTGTGGCGTCTCAGTCTATGAATGTGTAAGCACTTCATCTGTTCGCTACGGCACAATGTGTTGCGAGACTACACATGCTGCAGACCAAGAGCAGAACAAGCAGGCAGTATGATAGGGGAGAAGCCAACGTTGTCAGACAGGTTTTATTTTTGTCTGACCATAAATACAAATATGCCACAGAAATCTGCTCTTCCAGCAAGCTCTTGGGTTTTAAAAATGAGACTTTGCTAGCTCTGTTCTGAGTATTTAGTCAACACTGCTACAGACTTATTAGTGCAGGTGACTGTTGCAAAGCAAAAGATAATTTAATGGTATTCTATTTAGTGTTACTTTAAATGAATTTATTTCCCTTGTTTAGTTCAGCTTCTATGCACACAGAGCAGAAGAAGAATACTAACCTGAATAAACAGCATTGTCAAACTTTTCCTCCTTAGCATGACAAGAACAAAAATTTCTAACACACACACACAAACTGAAATAAAAAAATCACAGGACCTCTTAAATAAGTTACATGGCGAATGAAAGCCAGGACCTATCAAGGTGGCAGTACTTTAGCTTGCTACCATAATACAGTGCTGTGCTGTGCAGTGCAGTGCAAAGCAATCTTACAGAGAGAAAAATAAAGAAGTTCATCCAGAACATCCATAGAACTGCTCCTACAGAAGAGTTATAAACTTACATGATTGTTAATTATGTAGTTCCTGTTACTACTGAATTCCTACTAAAATTAAGAACCAGTTGTGTATTTCTTTACAGTGCTCAAGGGCATGATTTTTCCTCCCTCACCAACATGGATTGGAACTGCTCACTGCAGAATAGTTCCCCCAACCCTCACAGACAGTCCAAAAGGATACCATGGTTGATGATACTAATGCCACTATGATACCTAACAAGACCAGACAAGGTATACCACCTTGTCCAGGTGCCTCCAAAGGTCATCCACAACAACCAATGCAGTTTTCTGTCTAGGTCTGAATCCCAACTGGGAGTTAGATAACTGCTTTAAACAAAGCCATCTGTAATTGCTGCCACACAACCTTCTCTACAGCCTTCCTAAAAAGGGAGCCCTGGAAGCAGGATGGTAATTATCTAAGATGACCAGGTCAAGTGATCGTGGATGGCATCACCCTCCCTCCAGGACATGTTCACTACTTCCTACACTCACCTCATTTTCACTCTGACCATACAAGCCAGGAGTGGCACAAGTCTAATCTACAGGTGGTACAGCTTGTCTCTCAAAGGACCCTGTCTGCTTCCTCAGTTGCCACAGGCTTGAAAAAATCTCCAATCACCTCATAAGACATATTTCTGTCATCTCATGAGATCCTGCTTATCCTGCATCTGACTCTGAGTTGATATCAGCAAATTAACTATGAAATGCCTGGCCAATTATGATTCTAGAAGCTCCCTGCCCCAGTGTGTACCCGTTCTTTCTGAGGAGATGTAACTCCACTTAGAACAAGTAAACTGCTAATTCCTGAGTTCATGAACTACCCACCAACAAGAACTCTATCTTCTCAGGATTCAGTGCTAGTTTATGGGCCCTCATCCACCTCACTGTTGCATCTGGGCAATTAGTTCACAACATGTATAACCTGTCTCTCCTCAGTCAGATGTTATGGAGAGGTAAAGCTGAGTAGCATCAGCATATCAATAACAGTCCCCAGTAGCTTCCTATAGATGCCAAACAGTATCTACATGAAACAAAATAGTGCATTGTGGCACTCCACACTCTAGCAGTCTGGGTGAAGAGGCAGTGACTCAATAATAATCTCAGAGAATGACTGAGATTAACATTGAGAAGAAGTAGAACTACTAGAACACATTGGTACTGCTAATTCATGAAAATGGTCCAGGAGAATATTTAATGGTATAGAAAACTACCCAGAGATCACAATGCATCTGTCTCTTTCCTTCAGGAGGTCATCTATTAAGGCAACAATAGCTTATTCTGCCCCGTTTTCAACCCTGATTGAAAAGGATTGAGATAAGGACATCTGCAGCTACATGCATCACCCTCTAAAACACTTTGCCCCAAAAAGGACTAACTGTGACATGTACTGGTTGGAGTAATCTGAATCCAGAGACAGTTTCTTCAGAAATCACAAATCAGTACTTCCTTTAAAGAAGGTGGCACCAATATACACATCTACTCAACCTTTCAGTTAGCATGAATAACCCAAATTGGGAAGGGTCAAGACAGCATGTAATAGGCCAGATAGCTGCATGCACTCTTGCTTACATCCTCAGACTAGATCCCATATAACTAGACCAGATGATGCAACAGATACGTAAGTATATATTGCAAGAAAAGCAGCATTTATGTTAGCATGAAATTTGTGTCAGCAGGTATTTTGAGAGTTTTAGCGTTTAGATTTGCTAGAACAAATGATAGTAAGCTATTAACTATCCTATAAAAGCTTTGCTAGCTATCTGAGGATGCTATGTAGGCTACAATATAACAGAAGCTGCCAGAGTAGGCATAACTCTCTACATTAATGGCTAGTCAGTTCCATGGCAAGACCTATTCTATATGTGATAAACCCCATGCTGAATCTTGTGCTCTAGTCACATCCTAGTTTATAACATTGTTCAGAGCACCTCAGAAAGAAGCCCAGGCTCCATATAACCATACTGGGCCACTGAAAAATTGTCCTGAAATGCCCTTTCTATTTCCCAAGAGATCAGTACTGACCTCATTAACTCTGGATTTCTCCAGAGCATTCAAGAATCTATCAGATTATATTATTCCCTGGGGGTGGATCATCTTAATGCGTCTCCTACTCTGGTAGAAGGGGAACGATGAGGCGACATCAACCCTTACCTGGCTGTGGTAGAATAATGCTACTTCCTACCCACCCCAATGCAAACCTTCTTCTTGTGTTCCGAGGTAAAAACTAAATTTAGGGTACACCCTGCCCAATGATAATCTGAGGCAGACCCGGGACTGTCACAAAATCCCAAACTTAAACTCCTTATACCAGAGAATAGTGTATTAATTTAAGCTCCCACTATCACTATAACCTAGTTTACATAAAATATATCTAGAATGAAATATAGTTAAAATGGCCAACCAGGTAGATTTGGGATGCTATTAAAAGATGCAAATTGGGTAAATAAAATAATCCAAAAGAAAATTCACATATTCACATTCCTCATACAGTGGGGCAAAAAAGTATTTAGTCAGCCACCAATTGTGCAAGTTCTCCCACTTAAAAAGATGAGAGAGGCCTGTAATTTTCATCATAGGTATACCTCAACTATGAGAGACAAAATGGGGGAAAAAATCCAAAAAATCACATTGTCTGATTTTTAAAGAATTTATTTGCAAATCATGGTGGAAAATAAGTATTTGGTCACCTACAAACAAGCAAGATGTCTGGCTTTCACAGACCTGTAACTACTTCTTTAAGAGGCTCCTCTGTCCTCCACTCGTTACCTGTAGTAATGGCACCTGTTTGACCTTGTTATCAGTATAAAAGACACCTGTCCACAACCTCAAACAGTCACACTCCAAACTCCACTATGGCCAAGACCAAAGAGCTGTCGAAGGACACCAGAAACAAAATTGTAGACCTGCACCAGGCTGGGAAGACTGAATCTGCAATAGGCAAGCAGCTTGGTGTGAAGAAATCAACCGTGGGAGCAATAATTAGAAAATGGAAGACATACAAGACCACTGATAATCTCCCTTGATCTGGGGCTCCACACAAGATCTCACCCCATGGGGTCAAAATGATCACAAGAACGGTGAGCAAAAATCCCAGAACCACATGGGGGGACCTAGTGAATGACCTGCAGAGAGCTGGGACCAAAGTAACAAAGGCTACCATCAGTAACACACTACGCTGCCAGGGACTCAAATCCTGCAGTGCCAGACGTGTCCCCCTGCTTAAGCCAGTACATGTCTGGGCCTGTCTGAAGTTTGCTAGAGAGCATTTGGATGATCCAGAAGAGGATTGGGAGAATGTCATATGGTCAGATGAAACCAAAGTAGAACGTTTTGGTCTAAACTCAACTTGTCGTGTTTGGAGGAGAGAGAATGCTGAGTTGCATCCAAAGAACACCATACCTACTGTGAAGCATGGGGATGGAAACACCATGCTTTGGGGCTGTTTTTCTGCAAAGGGACCAGGATGACTGATCCGTGTAAAGGAAAGAATGAATGGGGCCATGTATCGTGAGATTTTGAGTGAACACCTCCTTCCATCAGCAAGGGCATTGAAGATGAAACGTGGCTGGGTCTTTCAGCATGACAATGATCCCAAACACACCGCCCGGGCAACGAAGGAGTGGCTTCGTAAGAAGCATTTCAAGGTCCTGGAGTGGCCTAGCCAGTCTCCAGATCTCAACCCCATGGAAAACCTTTGGAGGGAGTTGAAAGTCCGTGTTGCCCAGCGACAGCCCCAAAACATCACTGCTCTAGAGGAGATCTGCATGGAGGAATGGGCCAAAATACCAGCAACAGTGTGTGAAAACCTTGTGAAGACTTACAGAAAATGTTTGACCTCTGTCATTGCCAACAAAGGATATATAACAAAGTATTGAGATAAACTTTTGATATTGACCAAATACTTATTTTCCACCATGATTGACTAAATACCCCTCTGTATGAATGGTATTCATTCTGGTTAGTGCCAGTTTTGCCCCACTGTATGAATGGTATTCATTCTTGTTAGTGCCAGTTTTGCCCCACTGTATGAATGGTATTCATTCTGGTTAGTGTAAATTTGCAAATGAACTGAAAACACCCACATTCAAGTGGATTATGTCCTATGTCAATCAGGAGAAGCACAATGCTATTTGGCCTTTCTGTCCTAAGTATCAAAATATCTTGGGCAAAGTAACTATTCTCAAATTCAAAAGTCAATACCCAATCATATATTATGGACTTATGTCTAAGAAGCTACATAATATTACAATAGCAAAACAGCATACAGATATGATAAACAGATGAAGCTGGACAATTATATCTGCACAGATGTCTGTCCAAACTGGAACAGAAATATAGCAGCTTCAAGGAAGGATTTTAGAAGATACGGATCTCACATACCAGCCTTGTTGACTAAACCCTCCCTGGCCCAATACCTTCTCATCTTTCGTATTCACGTCGACTTTTTTTGATCGGATGGCTTTGGTTACATGGTCAATGTTGTTTTCTCTGCAATAGTCAAATATGTTCTTATCTTCCTCCCTAAGAAAAAATAAAGAGGGGGTATATTTCCTGTTATCAAGCAGCAAATGCAAACCACACAAGCATGAGAAGCTAGCTTTTTCATGAGTTCAATCATTTTAGCTTTACTGATTACTTTAGTGTTTTTGGCAAGTACACATCCTGCATCATGGAACACTTAAACAATATACTGCTAACTAACCTCTCCAAGAAGTATAAGCTATAAACCAATTTCACCCAGGAAGAAACTATTATGCATTTCTCATAATGCATTCAAATTTTAAAACAACATTTTCTATTAATGTAATTATTTAGGAAATTTATTCACCAACTTTCAAATATGACCCCCCCTCCCATTTAATATAAACCTGCTCCTCACCACTCCTCTCTTCAGCAATCCTTGCTTCTTAGCATGAGGGAAGCACTTATCTTACCTTTAGGGACTGCAAGAAAAAAAGTTAAAGATAAAATTCTCCATTCATAATCCTATCTAGCAGAGACCCATATATTCTAGATTCCCTGCCTGAACACTAGTGTATCTTTTGCCAAACTATTGATTATATATCTCTGAAGGATATAAAATGGGACCTAGAAAAGCAACCGATAAAAACTTGAGGCATGAGATGAGAAAAATAAAAGAAAACATAACTGAAGCTAGTTTATATCAACACATTTATTCTTACCAACTGTCTACCATGTTCATACGCTGGCTTTTGTTCTTTAAACTCCTCACTTCTCTTTTTAAAGATTCCTCAACTCCATCCAACCATTACTTTTTTGGTCTTCCCTTCTTCTCAATGTGTTCACTCTTCCTTTATATTTGTTTTGTGATCTGCTCTTCACTGATTCTCTCTCACCTCAGTTTACTTCTTTTGTACTAATATAACTTTTTGTATTCAATGCCCATTCGTACATTCTTAACGTTATGTCTTCTTGTTTGCTGTGCATACTTAAGTACCTCATTTCCCACTTCCACAAAGTGGGCAGAAGCACACTCTTACACCTAGCCATTTTTGCTTCATTTGCTATTTCCCATTTTTAGTTAATATCTTATCAGAGTACACAAATTTGTCTACTTGCTCTAGTTTTCCACCCCCCCCATTAACTTGGAGTAATTTGGAATCATTCATTCCTTGTCAAACACTCCTTCATGTAACATACAACGTAGCTAATGTTTCCAGCAAATGTTAGTTCTCAGCTAACAACATGGTATCATCTGCAGAAATATACATTCATGTCATAATCAATTTGTAATGTCACTATGACCATTCCATACACTTTTATTCATAAATACATTGAACAACTGAAGGGACATCATACATCTTTATCTTATGTCCTACTCAAAGTCTCAAATGCTTCTATTGTATACTGCTCTTACGGCATTCAGCAACCAACCTTTAATTTATTTGCATAAAGTATTCCATTAATTCAAAACGATCATGCACTTTTTCTAAACCAATGAGCTTTCAATAACACTTTCTCAAATTTATACATTTGTCAATGACCTGAAGAGCAACAATCTGATCTGCACACCTCTGCCTCACCTAGACCCCACACTTCATTTTCCAAATTTTGCTCAATGTCACCCCTTGTACTCTTTCAGTCAGAATTCTATCAAACAAAATTTGACTGTTTGACTATGTTCTTCGCAATTCTTTCTATACAAGTTATACAATATCTTTCTCTCATCCTCATTTACTGCACCATTCTTGTAGATGCATTTTTTTCTCATCCACAAGCACTTTTCAACTCATCATTCCATCAAGCATATTTTTGTACTTTCCATCAGCATAACTCCACACACTTTTGTGGCACGTTGTAACATCATTCTTTTCACTCCATTCCAAGCGTCTTCCACATCTTCTTTTTGTCCATTACCATTCATTCTTTTGAGAGATTCTAACACTTTTCTACACAGGACTCATACCTTCTGTCCCTGCAATTATTCTACTTCAACTCTCATTTCTTTCACATTTCTTTTTCTTTCTTATCCTTTTCCCCCAATCAAGATAGCTGTTAATGCTACCAAATAATGGTTTGTCAAACATTCAATCTCTCATCTCCCTTGTATGATTCTCTAATTACATTTTTCATCACTTTAAACAATTAGATCCTATTTTTAGATTTATATGCATTCCTTTGTCATGAGTATATATTTCTGAATAGACATGTTTAAAGCATGTATTGGCAAGATACTCACTATACTTAAGTCTCTGAATGGCAGAGTTACTTTTTCTGCACTCTCTCATTCCCATCCATCCTTTTATGCCACCTAACACAGTAACATTCATGTTAGGTCATTGCCATCCAGAATATTTCACCTCCCCCCCCCAAGAATTCATCTCTAGTATCTCCCACAATCATCGTACACTGGAGCACAGCATGTAACGACCATCAATCTGTAGATTTGTATATACCCACAACAATCTAGATAATACTAATGTATACAATTTGACATATATTTTATCCTTTTTATCCATAGTTAACTCTACATTTTCACTACCTTGAATATATTCATCAGCTCCATTCTACAACATCAGAGCATGTTCTTTCAGATTCATTCCATCTTTTCCTTTAACGTTAGTTTTAACAGACAACAATATATTGACTTCTATTTCATTTGTTCATTCATGCTCTTTACCATTTATTTCTCTTATATTTCAAGCCTCAATGTTCTATATGGCATAGTTGTCACTAGATGAGGCCACAGAGTTTGACTTCTGCTGTTCATCATAGCTTTGACTGATTTCAACTTTCACTTAAAACTTTTCAGTAAGACAGGGAAAGTGTAGAGTAGGTTACTAGCTTTAATTATACAAATGCCATATGCAACATTCGCTGCTAGCAATAAGTTAGTTTTGCACGCTGTGGCTAGTATGCCACAAGCACAACCAAAGCCTCCTTTTATCCCAAGCCTCTAATATACTATGCAATTTCTACAAGTTATCTTGCAAGTCATCTTACCATTGTCTGCTTCCTATCAATTAGAACATTCATGCAACGTACTGATGCACAAGGCTCAGTATCAACACAATATATGTAGCTCAGTACCAAGTAGGCTTTCTGAAATGGATGCTGCCAAGGGAGACATAATGACTACATTTCAGATACCACGGCAAATTATAATTAAAAGCATAATCTGACAGCATGTGTGAATTGCCAGGCAAAACCTGTAGCTTAGAATATGTAAAACAGTTATTTTGAGGTATTCTGTGTCCAAATCAATACACTTAGGTTTTGGACCATGCATTTGATCTGGGCATGGACCAAAATATAGGTCTTCTGGGCAGTAATTTGAAGGGAGGAAAAGTGGGGAAAAGCCAAGGACAAAGCTGCGATGGTAGCTGAGGGGAGGCAGAGGAGGAGCTGGGATGAGCAGAGGTGGGGAGGCCAATGGAAAATGCTGTGCTGGGATCTGCTGAGGGAAGAAAGAGAGAAGCCAGATTAAAACAAGATATGCCTTCCATTTGTCCACACCCTAGTTACACCCATTTCTCCAACTCCAGGGGTTGCTAAAGTTGAATGCTGAGTAGATGCAGAAAGCAGCAAATGCCACTCTATGTAACCCTCTATGTAACCCTGTGGTGTGTTTCAAAGATCAAATGCAATTCATTGGCCTATAAGCTCTATTTAGATTCTAATGTACAGTACAGTAAGTACATGACATGTTTTAAGTTGCTACGTACAGGTAGTCCCCAGTTTAAGAACAAGTTCTGCTCCGAAGGACTGTCATTATTTCATTCTAAAATACTGTGATAACATCTGGGTTTAATTGAAGGCAGCCATGTATGTAACTTAACAATATTTATCTTAGCCAGGCCCTAAAACTGATGTTTAGACAGCCTTTTTATCCCTGACTTCCCCAGCTATTATTCCTCCTGATATATGTCTTTGTCTTTAATGCATTGCTTTTATTCTTTTTTCACTCTGCTTTTACACCTTTTTACCTAATTTATCATATACTTTTATAACCAACACAAACAGGCTTTGGATTTTTAAAATAAGAAATGGCAACTATTTTAATACACATACATATCTTCCTACTCATCTGAATGGCATCAGTATCAAAAGAATCTAGTACTTTAAATCGATTTCCTGTTCTCATGATCCTGTCTTATTCTAAAACTGGCTGTCTTAGTGAGTTGCACCAATATTTTCAGAAAGTTTTCTCTATTCAGAAGACAAATTGAATTCAATGGGGCTTACTGCCAAATAAATGGGCATCTGACTGTACTGCTTCAGGTAGTAAATGTGGGGGGGGGGAGGTACTGAGTAAAGCCTCTAATATAGGAGGAGAGTTATGTTAAGAAGATGACACTGAATCTTCTGTTTGATTTACTAGAATTTTTAAGGATTCAAATATGTGCACTTCTATCTGGTGCAATTTGCAAAGGACTTTACAGCTAACGGTACAGCTGAATACACAAATGTATCCTTCCTTTCAGCGTGTAGCAGCTTATTAGAAAGACATAATACACTTTTTTGTAGGTTGGTAAATATGTTTTACCAAGAACACCCTTGTCATCTACTAATCAGATTTTGGATGAATTTGGATTCTTGCAATCTGATTCATTTACCCTTAAAACACTTCCTTCTAGTAACTTAATCATTTTCCAGTTATCTTCTAATATATTACTAGTTATTTATCAGTATCTAAAGATAAATTATACCATTTTAAAAAAAATTTGGCCAAGTTATTTGGACCCAGCCTGCCTAGGTATATATTTATCTAGGAGTATTCTCCACTGAAAACAACTAACATGTAAATGGGCATTTATACTGTCACTTAAACGATTAATAGAATTCTAAAAATGGAAGATTACATTTAGAATTTTAGGCCGCTCCATCCTAAAGGCTTGAAGAAACAGTAAAACAGAAACATGTTCTTTTGCTCAGATTAATCATTTGCAGCAAACGCAATGAAGAGTTCCTTAGCTTATCTTGAACAAGCAAATCAGGGTCAGAATGGTTAGTGCTTAGTTAGGATACTTTAGCAAATCTGAAAGCTGAAGACTAGACTGGATAGTCAAGAAAAAATCTTGGAAAGCAATAGCAAACTGCTTCTATATTGTTGCCAAGAAAACGACATACAAGCATCTATGTAGTCGCCAGGAGTCAAGTCTGAATCACTTTTTACCTTTAAACATACTACGGCAGAACTTCATCAGATCTGATTCATGAGTTATTATCCTGAGTTATACATATACTCATACAAACCTGGAGAGGGGTGTAGAATTTTAAACAGTGCTAGAGGGAGATCAAATGCTGGAAGTACAAACAATGCTAATTATCTTATTAACAGTAACCATTTACAAAACAGTTATTTGGTGGTGACAGAGATCTCCCTAATTGAGTCATAAGAGATGGAGCTAAATGTTTATTGTAATTCAGTTACTTCACATTATAATTGGCTTTCAAAATCTTTTGTTCTAGGCTGCTTTAAGGTTATTTATAGGACATGCTATAAATGGTCTCTCATTTTTAACATTATGATTTTATTTTGTGTTTATAAAATTACTTTCCCATCTCTCATAATTAAAAATGAGACCTAACCAGGGACACAAAACACAGTGGAAATAAAACCATGATCAAATTCCAGAAAGTATAAGACAATGTATGCACGCACACACACGTACACACAAAACAGGACAGTGACAAAAACAAAATTCACTTAGAGATCTCAGCCTTTTTCTTAGCTGAGCTGAAAGTTTTGAAAAAATCAATGTCAACCATTCCCAAACTGGGAGGGAGTTCTGGAATCAAGACACCGCTATTAAGAATCCTTATCTTGAGTCACTATGACAGGATCATAAGAAAGGTCTCCTTAGCCAATCTCAATACATGTGCCAGCTGACACTCAGGAAGATGCTGTTTTAAGTACAAGCAGTCCCCAGTTTAAGAACGACTTCCGTTCCCAAGGTCTGTCCTTAATTTGAATTTGTATGTAAGCTGGAGCAGTATTACTGTATAATACTGTATAAGTAGTATTGTGTAATGAACTCGAACCATTGTATATTTAACTCAAATATTTGTGCATTTAACTTAAATTTTGCTACAATAGGCTCCGTTCTTAACTATGGGTCATCCATAAACCGGGCGTCCTTAATCTGTAGTTAGTTTTAAAGAGGGCTTTATATAGTTGTATCAGCTTCTTGAATTCAACTTGGTTGGTCACTGCCAACTAGCATTTGCTTTCAGAAACAGTGTCATATGACTCCATTAATAAAGTTATAGTTAAATCTGGCACCAATTACAACTTCTATATGAACTTCAAGTAATCCCATGTAAAATGTACTAATGTTATCCAGTCATTAGATTACTACGGCATGGCTACCCTGGTCCAGGAAAAGTTGCAGCTAACATATTAACTGACACTGAATAACTGCAAATAATTGTGCACACCTTGTCATGAAGCCAGGTGCCTCTAGGGACAGTTTTGAATCTAAGAGGACATACAAGCTGTATACTTGTTCTTTCAGAAGGAAGACATCTTGTAGACTCCCATATTCCATGGGCTGAACAGAAACATCCATACTATTCTCTGGTAGCAGTCTTGCAAACAGGCACAGAAGTAATACAGCACAGTACCTCAAATTCCCAAACCACAAAGTTGTTTTAGGAAGACTCCACTGTCAACTGTGTCCAGCAATTCTGAGAAATGTAAGAAGATCAGCAGAAAAACACTTCCTCTGTCTCATGGAAACAGTCAACCCTCAAGGACCAAGGCAGACCTAATGATGCATCCAGGTCTGAAATTAGAGTTCTGAAATGAGTATAATTCTTCCTCCATGTGCAACTGTATGGCCAGCTATCACCTCATCTAAGAAAGCAGTATTTGTTAAAGTCAAGATTCAGAGAAAGCCTTTTATAGAGAGGTTGCAATGGATGTAATTCCCTCTGTACTAAGTGGAACAGGCATTAATTACTAGAACAATGCAGATTCAAGGGGAGAAATGCAATTTGTGGAGCAAATGGACATGCACAAACCACCTGTCAGAAACAACTTAAAATTTTATTTTGCTGGGATCACACAGCAACTGTAGATGGCAGCTGCATAAACCCAGGAAAAATGAAAGTGCTTTAGGGTGCTTCTGATGTACATGCTCCAAATTACTCTTCCCCCTTTGACTTCAAAGTGCTGTACAGCCTTAATGACTACTTCATCCACCAAATTCCCTCCCCAATTAGAACTTATCCATGACACATAAAGGTATATATAATAATAAACTGGATTGACCTCCATAAACATCCTATTTCCTCAGATCAAAATAATCCACATAATATCAAAGGGTTCTGAAAAGCTATGGTGTCTAATTTTTAGCAGAGCTACTTGACTTTATCTTCAAAATGCATTGCAAATGTATTGTAGTAAGATGAAGCTGTAGAAAGATGAACCTATTTCCAAGCTTGTTTTAAGCAGTTGCACCACTGAGAAAATTGCATTGTATAGTTCACTAAGGTTGTCAATACACCCTCTTCACCATAACTATATGATAGGTACATTTATGTGCTCTAACATATCCATATTCCCTATAAGACTTATGCCATCTGTATCATCTCCCAGCTTGCTTCATTATCTGGAGTTCCTCAGAAAACAAAGTGGTCCTTCTGGGTCATCTATACCTGCAAATAGCATTCACTATTCCACAGCAGAACAAAGCCACCAGCTGTGTCAACTGGAAAACTCTTAAGAATCCTTCAGATTCCACAAATGTCTAAATAAGAACCCTCTTAACTTGTGCCCCACCCCAGAGATTAAGGTCAGAGTGATTTAAATTGTAAGAGAAATGATCCAACACTGACTCTCACTCCACCAACTACCAGTTCACTCCAATCTGTTTTAATCTAAAACTGGGTTAAGAATGGACCTGCAATATGAATTGAGTCCATGACATAGTTATTTAGTGACATAGCTCCACTGCTGACATGATAACCATGAGGTCCTGAGCTGATCCGTGGCAGCCTCATTACAATCATTAAAATACCCCGCAGATGATTTCAACCAGTTCAGACAGGAATGATGCTGAGCATCAGAGTGGGTAATATACCAGTAAAATTGCTGTTCTCTCTCTATGGGTTAACAGATAGAAAGCTTAACAAGAAATGCTAAGGACTGGTTTCTGAATGAGATATACTAAATTTGTATGAACAACCATAATCATTTCCCCCACCCTTTAGCTTATGTTGATGTGGCATCAAATCTTGTCAAAGCTAAGTGACACAGCCAGCTCTCAGCAATGCATAGAATAGCTGCAGCTTTTGGATAAGATTTATTATTCCTTAATTCCATTCTGTTAAGAGAAATACTAATCTGTCCCATGTAAAATGAATAAGGGCATTGCTGGTAGACGATATCAGGTATTGTATAGAAAGGTAATGTGTATGAATTCCTGATGACCTTAGGTCTTTTAATGGTGTTTTCAGACAGGAAGACATGATTTACTTGAAATCTACCATGGGATGATGTTGGCCTCCATATACCTGTTACTTGCTCTGTTTTTCATGGCTAGTAGTAATTTGGGACTGAGGACCTGTCTGTGAGACAGAAGCATTATAATCAGGTTAGATCACTGATAAGTTTGAACTGAAAACTGTAAATGAAAAATGAAGTTCTGTTTTGGTCAGCTCTATAATAGACATAATCTATACATAATATAGATATAATAGTTCTGGCCTTGTTGATCTATTGTTAGGACTGGTTTCAACACAAATCTATTCAAGGATTTTCAATGCTATCATTTATGTGATTAATACTAACTTTTAGGGTGAATATATGAAAATCCAATTTATGCCATGAAGAAAAGAAAGGAGCTATTTCCCACAACTTCCTTCATTCTTTCTGATATCATGATACAATACATTAAATTGGAACCCGAGAAGTGGTTGCATTGGTGGTTACTTTATTTTTATCTAGTCTGCTCTGTATTTAGTGTTTTTTGCTGCTTTTAATTGTTGTTAGCCATGCAGAGTCACTTGTTTGAGATACGCAACCATATAAATTGAAACAAACAAACAAATGGTTTACATAGACTAAGTAAGATCAACTTTACACTAGACAAAATAATTAAATTAATTCTAGCTCCCAGGATAGACAAAGAAGATCCAGTGCACAGTATTTTAAGAACTTCAGTGTACTTCAATATTATTTGACTTCAAGAAAAGGGCAGGGCAGGGCAGGGCAGGGCAGGGCAGGGCAGGGCAGGGCAGGGCAGGGCAGGGCAGGGCAAAAACAGGAGAAGATTGAAAAAAAAAGTCAGCTAAGAACAAACCAGCTCAGACAGATAATACAGCTGGTACAAATCAAAGTACAGTAACTTCAGAATACACCTATTTTCACTTATCTGGGCAAGTGAATTACAGAAATGTTCCTGCTCTCTTCCCAAGTCTCTTTCCTTGTGACATATCTTTTTGTTTTTGTTTTTTTACTGTTAGCCAGACAGAAGGGCAGACTAATTATTGATTACCATTGCTCTGAGAGGTTTTTTGACTGGAGAGTTGGAAAAGCGGGCTACAAATAAACAAACAAATCAAGCAGAGAAAAGCATGAAAGAGTTTGGTTGCTTTTAAAGTAAAATGGAACAGAATTAAGATGCTAATAGCTTATCAGAAACCTATTTCCTAAGGGTGTGGGTAAGAGGATACACTTGTGATTCTACTACATAATGTAGCCTAGACTCTGCCAGGTGTTTAAAAATAGATTAGATTTCACAAATGTATATGGATGATTATACAATTATAATCATATGGGAATCCTTTACTAAAATTGTTGTGCAAAACTCTTTCTCTAAATACAGTGGTACCTCTAGTTACAAACGCCCCTACTTACGAATTTTTCGAGATATAATCAGCTCCGGCCCCAAAAATTTACCTCGACTTGCGAACTCGCCTCGACTTACGAACCAGATCCGCGGCCATTTTCTGCCTGTTCCACGTGGTCCGCAGCCATTTTCCCGCCCATACCACGTGGTCCGCGGCCATTTTCTACCTGTTCCACATGGTCCGCGGCCATTTTCCGCCCGTTCCACGTGGTCCGCGGCCATTTTTCCGCCCGTTCCATGTGGTCCGCGGCCGTTTTTCCGCTCTGCTGCGTGGTCCGCGGCCATTTTCCACCCCTGACAGGTGGTCTGCGGCCATTTTTCTGCCCGACACGTGGTCCGCAGATGCCGGAACGGATTAACAGTAATTACATTGAACCTTATGGGAAAATTTGCCTCGTGTTGCGACCAATTCGAGTTGCAACCAGTGTCACGGAACGAATTAAATTCGTAACTCGAGGTTCCACTGTATATATAGATCCACACACATTCATGTATGAGAAGTTCTTATATATAGTTTGTTTTGCTTTTTGTTTTGCTTTTTTTTCCTTCTGATTATATTGGATGAGAAATTGAATGTGACTAATCAATAGCTTGACTTGATCATGCAACCTTGGTAATTCTTGTCTATGTCTTTCTATCCAATATAAATCTGACTTCATGAAGTGAGATGAAATGGAAGAGTTATTATTGGGCATGTGATCTGGACAAACCTGTGCTTTTTTTCCTGATCAGAAATATATTGAAGAAGGGCAAAAAGAATGGGACTATCACAGTAATGTACAGGTAGTCCTCACTTAACAACTGCCCTGTTTAGTGACCATTTGAAGTTACAATGGCACTGAAAAAGTAACTTTACACCTGATCCTTGCACTTACAACTGCTGCAGTGTCCTTGTGGTCACATGATTGAGATTCGGGTGCTTCGCAACCAGCGGGCATTTATGACTGCTGCAGCATTCCACAGTTGTGTGATCACTATTTGCACACTTCATACGTGGCTTCCAACAAGCAGAGCCAATGAAGAAGCCAGCAGTAAAATCACAAGTCGCAGGTGATGTCTCATTTAATGATCGCGTCGCTTAGTGACAGAGTTGCCGGTCCTAATTGTGGTTGTTAAGTGAGGATTACCTGTACTTTTAAGAAATGCTTATTGCAAGTCCTTGAATTTTGAATCTCTGACCGATACATATAGTTATTTTATCAGGCTTGGTTATATTCTGGAAAATTATAGAAGGCTGAAAGAATGTGGTCTGATATAAAGTACAACTTATAGGACCATAATATAGTTTTCAGTAGTGCTCAGAAAGTGAATTTACTGTATGGATTCATCTTGACTCAAGTCAACAGGTCCAGATGATAAAAATAGCATCAATATGTTTGAAGAACAAAAGAGTATTCTGGGAATTGGAATTGAGAAAGTATTGTCTTAAATTGCCATAAAACATGTTGACATATGTTGGGTTAATGTGAGCAAAATATCACTGATATGAAGAACATTTCACTCTTATGGGAAAAAGACATGGCAATGTCCCATATGTATAACAACAACAACAACAAGTTATTTTTGATGTTTTCAAGTCAGTCTTGACTCCTGGCAGCTGCCCGGACATGTCCTTGCAGTTTTATTGGCAGCATTTTCCGAACTGGTTTGCCATTGCCAGCTTCCTATGGCTGAAAGATACTGACTGGCCCAAGGACACCCAGCTGGCTTTGTGCCTCAGGCGGGACTAGAACTCACAGTCTCCTGGTTTCTAGCCTAATGCCTTAAGCACTACACCAAACTGCCTCTCATACAAGTAGTACAAATGCTTAATAAATATCAGATAGTAATAGCATTTAAAATTGGGCAAAACAAAATATACTAATGAAAAGCAATATTCTACTTTCCTAGTCCCCATTTTTTAATTGAGGATTTTGCAGAATAAAGAAATTTATTAAAAAGATTATGCAATTTAAACATGCTTGTAAAAGAAACAATATGCATGTTACCAGGTTTGTTTTACTGAAAATAATGAAAGAATAGGATCTTTTCTGAATGAAAACCTCAAATGTCTTATCATATGTTATATTAAAAACCTGTATTACCTAGGGAATCTTCAGTAAATGTCTATTTTTTAAAAAGGAAAAAATATTATTTAGAGTTGCAGGACTATTCAGTACTGGGAATAGTGCATAAATCTTCTTTGTCAGCTTTTATAGTATGTCAGCTTTGAAACTAAACAGCCAGCTGATAAGATGGCTATGCTCCACCACTACTTTTTCTCTATTTTTCTGAAATCATCTAATTGTTACAGAAGGAGTACCATGTGCCACAAACAGGTGGTCTTTCCTGTCTGCTTGTCATTGTGCTACTCAGAGTACTGAAGCAGAGATGGAAGCCAAGACACAGTTGCAACAGTTACTGTTTATGTCAATGCCCTCTTACCCCTCATAGGACCCATCTTCTCATAATCTATAATTATCTCTTCGTTTAATCGCCCCATCACTTCTGAGGCTCTCTTGGGTACAGGAAGAGGAAAAGCTCATTAACTGAACCCTTTCTCCTCTCTCCAGCCACCCATAGCTTTTAATTGCTTGGTGTTGTTATTATCTATCAGTGCAACTGGGATCATTTTCATAAGAAAAGGCGGTGGGGAGAGAGAAGCAAGCATGTGTCCCTGAGGTATGCTCTGCAGACAAACCTTTGCTTTCTCCATTATTTATGCCAGCTGAGGTTTTATAGGCTGAATAAATCCATAACTCAAGTTTATTCTGAACAGTCTGGTTCCCTAGAGAGGAAGTAATGCCCACTTGCCTGTACACTTCTGTGCTGTCCTTGGAGAATAACCAGAACCTAATGAGACATGTGTTACCCAATTGCCCACGCATGAAAAAAGTATACACCACATGCAAGATTAGTAATGCAGGAGCTGGTGAAAAACTACATTCCCCCCACCCTTCCCCAAAGCAGCATACTTTTGTTTTTATTTCAGTGTAAGGGAATCCAGTTTTAGCAATTTTCTAGCTTGCCTTGATAAAAATAAAAATATCCACTACACTTGTTAGGAAATGAGAATGCAAGTAAAGGTCCCCACTGTATATTCCTTGAGGAAAATTATGCCACCGCCACCACTACCACTATCCCGTTGCACCATTTGATTTCAAGGTGTACTTCTGTAATTGGAAAACTTCATTTTAATCAACGCTTAAATAATAAACTGTAATTATCGGGAAAGCTGAATTTTCTCCTTGTTTCCGCTACCGGCTCTACAACTGATAGTGTATGTAATGTGATATTTTAAATGTCAGCTAAATCTACTGAATGATACTGGTCACATCACTTATGCTCTCTTTTTTTTAAAGGACAAGTATTTCCTTGCTCTTTTATATAAAAATATTCCCACACTCTCAAAGCTAGTGATCTATTTCATCTTGGTGCTTCCCTTTAAAGCTTGAAGCAGGCATCTTCTTTTCTGGTTTAAAAGTTTAAACAAAACATTTAAAAGTGTACAATAAGGTGTTCACTTTCAACACAGTTCAGTTCTTGAAAACCTTTAAACCTGTCAAATAGATTATGGCCAAGTCAGGCACTATTATGAAGGAAGTTGCTCTCCATGGCTCCTTAAAAGAAGACAATCTATAGAAGCCTTAATTCCTAAATTATAATTTACTATAGAAGTCTTTCTCTATATTGGAAGAAATAAATGCAAGCATTTTAAAAAATATAATGAATGTATAGGGAGCAATCAATCTACCACTACACAGCTTCTTAGTTCACAGTTTAAGCCTACCTATACTTTGATGTATGGAATTATATTTTGCATTGAACCATCACTTTCCCTCTTAAATGCCCTATATCCTCCTTCAGTTATAATGTCAACATATGATATGCCCAAACAAATGAGAGGAGGGAATGTGCAAACCTAACACAAAATCCATAATTTTGGTTTTTTACCTGGGTATTGGCTATTGTTGAAATGACTCACTTTTATTCTCTACTCCAAGTCAGCTAACAGTAAAGCATTTGAGTACAAAACAAGAATGAACAAAAAAGTAAACAAATTAAGAAACTGGATTTTAGTAAAAGAAATTATTATAGCAGAATAAATTTTCATCTTGACAGGACAAAGATCTCTTGGAATTAAAAAATCCTTTACATCTCAAAAAGGGGGCTGGAATAGCTCCTGGAAAGAACATTGTAGTATCTGGACATAGTGCTGAGAAAGTCCTTTCTCTACCCGATTGGGCAAAACATGACAGATCTCTCTCAAAGATCCTAGGGTCTGGGCAGCTTCATTTTAGTGAAGACAAACCTAAGTTATTTATAACTTAAAAGTGGTAAAGAAGGTTTTGAAATATATCTCCAAATATAACATAAAATGTTGAAATGAAGAAATCACATGCTCCTATAATTTTTCAAGTAAGGCATCTGGCTGAAACTTTGGGACCTGCTATAATTTTTTTAATGCCTTTTAAGGGTTGTGCTATGCAGTTGTGTTATACTAAAACAACCAAGATGTATGCATGCATGCATCTCTCTCTCTCTCTCTCTCTCTGATGTTTCAAGGAACAGGCTCATTTTTTACATGAGTACAAAATTAATGCCAAGAGAAGCCCAATCATATCATAGTACAGCCTCATGTTTCTTTCTACTATGATTAACACTCCTAGTAAGAAATGGTGACTTTAATTACTAGGATATTTTCTGAATTATTTACTCAGGGGAAATTTATAAACTATATATGGAAAGCTGCTCTTAAAAAATTTTAAGGTTTTTAAAATTTTAGACATATACTGACCTCTAGCATTTTCTGCCAAAATTGTTCATTTATCTCTCAGATCAACTAATCAATTCTAGAGCCATCAATCTTTCCAGTTCAGTACTAGCCTGGTCTAACTCAAAGAGTTGCCAGATGGCTGCTTGTGTTAATGGAATTAATAAAAAACTGATAAATTACATGGGCATCAGACTGCAAAATATGATAGGGACTATCAAGCATCCTAGATAGAATTAGGAGGTTGGGGGACAGGGTGAATGAAGACTCAATAGCCCAAAATTTCTTGGCTTTCAAATTTCATCCTTTTCATCTGGTCTTCAAGGAACCGTGTTTATCTAAAATGACTGAATGTAACCAGCAACTGTTTGTCCAACTATTTTGAATTATTTTCAGATTTTTCTATTCACTTCTTGAGGATATGGATAGAATATGTGGAGACATGACAGGTATTGACCTGGTTGCTCAATTATTTTCCTTCCAGGTTAAGTCAGTAATGGATAACAGTGGTGATCAATTCGTCCTTGCAGGAAAGATGTGCTTCCCCCTGCCTAAAATGATAAAATTTCTACTGAAGAAACTTTCCATTGACCCAAGTGATCTGTTTTTTATAACGCAATCTGAAACATTATATTTCTAGGGAAAGGTGATCAAAAGGCAAGGTGGCTAGATAGTATCACTGATGACCCATGTAAGAGGTCACAAGGACTCAGGAGCAGTTATTGACAGATAGCCCTGGCAAAAAGATGAAGAGTCAGAAGTGAATGAATGAGTGAAAAACAAACAACATAAAACCCCTTGTACTATTCCTCCTGTAATATCTTCTATTTGCACAGGAATTGTTTACAAGACAACATGGTAAGTAACAAAAACCTAAATGTCAACACGCTCATTCTGCATAAGCTCTTGCACCCATTTGTCTAAAACTGGGCAATCTTAATTTCCATAGAAAGGACAACTATATATTTCATTTAAAAAAAAACCCACATTTTAAAGATTATAGACATTTCCCTTTTTTCAATAATCAAATTTTAAAGTGTTTGTACTATTTTTTAAAATTTGTCTGAGAAATGATTACTCTCCTTGCAAATTTCATCTGTGTTAAAAAGCAAACAAATATGATTTACATAATTCTTATGCTAGATAATGGGAGACACTAAGTTCTACATTTCTTAATTTTGCTTCAGATTTGAGGAACTGGGTCGGGCACAAATAATTTCTTCAAATAAATAGTTCTCCTGTTTAGAATCTTCTTCCAAAGACATACTTTTTTTCATCCATTCATATAGTCTCCTCGGTGTTTTCTTTTCTTCCTGTACCTCTCTATTGCCTTCTTTGCCCCAGCCCAGGTCTCTGCTTCCTGCTTCCTTCTATAAGGTCACTCTCAACATATCCTTAAATGCCATGTTTTCTTGTCTCATTCTTGAATCACACTGTACCATAATAACCTAGGTGACTTACAGGTCGTCTGCACCTTCCCATTCCAAAGCCCTCAATCACAAAAAAAAGTTCCCCACCAGCATTATATCTGAAGAATAAAGAATAGAGATCAAAGTGGAGGCTCATTTTGAAACACCCTCAGGAACCACAAATATTTTAATTAAATATTTATTTAAACAATTAATTAATTAATACGTATCAATACTTCATGGTTGCAGAAGAAGATACCTATGGATGTCCTGCCATTCACAGACATCATTGCCTATCACTGGGTACTTGGGAACCTAATTCTATGTGCAGGTTGTTATGACTCATTTGCTAGACATCTTTCCCCCTACCCCCAAAATCTGGTTTGGTCCTGGACACAATAGTTCAAACTGGAGGTTCCAGATTTGCCTACTGCCACATATGCTTAAATCAACTTCAGTCAATTTATTTAATCTTCATGTTGACAGACATCTTGAATGGTTTTGATCTTATGCAGTTTAAATAATTCCTTTTATGGTTCATTAGAATCACTAGATAAAGACTGGTGGGACCTAGAGACGCCATTAATTGCTCTATTATGGAAACAAATACAGATCTGACACTCAAGAAAACATCTGTGGTTGCAAATAATCCTATTATTGCTTGAACTTGAAATCGTTCTGTCTGAGGAAAGATCACTAAATACAGGTAGTATTTAGTGATCGATTAACGGCTGCCCTATTTAGCAACTATATGAAGTTATGACAGCGCTGAAAAAGTAACTTTACAACCAGTCCTCACACAACTGTCGCAGTGTCCCCGTGGTCACGTAATCAAAATTCGGGTGCTTGGCAACCAGCGCACATTTACGACAGTCACAGCATCCTGCAGCCACATTTGCAGGATTTACGCGCTTCACAGCCAGCTTCCAACAAGCAGAGTTAATGGAGAAGCCAGCAGTAAAATCATAACTCATGGTCACATGTCTTGCTTAATGACCACAGTGGAAGTGAGGTCGTAAGTCTGTTGCAGTCATGTGATGTTTCGCTTAATGACTGTGCCGCTTAGCAATGGAGTTGCCGGTCCCAATTGTGGTTGTTAAGCAAGGACTACCTGTACTTTGTTGATGTAGGTTCAGGAATATTTTAAGTCCTAAATGAAACACTTCAGCAACTCACCTAAATACGCCTCTCAGTCTGGGTAGAAAATATAAAATGCTGTGATAGATCTTAAATGTATACTATGGACATTTGCTATTTCTAAAATAATCTATAAATTCCCTCTACTTTCCATCTTTATATTACAACTACAGGAAAATAAAACAGAATAAAGTCGTGCAAATAAAATAAGCACTGAAATACTGATTCTGGAATACCGGTAGTCCTCAAGTTACAACCATTCATTCAGCGACCATTCAAAGTTATGATGTTGCTGAAAAAATGGACTTACGACTGCTCCCTGAAGTTACAACTGTTGTGGCACCCCTGCAGTCACTTGATCGCAATCTGGGTGCTTGGCAACCTGTTTGCACTTACACTAGATTGCCAAGCACTCCGCAATCACATGATTGCCATTTGCAATCTTCTCTGCTGGCTTTCCATAAAATCAGTGAGGAAGCTGGCAAGGGAGGTCGCAAGTTGCTCGGGTAAGTCTCCCCCACTCACCCCAACCTTTCTTTGCTCACTTGCTTGCACACACCACACCCTCCTTCCCCCTTCACTCACATGCCATGCACTGCACCCTACTTCCCCCTTTGCTCACTTGCATGTACCAGTGCCCTCCTTCCCCCTTCATTTGCTCGCACGCACTGAGCCCCCTTTGCATTGCACTGCAGCTCTGGGGTTTTGCTGAAGGCTTTGCAGGAGGAAGCAGAAAGCCTTATGAATGGCCAGCAGCTTCCAATGTGAGCTAGAGAGCGCTTGCTGGAAATGCCCTGGAGAGTCCTTGAGTGTGCAAAAGAGGGAAGGAGGGGGCGGTGTGTGCGAGCGAGTGAAGGGGGAAGGAGGGAGCTGCTGCATGCAAGCAAGAAAAGGGGGAAGTGGGGCCAAGCAGCCCCTGAGCTGCAGTATGACAAGCAGCTCCAGAGCCATGCGGTTCTGGGGCTGCTTACTGCCCTGCAAGGTAGGGTGCAGGGCAGCCAAAAGGGCAGAAATGGGGGGAGGTTAGGTGGCTGGGGGAGTTGGAGCCAGTCCCTCACCTTACTGAGACTCAAGCCTGGGAAGGACCAAGCCTGGAACGACTTGGATTGGGGTGGGTCCTTGGCTAACGACCAGTGGAATTCACTTAACAATGGCAACGGGGAGTGCCGTCTCTAAATGATGCAGTCATGTGACATGTTGCTTTACGATCGCATCGCTTAGCGACAGAAATTCTGTTCCCAATTCTGGTTGGAAGTCGAAGACTACCTGTAGTTTCTTCCATACTTTTTAAAAGAATTGCAGATTGTACATAATATACGTTCCTTTACCTTTTCTTTATAATATCTTAATTTGCCTAAATCATGATCATATTTAACAGATTATTTAAGGATTCCACTCTAAATTAGAATATCTAATAAGAGTGTTCAAAACTTTAAGCAGATGAATATTTTTCAAAATAGGGATGTAACATGTTTTTAAGAATCACTACTGATATTTGACATTTTTTCCCATTACTGTACTATCACTGCCTTTGCTGCTAAAAGAAATTAAACTATAAATTCATGAAGGTTCTTGGGGAGAGGAAAGGAAAATGACCATCTGGACCCTAATCTCCAACCTGATGAACATGACTGCTTAGCAGCAACTGTTCTATAAGAAAGACTAGGATGACTTTAAAATGTTAATGTAATATTTACTGTGATTCTATGATACATTTTGATGTTACTTGTAAGCTGTCTTAGAACAATCTGAATTCTGAAGGGAGAGTTTTTGCTGTTATTTGCAACCCATTACCAGAAAGTGGCAGTATCTTCAGTTAAAAGGCTTTTTGCCATTGAGACATCCTTAAGTGCCTCAGAAATGCCTCTATCACCCGAAGATTTAATATCTTCTTTATAAAATAATAAGCATATAATAGCAATTTACTAGTAGTTGTTGAGAATACATCAAAGTACATGTTTAAGAACAGAGGTAGAAAATAAGGAATCAGAATGTCTAGTACACAAATATTAGGGGAAGACTATTTTGCTATCTGTCATAGTTCTATTTATTTTAAATTATTAATCCAAACAATTTTAAAAAAAAATTGCACTGCATCTTTTAAAGAATATATTGGTTATTCTTAAAACTTTAATATATAAAGTTAAGAATAACTGATGAAACTGTGATGCTCAAAAAGTCACATTAGCCTTATGAATATAATATATTATATACAGCAGCTCCCTTTTGGACAGAAATTGTTTCACATATTAATTTTGCTTTGGATTTTTTTTTTATTGATGCTTATGCTCTTTTAATTAAATACCAATGATCACGAAATTAATGAACAGACAATAGAAATGGTTATTACATTCCAAGTAGCAAAATACACAAAGAGATTGATACAAGGCTGAGAGAGTATTCATGGTGTAAATTATAGAAAGCTATGAAGATGACACCACTATTTCTATATTTTGAAAAACATTCCACCACCCAAAGTCCTGTCTAAAAGACTATTCAGAAATTTGGTGGGAGGTGGGACAAATGATACTGCAACTGTATCACCATATCAAGGACGGAAAGTCAAGATATTTGAGACTCAGCTTATCCATTCTCTTGGTTCATGGAAAGGGAAATAAATATGTGGATTGTCTTGACAGGAGAAATTTGCTTTATTGGATCATATCTGGAGTTATCTGGATGATGGATTGCCAATATGAGAAGGGCTGAACCCCACAAGGATTAATAAAAATGTGTTTGGCTGAAAGAGTGAGCCCTTATCACAAGGGCTTTAAACTGAATTTGAAGAGAGTAGGAGACAAAAACGTTGAAGAACTCCAATGAAGACCTATGCACTATTGAAGGATGAAAAAGTGTTGCTACAATGAAGCCTATTAAACCATAAATGAAAAATTAGAAAGAACACTGGTTCATAAAAGTCATGGTCTTTGTTGATGGGGATTTTAACTATCCCTGACATCAATCCTGGACCAAATAAAGACTGACTTTTGTTTCAGGGTAATGATTAGCAAACAAACTCATATATTTTGGACATCATGTAAACGGATGTCAAACTGGAAAAAATAACTATGCTTAGTAAGGTTGAAGGAAATAGGACAATGGATAAGCGGATGGGAAGGATCAAAGAAATGACAGAAAGAGTTCAAAATTATTACTAAAGACAATATAAGATAAGCATTTATCTATGCAGTTACCAGGAGTAAAGCCCAACTCAACAGCACCTAACTAATTAGCAGCACAACTGCAAACATTTCAATCAGAAAAATAAACCAAAGATAGAACAAACCAATGTGACTGAAAAAAGGCTTAGTGAAGGTTTGAAAATAAAGATGGACACATGCAGGAAGTAGAAAAAGGACAGATCACAGTGGAAGACTCAGACAATTAGCCCAGAATTGTAAAACAGATGTCAGGAAAGCTAAAGTTCAACTAAATCAAGGATAGTAAGAACAACAAAAAG
This sequence comes from Python bivittatus, assembly GCF_059951505.1. Classification (NCBI taxonomy): domain Eukaryota; kingdom Metazoa; phylum Chordata; class Lepidosauria; order Squamata; family Pythonidae; genus Python; species Python bivittatus. Next base: position 7,189,578 of record NW_028277098.1, read on the forward strand.
ACTTTTGTAGCTATGTTCAAGATAAAAGAAAGAGAATCAGTATTGCTCATCAGTGTTCGGTGAAGATAGCAAAATGTTAATAGGTCAGCAAAGAAAAGGTAAAGGTATTCAACTTCAATTTTGCCTCAGTCTTCTCCAAAAAGATAGAATGTGTCTTATCATTCACCTGTAAACAGCAGAACAAAGGAATAGGACTGAAGCTCTTCTGTAGGTGTGCCATGACACTGCACGCACTCCATGAACAAATGAGGTGGATCTTGTGGCATAACCCTGCTTTTGTCAGGGTTCAGAAGGAAAATGACTGGCATAATCCTTATATCAGCCAGGACTAGATGAAAGTCTTGTTTTCTGAGACTGTACTAACTGATGTTTCCAGACCAATTTCAAAGGCAATCCCTTAAATAACACAGGCAAAGCAGGTGGTTACTAGAGCACAGATAATGCAGGTGTATCTGCATTTCCAAGCATCAATTTCAGGGAACATCTTTCCGGATAGCAGCCGAATGTCTACAAGTGTATTACTTTCAGCACCCAACTATCTATCTAAAAAGATATCAGGGGACAGCCAACCTTTGTTTCAAATCCAGGTCTGAATTTGAACTGAACTAGGAAAGAGTTTTATTCACACAAACTGACAGAATAATCATCCAATCAAAAACCTTGCCCAGAACAGAGGTATGTGGGAATTAATAACTGGGTTCTCTGTTCTCAACCTCAAAATTCTGGAGATGCCCATTTACCACCATGCTGCCAACAATGCTATTGTCCATATCTGAAGGCTGAATTTACAAATGTCTTTGCTAGCTGTAGAAGGCAGAGGAAATGGCCTTGAAGGACAGGAGGAAGAGCTGCTAGCAAGGCAACCATCAGTTAAGAGGGGCCTGAGCCCAGGCCAAGAAAGGAACTTGAGAAAATGTCTTTACAGGAAGATAAAGGGAGGGAAGGGGAAGCACATTCAGACTTGCAAGATTCTGTTATTATAGCTGCTACAATAAAATTAATACTGACCTACATGGCATTGATTTCTAAGTCTGGTCTACCTTTTATGGCTGATCTCAGCTTGAAGTTTGAATATGTTTAATAGAATAAACATGGTCTGTCTGTAACATGTTACTTATTTAAGTACTCGACATGTCCTGTTTCTTTGCTTCCTTTATTTAACCATAACTTTCATGTTGAATCATCATTGATTTTCCTTTTAATTTCAAAAACTGACCTCAATTAGTAACCTTAGATTTACACTGCTTACATGCTTCCTTTATTTCTCTTGACTAACTGCATCATTTAGCATTAATCTTTAAACAGGACTTTTGTTAAGAGGTTAATAAAGAATTACCATACAATTTTATCAGTGCTTACATCAGAAGTCTGAATTGATTTCCCAGTGAGTTTTCCAGTTAGATATATATGATTCAGCTATATATATATTCAGCTAAAACATTCTATTAAAAAAAAACTGAATACAGCTTATAAATAAAAGTGAAATACATCATTAAAAATCATTACAGTACTTATTTAATATTTCCCCAAAATATTAAATCTTTCTGCAAAATATAGTTTTTAAATGACTAAAAATGAGAAACATACACATATCATACACACAGATACACCAAACACATTAGGGATAAACTAGTACCAGCAATATATACCAGCAACATAGACAATTACTGATTTAAACAATTATGTGTCTAGAAAATACTTTTATGTTATTTCTTATTTGACAGGAAAAACATCCTGTTTCCTAATATTCTAAAAAAAATGCCATAAGCCATAAAAATATCACTCAGATTCACCTGATGGTTTCTTCTTGATACAGTGAGCTGATAACCGGACCTCCAAATACAGCTTTTCCTTCTTTTCCTTTCTTTTCTGATATCTGAAAGAACAAACATAGTAATGTTTGTTTACACATTTCATTTCTGTAACTATACAGGTCATGCTCAAGAATAATCCTATGGAATCATTTTTCCCTCTTATCACCATTTTCAGATCTTAGTTGTAACATTTAAGATCACAGAAACATACCATGCCTTGTCAGCAATGAAAAACAAATTTATAACTGTAACACCAGGGTCCACCAGCTAGACCTGTATACCAAATATGAATGCATAATAATAAAATACCTTTGAGCTCATATGAGTCTAGGGATTTGTTGTCATTATTAGAACTGAACTGAGATAATAATAAAGTCCACTCTTGATTATTCTCCAAGCTTCCTTACTTTCAGTTTCAATTTAGATAGAAATCATATTGCTGTAAGAATTCTGCATTGTTAAGCAAATGCATTGTTAAACAAGTGCAGAAAATTATTTCTGAAATTGGCTAAACAACCATGAAGGAGCCAGCAACAAACATGTCAAGCAAATTAAAACTCTGTCCAAATTTTACAATAGGGTGAGGAAACAGGTTACTCAGCCTCTGAAATATACCTTAAAAGAATAGAGCGTGCGCAACTATTCAGCATTATAGTTAATAGGAGATTTAATAGTTACAAATATGGAGAGAGGAATTCACGATGGGTATGTAGAATGCACAGAGACTTGCTTGACTGGCATGGAGGCTGTGGATATAATACATCATCTAGATAGACTCTTAAATGCCAGGGAGGAAACACCAACACCACCACCACCATGAGAAAATTCTCCATGTTATATGTGCAAGAGAGCTCTAGACCTTCAACATGTGGAGCACAGTATCCTTCTGGACTGCCTGCAGCAGTTGGGAGTTGAGGGCATCATTTTTCAGTGGTTCTGCTCCTACCTTAATTTCTTGGTTCAATCAGTGGTGCTGAAAGAGCAGGAATTGAGCCCTTGGGACCTCCACTGTGAGTTTTCCATGGCTTGATCCTCTCCACTATATTATTTAATATATACATGCAGCTGTTGAGAGAGATCATCTGCTGGTTCAGGGTAAAGTGTCACCAATATCCCAATGACAGCCAATTATACATAACTATCCCGGGCCGAGACGGAAATGTCATGCAAGTTCTGTATCAGTGCCTGGAGGTGGTTAGGAAGGTGGGACAGAACAAGCTCAAACTAAATCCTACCAAGACTGAGCTACTTGTTGTCAGTAAACCCCAGAGCAATCCTTTAACATCAGTCCCTGTCCTAACACCAAACCGACTTATAAATAATTTACTAGTGAGTGGCAAGCAATTACCCACATGGCAGAGAACTGGCGAGTGCCAACACATACACAGACACTCCACCAATGTGGGAGAGCAAGTTTTTTTCTGAGGGAGCTCACCCCAAAGCCAAAATAGAGCATGGGTAAGCACAGTCCACAATAGCCCAGGGGGCCAGCTGCCAAAGAAGGTAGTCAGCTAGTCAGCTCAAACAACCAAGGTTCAGAATGCAAATACGAGTCCCAAACATGGGAGCTGAGCTGACGTTATTCCCAGTAAAAAGCCTGACTGTCAGCAGTTATTCTAATATAGGCAGGCTGCAAGGGTGGATCAATTAAAGCATAGACATCTCTACTTCTTGAAGAGCAGAATGCGTCTGCTTGGTGCTTTGGGGTTCCCATATGCTCTCAGTCTGGGTGGTCTTTCAGAACCCATGCCCTTGTCAACTGACTCTCCTGCACCTGCTCCAACTGACTGCCTAGCTGAGTCAACCTCAGGTGATTGACAGCTTATTGAATCCTTTTTTTAAAATATAATTTTTATTAAGATTTTTAAAAAGGAAGATAAAAACTAATACAAACTAATATAAAATAATAATTATTTTATTTTCTTATTGACAGTTTACTGAATCCTGAGGCTGATAATCTGCTGAAGCACGCCCTCTGCTGCTGATTCCTCTAAGTTAGAGATGATCACAGTCCTGGTACTCACTCTTGAAGGGGTTAGAGGTCCCCTGAAGAAGCTAGTGCAAGATCTGGGTTCATAGATGTGATGGACTGGAATGGAGGAAGGGGGGTGAAAACGGTGCTCTCGTCTCCAGAGCAACGCTCTGGAGATAAGCGGAGAAAGCTGGCGCATCCCTAAACATTCCAGAAGATAGTAGAGAGTTGTGCCTGGGAACTGCTGGTCAGTCTGAGAAGATTTTCTGTAAACAGGTGCTGGCAAATAAACCTTGCTGATTGAACCTGCATGGTCTCCAGGAGTTCTTTGGGCTAGGCCTGACAATAGTTGATCTTTCCTCAGTTTTGGTTACTGCAGTAGGTATGCCTCTGTGTCAGTCAGGATGGCCTGATGATGGTGACTCATTGTAGAGAGTAAGGGAGATGACTCTGATGAAACTATGCAAGAACTGTTACCTAGGCAAAGGGTGCTGAAACATTTTTTAAGACCAGCGAAACAAGGTATTATTCAGAAGCAACTTGGGCAGACACCTCTCTGGTTCACTGGGGCTAAGAAGCAGGGGAGGTATAGCACAAACAGATTTGCAAGATTCTGTTATTAGAGCCTATCTCAATAAAGTACAGCTCAAATCTTCCTGTTAATTTTCTGGTCTTGTCTATCTAGTGGGGCTGACACTCTTGCTCTGATCACCACAAAGTTGGACAATGTACTGCATTCTATGTGGGGCTGCCTTTGGAGACAACTCAGAACTACAGGCAATCCAGAATCTGGTGGCAAGGCTCCTGATGGGTCAACCCCGTTAGAGTAGAATTACACCCTATTTTGAAGTTGCTGCATTAGCTGCCAGGCAAAATTCCAAGGGCTAGTCATGACTTTTAAAGCCCTTCAATGCATTGCACCAAATTGTATCAGGCAATGTCTTGGATCTGCCCAGCTGGTATAAACATTGTTGACATGATCTGTATGACAGACTTTTTCAATGGTAGCCCCTACTTTTTGAAGTATCTTACCCCCAGAAGTGGGGATGAACCCCTCCATCCTTGTATTTAGGAGCAAGTTAAATCTATGTTATTCCAGTGGGCATTCAGCTTCTAGTCCTGATGCCTCTTGCATATTTAATTTTTATTTGGACTATATATTATGGCTTAAGTATGTATATTGCTCTTGTTATTTGCTGTTGAGAGTCCTAGTTGACTGGGGCAGCTTATGAATACAGTAAATAAACAAACATGAAAAAGGCCACAGAGCAGCTTTTGAACTGACCCCAGGCACTCATCATCAGTCATCATCAGTTCAGTCATCCCTTAGAGAAAAATGGGATGGTTTTTAGGGGGTCTTACAGGAGACAGACCCATCCACAGACCTGCACATGGCAGGGAAGTATAACCTTACCAAGAGAAAAAGTGGTTGAACTTGCAAAGAATAACTGGAGGAAAGGTACAGTGTACTGGTGCCCATATACCTGTCAGCCCTTTAGGGAAGACCAAGTTAGGAAAAAAGCTTTACAAGTATGCTAGAATTCTACATTATTGATACAGGTTATAGTAACAGAATCTTGAAAGCCTGACTGTGTTTTCCCTTTCCTCCTTCTTCAACCCCAGGGAGTTACGGTAGAATGAGATTGAGCTTCTTTCTGGTGTTTTCTTCATTTTTTGGACTTAAAACTTTTTTTTATTGTAACTATCACTGTATAGTTTCTTCAAGGTCATCACTGTGGCTCACCGCAATGCCAGTATCATGGGTTAACTGGAATATTCAGGGGGAATAGAGGAATGATACATACATACTTACATAAACAGTACCATAATATATATGTAATATAATATACACAGAGAGACCATAACAGAAATCTGGTGAAATAAAGAAAACCAGTGGTGAAATAAAAAAGACAGGTAGTGAAATAAAGAATTCAGTGAGATACTGATTCCTGGCTACAAGTAATACAGAAAGGACAGGGATTAACATACAGGGAAAGAATAGGGAGAAGGAGATAAGAGTTCAACCAGATGGAGGATATGGGAAAACAGGACTTCACATAATCACTAGTGGTAGTTATACCAGGATTAAAATTGATTAATCGCCTAACCAAGAAACTGCCAGGGATCTTAATTTATAAATAGCAATAGGGGAAGTATCCAAAGGAGGAAATGCTGTTATGACGGTCAACTTTAATTATTCACAAAAGATCAGATGCATTCATATTCCTCTCACAAGAAAGAAACAAAGCCCAGAACTACCTCTTGGAACAGCTGGTCATGGTGCTTGAGACCCTGTAAGGAATTTGAGTGTGGTAGATCTGATGGGAACCAGTGACCACTATGGAATTACATTTCATGCATATGCAAATGAACCACTGCCAAGGAATTCCACACTGAAACCCTAGACTTTAGGAGGGGTAATCTTCCCCAAATGAGGAGACCAATAAAAAAGAAGCTATTGAAGACAGCAGTGCAGAAAAGGGGAAAAAATTCAGGAGGATACCCATTTGGCTCACAAATTCTGCCAAGGAGGTTATTGAGACATAAGAGTTCCTTCAGGAAACTAGTCTTGCCAAACTGAGGAGGTCAAAATCGAATATAAGCACTGGCAAAAGGAATGCAGGGCAGTAAAAAAAGTGTTTGAGGAATACTTGGCTACAAACTTAAAAGACAACAATAAAAAATTCTCCAGCTGCATTAGAAGCAGGAAACTGGCCAGAGAAGCTGTTGGAATGCTAACAATAAGACAGAAAAGGGGACACTCCAAGAGGATGTGGAGATATCAGAGACAATGAATGAGTTCTTTGCATTTCACCATGGCAGGCAATGGCAATTCAGACAGTCTCTTGTGGTGTTCAGTAGCTTCTTTATATATACCATGGATGCAGGGACAGGGAGGGGCTGTAAAAAGGGGGGATGCCTCTCCAATCACTTCACCAGGCACGCAGACTCCTTCCAAAGACCTTCAATTTTGTTTCACCTGATGGCCAATGTAGCCTTTTGTTATAATACTCTCTGCTCATATCAGAACATGCTACTCTTTTATCAGATGCATATGGACCTTGAATGGGCCCCCTAAAAATGTCCAAATATTGTTACAAAAATTATAGTGCACCTCTGTTGCTGCCACCTACCACTGAAGTTGCCACCATCTGGAGACCCATCTTGTGCCTCTTCCAGTACAACCTTGCCCCATTTGACCTATTATATAGACTAATGTTCCTTAATTCTCCATTTGCCATACTATTCATGGGAAAGGGGAAGATAAAATTAAGTGTCTGCTAGCTGTGAAAGCCTCCTAGCCATTGTGGGTGGACAGTCATTGCACTGCCTGGTTCCTTTTTATTGGGAGCAGGGGGAGGCTGCTGGAGGGACATAGCAGTTTGTGCTGCCCTGTACCTCAACTTTACACTCCACCATACCCCTGGTGCAGGTGTTTCAGGGGCTTCAAAGTTTGAGTGGAAGTGGTCCATGTGCTCTACACTGGTATTAGCCACTCTTTCTGCCAGGGCTGCTGAAACTGTGTCCTAACCTCTTGCTGGGGCTAGTCAGGGAGCTTGAGAAGGCCACCACTGCTGTTTCATCTAGTACATCTTTGTTAGGAGGGAAGAGGCCACAAATTGGTGATGCCAGATGCCTCAGCCACTGCTGCTGCCTCTAATGGCTGATGGTGGTGGTCTGCCAACTACACAGCATGAATATGAGGTGCAGAGTCTCTGGTGCTTGGTTATTTGGGTGCTTTTGCTTGCCTTACCACCCTAGCAAAGTGATCAGGTTCTCCATAGCTCCAGTGCCCCCCCCCCCAAGTTCTCAGTGGTAAGATGAGTTCTTTTTTTGCAATGCAACTCACAGCTTAATATTGTTATCTACCATGGCTCTTTGCTCATTGTCCCTCTCCTGTCTTATGGAAAGGTCTGCCTAATTAGGTTCATTGGGCCCTTCACATGACCTCTCCTTGCCCCATACCACTTCGCTCTGGTACTGAAGGCCACAGACATCTGGCAGAGTTGGTTTGACAGCAGTGGGATGAAGAGCAGGTCAGTGGGTAAGCTGCTGGGCTGACTTATGTCCTACAGTTGCTGCACAACTTTTTGCCAAGGATCACCGGCTATTTTGCCTTTGCAATGTGATCACCAGGCTTAAAGAGAATGGAGCAGAAGCCATGGCTGGTTTGTGTGGGTGGCTCACTCCAGAGCTTTTGCCATCTTTATCTGGAAGACTGCAATGTACTGAGGCTGGACTTTTCATCTTCGGACTGAGAAACTTTGTGCAGGTTTGGAGGAAGTGGCCAGGATGGGCTTTGGCAATACATTTGGCTCCCCCTGGGTGAGCACTGTGTATATGTGTGTGCGCGTGGTGGGGTGGAACCTGGGCTTGTTCCATGTAGGTAGGGTGGGGAAGAGTGTGGGTCCTTGCTCTTGATGAGAGCGAAGGGGGGGGATTGAGAGAGTCCATGGTTGTACAGTTGGTTGGGGGGTGCTATTTAGGATCTGGCCACTAAATGTTCCTCAGAAGTATCCTTCTGAACCAGGTCACCCCTTGATGAGCATGTTAGGAAGCTTTTGTGTTCTTTCTCCAGCAATTCAATAGAATCCAAAACAGTTCAGCCCTATGCTACATTCTTAAGTAAGTATACCCTACCGCTCACATTGCTCTATCTAGTTTAAGTCACTAGAAGCAGGTAGATATCCAATTCTTGCTGTTGTATTGATTAAGCTGGGGAACACACACACGAAACAAAATTCCAGATACAGCACTTGAAACAGCCCAGAACATTTGAAACACAGCTCAAAATAGCCATTTTTTTTAGTTTAAAACAAAATATTTTGAACATGCATGTTTGGCTATTTTGAGCTCAAGCTATTCTACAGGTTTATATCTGCTAATGAAAAATGAAGATCCTTTTGTTAGCTACCTAAACAAACAAATCTGTTTAAAAATACTGAATCTGTCAGTATTTTTGTGAATGTTTATCTATCTCAGCTCTGTTAGTATTTTTGGTTGCCTCTGTCTCTTCTGTTTTTTTCCCCTTTCTCTGTTATTGTCATTTTATTAAAGGGCAACAAGGAAAGCATACTGATTTATCAAGCACATACCAGTGGCATTCAATATATTGTTGGTATATTATTAGATGACCATATGTATGAAGAAAGAGTAGAACCTTACAGAGAAGTTGTACTGTTGCATGCCTGTCAAATACTCAGAAACCTTGTTCATTTATTAAAGTGAAATTAAGTGGCAACTATGAAATCTAGATCAAAACTGTTTTATATCAATTGAATATAGATGTGCGAACTCTAACAAGTAGCCACTCTGATTCAAAAACAAGCCTCTGATGCAAAAACAAAAAAGTTCCCAGTTTTTAGACCCAAATTCTGCCTAGAAATAGCCTGGATTCCAGTTGGTACATAGAAAACCACGGCCCTTAAAAACAGAGTAAACATTTTCCAAATACACCTTTTAACAAGATTAAACTTTTTATTCAACATTCTTTGAATTGGAAAGTCATCTATGGTGTCACAACTCTGGCATGTATGTTAATACAGTGAACAGCTGTGTGTCCATATCCACTGTGTAAAGATGCATCTGAAACTTTACATGACAGATTCCAAATAAATTCAAAAGATCTGATAAATCTTAGTCTATGTCTGCACTCTTGGAAGAGACTAAGGTAATAGCAATGATCAGGCATTGGGCAGTGAGCCCTCATTGGTTCACTCAAAAGGACAGCCAAATGTTTCTATTCCTGCCTCAATATACTGTATTTTTCAATAAAAAGCATAGCTTGACTCAAGGTACAATCAGATCTTGACTGGCTGTCACTGGCAATGGCACTTCAGAGGTCTACAAGTTTGAAAGCTGTATTCCAAATGGAATGGAAATGCAGGGAGCACCATTTGCTAACATCATTAATTCAGTCTTGCCTCTATCCCACTTATTTCTTTATACACAATGTCAAGAGATGTACTTCTAAATTGTAGTCAGGCACAAAAGAGGTGTCATGTATCCCAAATGAGAGGTTAAAATATAATGACAGACACATTAAATACACTGTCCAATGCCTTCAGAACAATTTTAGCTCCATCTTCTTTTAAAAAGACAGTAACTCAAATACAATTATAGGCTCTTACAGAATTAAAATCCAATTATGGTTGAACAATAAAATACCTGAAGAGGATGGCTGAATTATGCAAAAATCATATAAAAAAGAAAGCTCACTAACAAAATTGAATCCTGTCTTTTATGGCATCTGTGTCCAGATACAAAACTTCTTGCATATTATATTACTGAGTTTCAGGTTTTTGTTCTCTGCAGAATTATTATAATAAAGTCTAACTTTTTAAAGTATATCAGAATAAATGTATCATATTCCATCCATATCAGTGGGCAGGTCATGACAGAATGTACATTTTTTTTCACTCAAAATCTCTGTTTCCTTCCAACCTCTTCCAACTGATTCCTCCAAATGCAACAGTAGCCACAAGAATACATGCAGATGTTTTCTATACTGCATATGAAACTGAAAAAATTACACCAATATTCTGAAATTTCATAACAGCATGATATAGTTATTTGTGGGATGCTGAATAAGTTATTATTCATAATGCAAACTTAGATTAATGCACTAAGAAATTATCCATGGACAACAGTTCCAACATTTTCTGCTAGACCATTGGCAACTGCTCTGTGTACAGGTAGTCCCCAGTTTAAGAGTTCCATTCCCAAAGTCTGCCCTTAAGTCGAATTTGTATGTAAGCCAGAACAGTATTATTGTATAATACTGTGTAAGTAGTATTGTGTAATTAACTCAAACCATTGTGTATTTAACTTGAATATTTAACTATGGGTCATCCTTAAACTGAGCATTCATAACCTGAGGACTACCTGGATTTCTTTCCCACCTCAAAATCAGTGTTGCTACATAGGCATATTTTTAGGTATATTAAAAAGAAAAAAAAAAGTATGTTTTCAGAAAATTTCCCACATTCCTTCTCCTCTGGGACAAATTAAGAGATTGACAGAAAGTGAGGAATGAATTTAAAAATGGCAGATCTATAGAATTTTGAAATCCCGGAATTTTAGTACAAGTTAAACCAAAAACCCCATGTTTATTGGAGCAATCTGGTCACACCCCCACCCCAAATCCACAGAAACATAATCCACATTTTGAGAAATGTAGTTCTGATTTGGTTCTTTGTCTTCAAAAACAAAAGCTCCTATTTTTCAAAAATGTGAAATTAAGATTAAAAACTGGGCTATCCTGTCAACTAGTTGCCTAATCAAATTATCATAATGAACAACTGATAACACACATTAAAAGGTTCACCTGAAAACAGCCAGCCAGGATCTTAGTCTTCAATTAGATTATCTCAACCTGTTGATATTTTAATTACACCTTTTAATCTACATCCTGGGGTGGGGCTTATAGAAACTGCTTAGGAAGTCTGTACACTTAATAAACAGTAATAGCATATAAACTTTCTAAAAAAAAAAAAAAAAAGTTATACATTACTGCAGATCTTTAACTGGTCTTTTGGCCAAGACTGAGTATAGCACACGGTTATCTATGTGGCAAGGGCAAAAATTTTCTCAAGGGCACATGAGAAAATAAAGGGCCTCATTCACAACTATCACAAAAGTCCGCAAGCCATCACTGATGCTAAAGGGGGCAATATACAATATTAAGAACTAAGGATATGCAAACGTTATTATTTCCTTTATTACTATGGTTTGTTTAATGATTGTGCTATTCTGTGATGCCTAATTGAAACACATTACAAATTTAAAAAAGGTCTTTTGTCTGATCACTCATATTTGCTTACAAAATCTACATCTTACAAATTCTGCAAGGGGTATGTAAACTTATGAGCCCAACTGTAAGATCACTAGGGTATTCCAAGATGAGCAAAGGTATACAAGATCCTCTATGAACAAAAATGGAACATCCAAACACTGCTGTTTCTCCTAATTACAGTGGTACCTCGGGATACGAACGCCTCTACTAACGAACTTTTCGGGTTACGACTAGCTCCGGCCGCAAAAATTTACCTCGATGTGCGAACTCCGCCTCGGGATACGGCCATTTTTCCGCCCTGACACATGGTCCGCGGCCATTTTTCCACCCCTGACACATGGTCTGCAGCCATTTTTCCACCCCTGACACGTGGTCTGTGGCCATTTTCCCGCCCTGCCGCGCGGTGCCCGGCCGTTTTCCCGCCGCGCGGCACCCAGCCATTTTCCCGCTCCTGACGCGTGGTCCGCGGACGCCAGAATGGAGTAACGGTAATTACATTGAACCTTATGGGAAAATTTGCTTCGGGGTGCGACCAAATTCGGAGGGCGGAACGGATTAACCGGATTTACATTGAACCCTATGGGGAAATTTGCGTCAGGTTACAACCAACTCGGGATACGCCCAGAGTCACGGAACGGATTAAGTTTGTATCCCGAGGTACCACTGTAATTGTTGTCCCAAAGTCTTGCTATAATCTGATCCCAGCCAAAACCAAATTCTTTCAAGTATTCAACAAACCTTTTGCACATATACAAATAGCTCCCATAAGATATAATTATTTATATGGTAAAAAAGAAGCATAAGTATCTATATACACCTATTGCTCAAATATTACATTCCCAGCTTAATACCACTACAATTAATATTCAGCCAGTCACATAACCATCAGAATTTGGCAAGGCTAAAAATGGATTATAAAAATCTTACAGAGTTATAAGTAATTTTGGACTGATTCTAGTAATCTTTCTAATAACAAATATTTTTATTTACAAAATGTTACAAAATATATTATAACAAAAATGTTACAAAATAACTATTATTTATTGCTATGCTTGGAATGCATTGAAATGCAATTCTAAGTAATTAACTTAATGGTTTAAAAAAGTATTAAATATACTTCCATACAGAACTATTTTGTATAGGAATGCTCTGAATCAGGGATAACCTTTCAGCAACCAAGAGCCACATTTTGCATTTCTTTCTTTTTTTATTCAATTTTGTGGCCACCCAACTGCTCAAGGACTGGACAGGTTACAGATAAAAATTTCTCTCTCTCTCTCTCTCTCTCTCTCTCACACACACACACACACACACACACACACGGAAAAAAAAGAACCTGGCCAATTGGAAGAACAATACACAACAGCCATAGGCAAATATAACTTAGCATAACTAAAAAGGGCTTCACAATCACCCTAGCCCAACGCTTGGGAGAACAATCAGGTATTCAACAGTTTCCTAAACTGTGGAGTCCTTGGGGTTCTCTGAGCTTGGTTGTTTTCTTGCAGATGTTTCATTATTCAGCTAGATAACATCTTCAGTGCTCAGTTTCCTAAACGTCATAAGGGTGGGAGCCACCTGTATTTTCAGTTATGGGCTGTGGTGGAAGGTCATAATACAAAGTGGGTACATTGATACAAGATGAGCAGAAACTGGGTAAAACACCCCAAATATCCAAAGTAAATATTTCTTTGGATATTTTGGGTGTTTTAAATATTCTTAAAATATTTCTTCCAACAAAACATCTTCACATTAATTACAAATAATAGTTTTCTTAAAGGGCAGTTAGTGCAAACTGTACTGCCCAAAAATGGTTCTCCCTCTGTTTGTCTCTGTAACAATTCAGATCCTTCCCACTACCTGTCCCTCTTTCAAACCTACTGTTGGTTTTACTTTGCAGCTCCATGCATATTATTACAGTTCTGAAAAGAAACAGAAGAGTCCTTGTACACAGTTTACTGAATGTAAATACACATATAATATGGATTTACAGGAAAAAACTTTCATTAAAAAAATGTTTCAGAAAAATATTGCCCTTTTTTCTACCTCTGGTTGGGCCCTAGTCCCTCCTGGGGAAGCAAACTCAGCCAAACACTAATTGTGTTTGACAGTCACAATTACACTTCAGAACCGAAATTGGTTAATTAAGTGTAAGGTAATTGTTGTTACCTCTTGTTTACTAGTTAAAGCCAATACCAGGAATGTTAACGGAAGAGAGGAAGCTCCACTTTTGAAGTCAGGTGGTCCCAAAACTTCTGTCTTTAATATTAGAAAGCATAGGACATAACAATACAGGATGTGTCTTTGACAAAATAGCAAATGAGCCATTTAATGACAGCAAATAAAATGTTTTCTGCCTTTAGCTGAGCTTCACACCAGCATATTCTGAATGCCTGAAGTATTATATTCTCCAGACACTATTAAGCTTTCTTCATAGAATTTGTCTTCATTTAAACGTATCTTGACATTTTTCAGAACATGAAGTCAGTTTGCATCTAAACAAGTTTTTAAATAATGTTCTGCTTATTATATTCTTTTCTGTGAGTCTAATGAAAAAAACCCTACCATAATCCAGTTACAAAGTTCATTTTGTATGTCAAAAACATGGTGTTTTAATATTTTATTCTCAACAATACTTCATGAACAACTGCAAAAGTGATGGGTCAAGAATTTTAATTTGGAACATTTTTAAAAAATGGAAAGTCATCTATTAACCAAAATGTTGGTTAATTTTACATTAAATGTAATCTATTCCATGAGATAAATGGAATAGATGTTTCTTTACAGTGGTTCTAATTAATAGTAAGGCAACTATTCCCATTTAAACAATTGGAGGAAAAACAATTGGCATGCATGCTCTAGAATCCCAAGGAGCCCCTAAATAGTATCAGGTTTTTAAAAAAAAAAACTTTGTTTTCTTTACACTAAGCCCATCAATACATACTTTCGTTTACTTTAGGCCACAGGGTAATATTATATGACCTTAAAAGATATAGCCAACAGCTCCCCCACAACACAATAAGCAACAAGTAAAGACAATTTGCCTCTCTTATTACCATGGTGTAGACATTAACTTAAGCTTATACTTGTGGTCTCTCAGGTTCACTTCTCACCTTTCTGTATCAGCATTCTAGGTATTACTTGTGTCACTTCATCTCCAGAAGTTCCACTGTAAACCAAAGGGCCATCTGGGATCAGCACAGAGAGAGAGGCTCCTTGGGAGCAATTTCATCAAGTGCCCAAGTCACCTCTTGATTACACAGTGCAACCAAGAACTCAGTAGAACTGCTCATAGAATTGCTGAGAACCTCCACAAGCCCCACCAGAGACTGTCTGGATCCATTACGTACCCGGAGCAGACCATCTTAATTGTTAAGTTCTTCCCACAAAGCACATAAGTGTCAGTCAATCTCATCCAGGCCATGTAATCTGACTATATGTAACCATGTCAGAGGACTATATGTAATGCCTCTGTATCCAGATCACTGCACAACCGCTCAAAGGCAAAGATGAACTCTAAAACATGTCGACCTGCACGTGTCAGTCTCAAAATTAATTGGAACAAGGCCATGGTCATCACAGAGGCCATAAACTCCTGAGCATGAAGGCTAAAGTCACCCAACACCAAGAAGGGAGGGGATTCTAACACTAGTCCAAAGACTAGGTCAAACAGGGATTCTGCTGGGCAGCAGGGTGGCTGATACACCAGCAGGAATTTATTAATTTATATTTATAATGTGGTTAAGTAACAAACTGAGAGACTGTGAGTTCTAGTACTGTCTTAGGCACAAAGCCAGTTGGGTGACCTTGGGCCAGTCACTCTCTCTCTGCTCTAGGAAGAAGGCAATGGCAAGCTACTTCCAAAAATCTTGCCAAGAAAACTGCAGGGACTAATCCAGCCAGTCTCCAGGAGCCATACTGACTGGAAGGGAAGGGAAGGGAAGGGAAGGGAAGGGAAGGGAAGGGAAGGGAAGGGAAGGGAAGGGAAGGGAAGGGAAGGGAAGGGAAGGGAAGGGAAGGGAAGGGAAGGGGAGAAAAAACCTGCCCACTTGGCAACAACTCTGAAACCCTAACTTGTCTTTCTGACTTAAAGTAACACATACACATTCACACTCCAACCACTCAGCACCAGGATCCCTGAACACAGATATGGTATGTATAATTAAGCTCACAATATACTTAGGCTGCATTATGAAAGGAAACAGATTCAGGTGATAAACCTGCTATATGGGTATAGAAAGGAATTGTCTGTCTGAAGGTACAGGACATGGAAGTGATTCAAGCAACCACTGCCACCCTGACATACTGTATATACAAACAAATAAAGGAGAGAGTAAGAGAACTGAAGGAGAACTGAATTCTCCTTCTGGAATTGTTAGTGAGGCAGTAACACAGGAGAAGAATGCTAGAAACTGCATGATGGAGTCTGTTCCCCAATGAAGAAAGCAAGTTACTGAACCAGTACTCAAAACATTTTTTTTTCGTTTTTATGTTTCTATAGGTATGGATAGGTATGTCCGTGCATCAATTATATTATAACTTTATGCAAAATGCATGTCAGTTTAGGGTTACTTGATTAGGTTAACACTATAAGCCTACAAGTTTATTCTGAAGTAAGATCATTATTCATACAGGGCTTTCCTTTCAGGAAACTGCATGTAGGATTGCAGGTTCAGAAATACTCAAAAATTAGTTTCCCTCTTATAATGAAAGAATTATGAACAGAACATTTGAAGTGGGAAGTGTATATCCTTTACAACATGACATTGAGACTGCCGAAGAACATGAAACCCAGAGAGCTATATCCCTGCCATCACACAATCAGATTTTGATAATACACAAAACATCATTTTTAAAATTTACAAACTGAATTCATACAATAATGCATCACTGATGAATTGCTGTATCACATTGCTTGTTCATACATGCCAGGGCTGGGCAAGAAATTTGTGGCTTGAGTTAGGAAAGCAAAGAGAAATCCCTTTCTTCAAGTCAAAATATTAGAACCAAAGGCCAGTCACGTTAGTTGGATGCGAAGCAGAAAATTCGACAAGCCCCTCTATTTCCAGCAGTGATAATTTTCCTGCCCTTTCGTTGTCAACTATATTTCTTCCCTCGGAAAGCTGTGGGATAAGGGTTGAAGTACTCCATCCCACTGCCACCTGAGGTTTCAGGACTTTCCCCACAAACCTAGATATTGCAATCAAGTGGGTTGTGCTTAGTTTTAGCAAACATACTCTGCTCATAAATAGGTGCTCCTTTTCTCTTTTAGGGATTACTTTTAGTATTCTTAACAGAATTTTACTTCATAAGCCACAATTGCACCCTCTGTACTACTTAACAAAAACAGTCACAGAAACTTCATATATGCATAAATATAAGATATATATCTTTAGGGGAAATTCTTTATTCATACTGATTTTGTTTAAATAGCTCATGTCAATCTGTGAAGGAATCTGCCTTTGTATTCTTACAAATCCTTAGAGAAAGCAGTCTCTGTCCAAGCCCACAGGCATTCAATTTAAAACGCCAACACTTATTTTAATAACGCTAATTATTTTATGTGAGCAAAAAGTAAGACATATCACTGAGAAAAAAAATTCATAGGCCAAACCCTTTGTCTTCTTCTTCCAAGGCCATGGATCATGGGTTTCCCCTTTTTAAGAACCTTGGTCACTCAGACATGACCAGAGCTGTTTAATACAATATGTAAGTATATAAGGGTGTATGTACTCACACACATATTTTGAATGGGCAGCTAAGCTACTATGAGCAGTGGTCGCTTTTAAGAAACTTAACTACAATATTCCCCATCTCGCATAACTCCTTAGCAGCTGCCAACAAGATTATGTTAATTAGAAGCACAGCAGGAGAGGGAGGCAGTGGCCATTTCTACTGCAGTAATCTCCTTTATACAGCCTTTACCTATTCCTAGTTCAGATGTTTGCAGAAAAAAATCTCCACCAACTTTTTGTTTTAGCTGACTGCCAGTAAAGCTGTGTTCTGTTCCTTTTTCCATAGTCTGTCCATTTATAAGGAGAAGGCAAGGCAGGCATCAACAAGTAGGAATTAATAGATGGAAAAAAGAAAATCCTGGGCTGTTCTCCTGAAAAGCTCCAGCAAGCAAGGAGCAATGATAGACTGGTGGTAATTATCAATGAAGCTTCAAGGGTTATGCTTTAGGGCAGCATGGAAACACAGCTGAAGGAGAAAATGAGACAGGATCCTGTTCCTCATAGCTACAGCACGTCAAACAATATTCCTGCAAGCATTAGAATACAGCTGGGCAGACGCACTTCCATCTGGCTTTCTCTGCTTAAATTAAAATATGGTGGCAGCCAGCTCTGCAGGAGCCCTCGCACTTTCATCCAGATGACAGAACAAGATGTCAGCAACTAGAGAGCATATGCCAACAAACAGGCACCCAATTTGTTTTTGGCCCAATCATTTGGACTCCAGACTACTCCCCACTGGGATCTACTACTTGAAATAAACACCTCAATTTGCATCATGAAGCTATTCCTTCTCCATGTGATTCTGTGTTACCATTTTGTCTAAAAATGTGTTTAAAGTTATCCTGGTATTTTAATGAACATTAAACATTATTCATATCATCTTGCATCATATATAGTAGGTGAGCCACAGTGTCAGTCTTTAATTGCAATAGTTTCACAGTGTTGAAAGCAGTCATCCATTACATATTCATTAATTATAAATGCAGTGGCAAATAAGATGTGGATGGATGCCACCTCAAACATGTTCTTGAGAGATTTTTTTAGTTACTTTCACAGTTCTTAAAATAATGAACCAAGATAATCATACTATAACCAAAAGGAAGGCAAGGAAAGTAGCTGTGTCACCAAATACATAAAAGCAGCGGAGTCTATTTTTGACAGGTAAAAGAAGTCAACCTACAAAAATCAGATGTTATGATAAAAAATGTGATCCCAAACTGCTGTTCCATACAAGTCTATCCAAGTAGCTAATTCAGGCCTACAACCCTGACTCATTTCTTATAATTTGATGTATGGAATGTCCAGATTGAATTAGTCTTTACAATGTCTCAAAAATGACTGTTGTACCCTTTCAAATAGGTACAAGATGAATTTTTTTGTCCACTGCAGTATCACATAGTCTATTAGCATACTACTGCTTATACAACAAATCATAGTTCATGGCTTTGCTAGCTCAGACCAACCAAGCACCAGAGGAAAAGGCATTGCATATCTCCATTTAAGATGGTATTCCCTGAAAAAGGTCAATTCAAAAGGTGATACAGCGTTTTCTGAACACAACTTTCAAACGAGTTCAGAACACAGACCGGAAAATGTTAGTTGGATTTTTCAAGCTTTAAAGCCTGAATTTCTTGCTGTATAATAATAGTGATGATGATGATGATGATGATGCAAAAACAAAACAAAAACAAAAACATCCTGTAATGTGAAAAGAAATTCAAGGAAAAAATCTTTAAGGTCTGGTAACTGAGAAGAAAACATGAACTTCCAGAAAAGTCCAACGCTGTATGCATTTTTAAAATTATTATTTCATGTCACTTTCAAATCCAGGAGCTCATGCGACAGTACTGTATTTCAATCCATTGCTAAAATCAAAATGATCATGTCATAAATAAAGCAGAGGCAGTAAATTTAAAGGGACATAAAATCAAAGAAAAAAACAAATAGCTTATAAAAACAACAATCAACCTGCACTTGCAGTATTTTTTAAATAAAACCATTTAACTATACTCGTTAACTAGAACCTGTTGTTTGAGTGGATTTCAAAAGCAGAAATTGTTATACAATACTATTCATATTTATAGGATCTTTAAATTTTTTAATTGCAATACTGTAGAAGAAAAATGCCACATACCCAAGTGGGAAGGGAAGAAAGAAAGACAAGTAGTCTTATAGGCACCAAAAGCCTTGCCAATGTTTACAGCACATGATACATTACATCATTTTATTTACCAGACTAAGAGCTATTCACAAGGCAATTAATATCTTCAGATTAAAATGGCAATTAATATAATTCACAATATGTTTAAAAGAAGTAGTTGCTTGGTAACTCCCCCCCCCCAAGAAACATTCAGGCAACACTGACAATTTAAACTTGTAACCACTATCAGTCAATTTAATGATTTATCATCTATATGAAAGCTGTTCCTTGAATAGGATTTCTTACAAAACTTGTATTTTAGCCACCTTGTGTAATAAATGTATAGGGCACCCCACAATATGGATATAGGACATTTCACACATGGGCATTGTTAGCTTGAATATAGCAACTTTCAGTATATACAGAGGGTATTATTCTGCATAAAATCTTTGCTTTCTTATCAACAGGGTTAAGCAAACTTGCTTGCTTATCCAACACAAAGGAGTGTCTGTCTTAAGGTACTTCTTAATAAAATGTTATCACCAGCTAATAATTAGTTAAACTGGAAATCAGGTGATTTTCTTTCATTCTCTTAGAACAAATTGTATTAAAAACCGCTATTCAGGATATATCTGGGAATCTGTCATTTCTATTCTTTTTAATGTAAAATTTTGAATATCTGCAAGCCGCTCTAAATGTTAGGGTTAAAGCATGAAATATATTTGAATAAATTCCAATTTAAAATTAGACATTCAGTCAAAAATTGAGTACAAGGTGAACAGTTCAGTTCTATAACCTTCTGCTTGAAGGCAACACATGCTTAATTCAAGATACATATGTAACATTGCTCTGTAATTGGGGAAAGACATATTCAGGTATCATCAACAATCCTCCAGATGTTTTTCACAGCAGATCATGCCAAGAAATAATCAAATGCCTTCTTTGTTAAGGGCCATTTTAACCTGTCCTAATAGCAATTTACTAACTGCTATTCATGACAGATATGAAAACATAGATATGCAACAGCAAAATTTTAATGCAATTTATCCAAATATAAGCTGTATACATTACCAGATAGTTGATACAAGGGAAAAGAACAGCTGACTAGGAAACCAGTACGGCCTCAGAATCTTTCCATATTGTTTCTACAATGCTCTTCAATGAAGAATCTGTACCTGTCCCATTAAGCATTAAAACAGTTCCTATCTTTGCTTAGTACACTCACAGAAGCAAATCCTTCTAAAGCTAAAATGACTATAGGATACATTCTGTTCAATTTTTAACAATTTCCTTTCAAATATTAGTTCCACATATTTGATAGTGATTCTTATTATTTTAGTAATTAAAAAGAACTAATCTGTACAGTGTAATATCAAAGAAACAATAGTGTAACATTGTAAGTGGTTTTACAATGTTAATACAGCATGTTTTAAATTTAAAAAAACTGCCTTAATCTAATTTATATAGTTGAATGTAAATATAAATACATTTAGGTTTTTGACTGATGAGCATTTAAGACTACAAAAGAGTCAGAAAATTAAAATATGCACGAACATTACTATTTTAAGAGTATATCAGAGTAAAATCTCAAATTGTTGTTTGAAGAAACAGAAAATTACACTGTGTGAATATAACTACGCAAAGTTTATTTTAATGTATGTACAGTGGGGCAAAAAAGTATTTAGTCAGCCATCAATTGTGCAAGTTCTCCCACTTAAAAAGATGAGAGAGGCCTGTAATTTTCATCATAGGTATACCTCAACTATGAGAGACAAAATGGGGGAAAAAATCCAGAAAATCACATTGTCTGATTTTTAAAGAATTTATTTGCAAATCATGGTGGAAAATAAGTATTGGTCAATATCAAAAGTTCATCTCAATACTTTGTTATATATCCTTTGTTGGCAATGACAGAGGTCAAACGTTTTCTGTAAGTCTTCACAAGGTTTTCACACACTGTTGCTGGTATTTTGGCCCATTCCTCCATGCAGATCTCCTCTAGAGCAGTGATGTTTTGGGGCTGTCGCTGGGCAACACGGACTTTCAACTCCCTCCAAAGGTTTTCCATGAGGTTGAGATCTGGAGACTGGCTAGGCCACTCCAGGACCTTGAAATGCTTCTTACGAAGCCACTCCTTCGTTGCCCGGGCGGTGTGTTTGGGATCATTGTCATGCTGAAAGACGCAGCCACGTTTCATCTTCAATGCCCTTGCTGATGGAAGGAGGTGTTCACTCAAAATCTCACGATACATGGCCCCATTCATTCTTTCCTTTACACGGATCAGTCATCCTGGTCCCTTTGCAGAAAAACAGCCCCAAAGCATGATGTTTCCACCCCCATGCTTCACAGTAGGTATGGTGTTCTTTGGATGCAACTCAGCATTCTCTCTCCTCCAAACACGACGAGTTGAGTTTAGACCAAAACGTTCTACTTTGGTTTCATTTGACATATGACATTCTCCCAATCCTCTTCTGGATCATCCAAATGCTCTCTAGCAAACTTCAGACAGGCCCAGACATGTACTGGCTTAAGCAGGGGGACACATCTGGCACTGCAGGATTTGAGTCCCTGGCAACATAGTGTGTTACTGATGGTAGCCTTTGTTACTTTGGTCCCAGCTCTCTGCAGGTCATTCACTAGGTCCCCCCGTGTGGTTCTGGGATTTTTGCTCACCGTTCTTGTGATCATTTCAACCCCACGGGGTGAGATCTCACATGGAGCCCCAGATCAAGGGAGATTATCAGTGGTCTTGTATGTCTTCCATTTTCTAATTATTGCTCCCACAGTTGATTTCTTCACACCAAGCTGCTTGCCTATTGCAGATACAGTCTTCCCAGCCTGGTGAGGTCTACAATTTTGTTTCTGGTGTCCTTCGACAGCTCTTTGGTCTTGGCCATAGTGGAGTTTGGAGTGTGACTGTCTGAGGTTGTGGACAGGGGTCTTTTATACTGATAACAAGATCAAACAGGTGCCATTACTACAGGTAATGAGTGGAGGACAGAGGAGCCTCTTAAAGAAGTAGTTACAGGTCTGTGAGAGCCAGACATCTTGCTTGTTTGTAGGTGACCAAATACTTATTTTCCACCATTATTTGCAAATAAATTCTTTAAAAATCAGACAATGTGATTTTCTGGATTTTTTTCCTCATTTTGTCTCTCATAGTTGAGGTATACCTATGATGAAAATTACAGGCCTCTCTCATCTTTTTAAGTGGGAGAACTTGCACAATTGATGGCTGACTAAATACTTTTTTGCCCCACTGTAAGTAATCTTTCACATCACAATGAAAATGTGCAGACTGAAAACTTCAATAATTTATGGAAGAATCTCTTTTCTTTACAAAAGATATATAGTTAATATGGTCTTTCTTATACTAGCAAAATGAAAATGAAAAGCAAGAATATAATGCTACAGATAAATTAGGTCAAGGCCTAATTTATTTTTCCTTTGATCTTTTCTCAATTTATAGTAATATCTAATCATATGTTTTCCTGACTGCTAACTGGGCAAATTAATAATGCATCATCTTTTTAGTTTGCATAATCAAGGTAAAGAGAGATCTGAGGTCTGATTTTGCTTACAATGAACTTTCATTAATGTTAACTTTTCAATTTAGAGATTCTGCATTTCATCCGTCTTCTCATATTTTATACCAAACACATACAGATAAGATCTTTGTTAAACATATACAACATAATGTTTTGATAAACACTTTTAATTCAAAAGGATAATTCTGAAGACAATAATTGGCCCCCTCACTCCTGGCCTTCCAAAGGGCTTTGAAGACCTGGTTCTATCAATTGGACTGGGGTGGGGAGGGAATACTTCAAGCGTGGGGATGGCTAGCCCCATAGAGGCCTGCTGTCTTCAGCCCCAGATTCTTCATCTTTCTGGACTCTCCTTTTCCTTTTTTTTAGTAATGTTTTTTAAATTTTGATGTTTTATGTATTTATATATATTTATGGTTTTAATGTTTTGTGTGAGTCGCCCAGAGTTCCCCATTGTGGGGAGATGGCCAGGGGAGAAATTTAATAAATAAATAAATATTTGGGAGAAACTGGAATATCATCCATAATTTTCAATTTAAACTGGGTTGATTATGGTTTAATAAGTTATATTATTTTTCAAAGTAAATTCAAAGGATAGAACTAATGAGAATTTTTTTCCTTTGTAAAGAGAAGGAACTGCTAACTCCATGACAACAACATAATTTGTGCTAGTGAAACTACTTTTAAGGCTTTTCTGAAGCAGCAGAGATGTTGAAATGAAGACTATTATGATATCTTGGATCTAGATATTTAGCTGGGAAACACTGTGAGCCATTAAGTAAATTGGGTCCATTCTATTTGCTACATCAGTGGCTCTTAAAGTGTGGCCCGGAGACTCCTGGGGGTCCCCGAGACCTTTCAGAGGGTCTGTGGAGTCAAATAAATTTTAAAATTTCTCAGTTTTAATTTCTAATACAGTAAATATCGATAGATATAACCCATATAAACCACAGCTTTTTGGCATCCTCAATCATTTTTAAGAATGTAAAGGGGTCCTGAGACCAAAATATTTGAGAACTCCTGTGCTCTGTGAACATGTCTCACACACTGCTATAAAATGCTACATAGTTTATCAGTGTTATTCATAAGGAAAGTCATGTAGATGGTAAAGAAACTGCTTTTCTTCTGTATTACACCTGAAGTGCAAGCGAATTATGAAATGATTTATCTGTCAAATGTAAAACATTTCAACAGTAAGAGACATTAGCTCTTCATTCTTTCCAACAGCTGGCTGGTTAGCACTGCCCTCTGGAGGGTATTTTATAAAGGAAATATTTTCCAAGAACAAATATATATCCTAGACCTATTTCATACCTGAAGTAGGTAAGTTTTGGTGACCACTTTATTATTTTTCAAGCCTGCTTTTTTTTTTTTTAGGAGCACACTGGCTACTTTCAGCATTCTCTTTACCTTAGATGCAAGCAGAATGTCACATATTTGTTCCCTAGGACTAGAGGCACTTAAAAAATGCATAAAAACAGAAAATTATTCACAAAACTATCAAATGCAGAACAGCTATCAATGTATTTTTAAATAGAAAGCAAGTGCTGTGAAGAAATAATCTAAAGATGTAATCTATCTCTGTAAAACTAATATCAGATTTTTGAAATCTGGGGAACTGGGATAAGTATTTACAACAAGACACCACAAAGAAATAAAATTACAGTAATACCTTCTGTTCACAAACAATTTGGTTCGCGAACAGCAGCATTCGCAAATTTTTGCTTCCATTCGCGAACTCCGCATCGGGTGATGAACACAACCTGCGGCCATCTTCCTTGCTCTGACACGTGGTCGTGGCTTCCTCTAGGCAAGATCGCGGTCACAGACAGACACTTGCTGTGAAGCTTTTTGGTGTGCTTTTTAGCACATACAGTATATCCAGCATGGCTCCAAAGAAAGTGCAGAGCAAGCATGGTGGTAAAAAGAAAGTGCAGAGCAGTAATGAAGGTGACAAGAACATGCAGAATGGTAATGAAGGTGACAAGAATGTGCAGAGCAATAATGAAGGTAACAAGAAAGTGCAGAGCAAGAATGGTAAGAAGAAGGTTTTGAAGAAAATAACCACTGAATTGAAGAAGGAAATTGTAGAAAAGCATGAGCGTGGTATTCGTGTGACTGATCTGGCCTCGGAGTACAAGATGGTGAAGTCAACAATCTTGACTATTTTGAAGAATAAAGATGGTTAAAAAAAAAACATATGGTTCAGAATGGATTAACTTTATTTACATAGAACCTTATGGGAAAATTTGATTCGGTTGGCGACCACGTTCATAGGGGTCAGAACGGATTAACATTATTTACATTGAGCCTTATGGGGAAATCTGATTCGCTTCACGACCAATTCAGTTTGCGACCAGAATCGTGGTACGAATTCAGTTCGCGAACTGAGGTACCACTGTAACCTTCAGCAGCCTAACATCCTAAAACACAGACAGCTTGCTGAAATGAGAATAAGCCTTCTTTATCAAGAATTTTATTCATCAATATAATAATATTGATAATAATAATCAATAATCAATAATGATGAATAAAGGAATTTATTCATCAAGGCGCTAAGACTAAAGAACATAAAGATAAAACAATGTATACTTGCTTTAATTCCAAATCTGAGGATAAATAAGGAAAAACTACGATTTTCATACCCTGTTTATGAGCTTCCAGGAAATGGCTAGCTGCTTTGGAAATCAGACACTGGACTAAAAGATCTTTGGCCTAATCAAAGAAGAGCAAGTATGCCCTCAATAGAAAGATGAATAAAAGAAAGGAAGTAATATTCCATTTATACAATTTAGTTGGCCATATAACCTTTCAGCAGTCTGAATAAGTACTTTGCTATGAAAAAACCACATTACCGGATAAATTAACTTTTGTTCACTATTAGAATCAGAGCTCCCTCTTGTGGCAATTGGATGAACTAGCTAACAATCAAGAGTTGAAAAATCAGAAGAAATCATTTAAAAAGATAGCCTCTGGTTACCAAGTTCCATTAACTACACTCAATGTTGTCAGCACTGAAATATAAATCTTAAGACATATATCATTGTCAAATTATTTCATCTGTAACTGCAGAAAATGTAATGAAGGAGTATTACACTAACTAATAACAGTTTAACTCATAAGAACTACCAATTTAATAAGATGATTAAATATATTGCAGACTTTAGACTATCAATTATGCAAAGTTCTTTGAACACAATAGTATGCAAACATATTGCCCAAATTACAACAAAATGGCACAGATTATCTTAAGCAGTCCCCCAAATTCAAATGTGCCCACACCTACTTTTCACATTCTACTATTAATTTACTTTTCTGAAGGCAGGGGAAGGGGAGAATTCTTTGTGCAGATGGAAAGGGGCTCTACTGATCACAGAAATTTCTGCTCTAGTGAGAAACAATATTCTGGGCTTTTCTCCCACTGGTGAAAGAAGTTGTGCATGATCACGCTTCCCCCACCCCTTTTGGAAAACTCTTATGTCTGTGACACACACACCGTTCTCCAAATTGAAGGGCTTTGATTCCTTCAGTAAGACATGAAGAGAAATGAATGAAAAGAACTAGCACCTGCTTCATGCTTTAAGTCAAATGTTCAGAAAAAGCTTTGAAGAGTTCTGTGTATTCAGTTTGAATACGGAGGGATATAAATTAATTTCATATATAATATTGCTATAATTGTTAGAAAATCCTAAGATGGGCAATACAAAATATACTGTCTTAAGGCAGTTCAGGTCCGCATTTCCCTCTTCAGTCACACAAGGCATGACTCCAGGGCCCTCTTGATCCTAGCAAGGTGGAAGGGAAAAGCTGGGATTGAGCACTGTACCTGAAGGAACCTCAGTGTTTCCAACCAATATCAATATACAAAACATAAAGTACAACAAATGCAGAGAACCTAGGAGACTTAATCTTAATCATGCCTAACGCAGTGAACTTTAGTAAACTGAGAGACAAATACAAATAAGTTATTGCTTGCAAATTCCCTAAATTTTCTTGAACATATATGGCTGATGAATGAAACTTTTAAAATTCAACCACTAAATAAATCAAAGATATTCCTCCAAGGAATTACTCATCAAAGCCAATTAACGTTGCACTTCTTAACTGCCTAACTTCCAAGGCTATAATTCTTCAGCTAGCCTGAAGCAAGTGAGTATGAGGCCAAGAATTTTCAAAGTGCAATCTGTCAAATAGAAATGTATATATTGCAACCTTCTAGGTGTAATAAAACCCTTTTGGTTTTTAAGTCTCTGCAAGGTAACAAAAATAAGGCATCCGTTCTTATCTTATTGATAAACCACAGTATATTGTTGATATGTTGTATTCAGCCTGGCAAATAACTAGCTGCTTTGACATGTGTTAGCAAAGCATAACACTGGAGAAACAATAACAACCTAAGATTACATATTTTAAAAACCCACTTCTTTAAAATATCACAATGTTCATAGACCTACAAAACTAAGAAGCCCCCATAAGTTTATTCATGTACATGAAGTGAAGGATAACTATGACTTTTCAGATGTCATTGGACTTCTAGCCCACCCAACACGCCTAACAGTAAGGAATAACTGGAGCTGTAATCCAACATCCTCTGGAGGCTACAGGTCCCTCATCACTAACATCTATAAAGGTAACTTGTTTGACATACCTGTGGATTCCAAGTAGGGTCCAATTTTTTCACAGTATCAATGTACTCTCGCATTGCCTGCTCCAGGCTTGTCTCACCCAATGCTTTCCAAGCTTCCCTAAGACATAGATGGAAGTGAATAACCATTATTTAGTAGAAGTTAACATATATAAATTTCTATCTCCAATTTATTACCCTAGGTCAGTTTTATACACTACATTAGCCAACTCATATATGCATATAACATCTAGACAGATCCGAATAGCTACATACTTTCAATCTATGCCTTCTGATATATACTATGAGTCAGATGCACAGACCATCAAAACGATTTTGAATTTTCCTAAAAGTAACTCCCTCTCCACACCAATGAACTCTCAAACTGCACTGTAACATAGTTTTATGAAAAAGCTACCAATATAAAAATATAGTACAAAGTCACAATTTTCCAAGTGACAGGCAAATATCTTAAGTTTCTATTTCAGTTCAGGAGAAAATAAAACATAGCTTGGTTGATTCGCAGAGATGAACTGCTAACGGAATTGACACTTCTTTCTTAAAAGTTGCTCTTTACAGTACATATGGAATGTAATTCTGGATAGCAATCTGACTATTTTGATATGAAAAGACCCCTACTTTAGTATTGATTATACTTCAGCCAAAAACATGGCCAACTGATCAAATATATTAAAGAGTACATATAACAAAGCATTAAGTAAACAAAAGAGACATGCTAATTAAAACTGCTAGTTTCTATGAAATTAACTTCTGAACTACTCTAATTATTCTAATAAATTGTATTTTACTTTGCAGCATAATTATAGACTACTACACAGAAAATGTGAGTGGTGTTGAAAGTATTTAATTGGGAGAAGGGACTTTTTATTTATTTTACAATAACTGTAAATTAGATGAATCAATTAAGGCTCTGGGCAGTGAACAACAAACCAAGAATTAAACAAAAACAGAATAACATCCAGGTTCTCATGGAGAGCAAATATTACACATTTCCCTCAAATACATTCAAAATTAGTCAATGTGCAGGCTCGCTTGCTCATTTATTTTACAGTATTTATGTATTGCCCTATCTAAAAGACTCTGGACAGTGTACACAACATTAAAAACCCAACTATATTCATATAACATAATTGGCCACCCACAATGCACTCTAAGGGCTAAAGGCCTGCTAAAAATAAAAGGGCCTCCCAAAACATAAGTAGGGATGGTCCAGCATGTTCCATAAACTGGGGGCTATTATGGAAAATGCCTGCCTCCCACTCCATATTCCTTTCAACTCAACCAAAGGAGGAATCTTGAGTGAGCTTCTCTCAGTGACTGGCAGGGCAGTCATGTTTAATAAGATAAAATATGATCAAAATCAAGGTTCAAGGAGAGTCAAGATTGCAAGCCAGTAAGTCAGTAAATGAAGATTGAGCTTAAGAGTTTTTCAAGTCACTCTGTGAGTCCAAAGCCAATAAACATTATATTGGGTCAGACTAGAACAGTGATATACCCAGGAAAACGTTCTTACTTACAGGATCCAATGTAGGAATATAAAGAATGTTGTGTTGTTAGAATTTTCTGAGCTAGCTTTTGGGGCTTCAAATATTCCATTACCATACTAGATTGCATCATCAGTGGAGATGTGGGGAAGTTAGGTTTGTTGGTTGGCAAGGGGGAAAATAAATATATATATGTATATGTATATATAGTCAGTTACATGCATGGGGGAGTTCTGTGGGTAACAGTTATCTATGATCCTATCAAAGAGACATATCCAAAGATAGTCTTTGGATATATCTTTTGATAGGATCATAGATAGGATTTAAGTCTATATGTCTCTTGATCATGCCTTGTTTCTAAGAGCTCTTGCATTTTCCAGTCAGGCTCATTCTAAAGTGTCTAGAATTTCCCACTTGAAGTTACGTCCTAGGTTGTGGAGAGAAATTAGTGATGTAACATTGTGTCTTTTGACTTTTTGACTTTGGGGTTCATGGATACATTCTGCTAGTATGCTGCTTGTTTGTCCTATGTACTGGTGTTCAATCTTTGCATGTTATTATCCCAGTTTTGTTTTATTTTGGTAATGGATCTTTGGATTTCCACAGAGTATTTTGCCTGGATTTTGTTGGCTAGTACACTTAAGTTATTCTAAATGTTGCAATGGTCTGTTGGTAGACTCTGAAACACCTCTGATGTAAGGGAGGGTTATCCTTGTAGTAGGTTGTGATGTTTGTCTTCAGTTTGCCAAAAAAAAAAAAAAAAAAAAGGCGAGAGGGCGGAGCTGGCGTCGCGGCGATACGGCGGGCGATCCTGGGCTCCCAGGATCGCAGCTGATATCTCCCCCCCCGGATGGTCCCGATGGACCTAAGCCGTCCCGTAGAGATGGCGATCGCAAAGGGCGCGTCCCGCGGATCTCAGGGATGCCGCAAGTCCCAGATTGATCCCGGGAGAAGCTCTTGAAGCCGGCGGAGGAGAGGCAGCCAAAATGGCTGCGAAAGCCGGGACAGCTCCAAAGGAAGAAGGAAGAGAGGGGTGTCAACTGGGTGAGATGGACTTTTACTATTCAACTATTCTTAGAGAACACCTTAAGTAACTTAAAGAGATTTTTAAAAGTGAAGAAAAGTGGATTAAGCGGCGAGATTGAGCCTTATAAAAAAAGGGGGGAATTTTTTTTTTCTTTTCAACTTTCCCTTTTTAGTGGAACTGGCAAGATGTTTTTCTCTTAAAAAAATATATTTTTAACTGGATTGGCTTTTTCTTTTTAATACTCAATAACTCTTTATCTTAAGCCTTTTTTTTGACTAAGACTTCTTTATTGTTATAAGAAACTTATACTTTTTGATTTTGAAATGGGGAAAGTGGAGTTAAGAGAAAGTAAATGAAAGAAAGTTGCACTGCCATCTAGAGGCTCGACATAGTGCTTTTTTTCTTCTATTGTGACACATGCTCAAGGACCCTGTGCTTTCTAAAAAGATAGTGGGATGTGCATGTTTATACAGGTGCCATCCGTAACTATAAACAAGAAAGTGGAGTTGAAAGCGATTTTGAAAATATCAAGATGGAAAGTTTGAGCTAGTCACAAGAGCCCTGATTAGTGGCAGTAACTCTTCTTTTTGCTAGAAGCTCTGCTTTGCTCTCCATTCCCCCCTCAGTTGGATTTTTTTAAAGAGACTTAGTCTTTCCCCTCCTCTCCTTTTTTTTTTTTCTCCTCTTGCTTTTTTTTTTTTCTTATTTTTGGCAAGAACAAAGATAAAGAATCCTTTGACTCAATGAAGGTTTATCAAGATAATAAACTATACGAGAAACACAATGCAGAAAAAGATCTTTAAACTATTGAGGATGACTATAAAAAACTGGAAGAAGAGCTGCAGAAATTCCCGAAAAAAAAAAGAAAAAAAGATATTAAAGCTAAAATGGACTTAATTAAACATAAAACGGGATCAATGGAAAAGGAAGAAATAGTACAAGAAATCAGAAACATTAAACAGAATTATTGTGAGGCTTATAAACTGAGAATTAAAAGGGTTAATCAACTGATAAATGCAAGATTATAATGGAAAATCGTACTAAGAGAATGCACAAAAAGAAGAAGTAAAACAATATTGAAAGAAACTACTTCAGATGTTTAAAGAAAAAACGAGGGGAATACAACAATGATGGAACTGACAGAAGCTTCAAAAAGCAGAATGTATGAAAGGACATTTATTATTGCTTTCTCTTATCCAATAATATAGAAAAAGGAATAAACAGCTAGATATTTTGGGATATTGAATGAAAAGGGTGAACTCAAAATTATGCAAGCGCTGGAATAAAGTATAAATCTGAGATATATAGTTAAAAATTGTATTTGATTGTAAATGTTTCAAGAGATTAGACTAAAATTTATACATGGTTGAATATAGTAACATATAGATTTTAAACTAGAGACATTTTTGTTGAAACATGTAGTGAAGAATCTGGTTAGAACTGTAACCCGGTTAGAACTGTAACTGATATTGTAACTGATACTGGTTAGAACTGTAACTTTTAAGAATTGGAAAAATTAAAAAGTACTTATGTAGGAGGAAGTTATTGAAAATTATGGAATGTGCAGAGATGAGTTAAATTGAGATTTGAAATTAGAGTAAGAAGATAAGTAATTTTATATGACACTGAGAAAATATAGTAATGTAATGGATTAGGAAATTTTATAATAGAAATTTGATATTAATTATTATATATATACACATATAATCGATAGATGAAAATGTATTACTAATCCTATTGAAAGTTAAAATTTTTTGTAATAAATGATTCTATAGATTAGCTATGAATGATTAATAATTGTTAATTGATAAGTATACAAGTATATTTTGAATAGATGATATGAGAATTTAAGATTATGAAAGGGGCACCAACGAGTTGGTAACTGGTTGACACACGGTATAAAATGGAAGATGCTTTTTTTATGCCTTTCTATGTTTTTGTTTGTTCATGTATGTTTTGTGTTTGTTGTAAAAATAAAAAAATATTTAAAAAAAAAAAGGCAAAGAAGGTTGTTTGGCTCAATCAGACTGGAGCTGCAGAATTTGAAGATATCATGGGGGCTGGTTCCACGATCTGACCCAAGGCTCGGGTCATAAAAGGCAACCCTGGTTCTCATTCTCATCCCTAACATCTCCTTCCCTGAGAAAGAACCAGGGCAGACATGACATCACCCCCCTTCAGATGCTACCCCTCCTATTAAGCCAGGGTTTTGATAGAATTGGAAGACTAGGGGAACAGTTGGCACATCTAATGTATCTTCCCATGATTACTCTTCAGGACTAGTTTCTCTCATCCATTAGTTATTGCAGTTTGCCACTACAGAGATGTGAATCAACATCTTATATTCTTCCTGCCATCTGTTAATATGGATAGAGAAAACATCACATTTATGTGGCTAGCACGGGATGGGATGTTTACCAGATCGGGGAAATATGAGATGCAAATATAGTAAGCTGATAGCTGAAATCTTTAGGTGACTGGATTGATTTGTGATATGACTCAAAAAGGCTCACCAAACTACAGAGCCAATTCCAGATCAGGCCTTACATTGGGAGATTCTTAGTCAATCACTAGACTTAAATCAGCTGCCACATGCCCAAATCAAGTTTATTTCCTCCTGTCTGTATAAATCTTATAATATTGCTTTGTGCTAATTGTTTTTTTCAACAGCTGATCCATGGCAGAAACTGACAATGAGGATACCACAGCGAAAAAAAAGCATGGATGTACAGGTAGTCCTTGCTTACCAACTGCCTTGTTTAGTGACCGTTCAAAGTTATGACAGTTAAAAGTTAAAAAAAATCTTTGCAACCAATCCTCACATTTATGACTGTTGCAGCATCCCAGGGTCATGTGATCTCCATCTGTGTGCTTTACAACTGTCTTGTGACAAGCAGAGTTAATAGAGAAGGTGGAAGTAAAATTGTCAGTTGCGTTTGCATGATATTTTGCTTAATGACCACGGTGCTTTGCTTAATGACTGAAGAGGAAGTGAGGTCGTAAGCCTGTTGCGGTCACATGATTTTCCGCTTAGTGACCATGGCACTTAGCAGTGGAGTTACTGGTCCCAAATGTGGTGGCTAAGCAAGGATTACCTGTAGTACATATTTAATGAAGAATGGCATCTGTTGAATGGATAGGGAAGGGTTCTCAAACTGTGGATCTCCACAATGCACTGTTGTTGTGTGGGAAATGACTGGTGGCTGGCAGTAAGGAGATGGGGGGAAGGGTCACTTCCCCTTTTTCATCTTGGCTTTGCAAAACATCATGTACAGTGGCACTGCAGTAGTTATTAGCATACATGGGGAAATGGGGTGCTGCAAGGCAAGGGTATCTATTTTTTTTTTCCTTGCTTTTTTTTCTGGGAAGGCACATGCAATGCCAAGCAGGCTTCCACCACTGGAAACCAGAAGAGAAGGGGGAGTGATACATGGAGTGTTGTTGTTATTATTGTTATTATTAGATTGTTATCCCACCTTTGTGTGTGTGTGTGTAGTCAATTGAAGCAGCAAACATACATAATACTCCTGTCTCCTATTTTCCCAACAACAACACCCCCGTGAGGTGGGTTGGGCTGAGAGAGAGTGACTGGCCCAAAGTCACCCAGCCGGCTTTCATGCTTAAGGGAGGCCTAGAACTCACAGTCTCCTAGTTTCTAGGCCAGCACCTTAACCACTATACCAAACTGGCTCTATTAATGGGGAGAAATAATGGAGAGAAAGAAGAGTGGTGGGTCCAGAAGGAAAAGAAGAGTACCTGGGAGGCAGTAAACCCCTACAGCAATCTGTCCTTAAGTATGCAAGCCATCATTCTGAAAATGATCTGCCCTTGCATGCACAAGTGAAAACTCTGAGAACTCTGTTCCATTCTTTTTGGACAAGCCTGCTATACACATAAGCATTATGTAATTAAAAAGAGAGTCAACTTCTGCCTTCATTGAATTTAAGTTTTAAATAAGACAAGCTAATCAAAATGGGGAATTCAGATCACTTCTATGAGAAACTGGAAATCAAAATATAACAACACATATGGATCCTAAGACTCTTTCAGTAACTACACAGTTTGAATATACAGCAATTTTGCATCATCTATAAGTTTTTTTAGGACGTGGGGGAGAAACTCAGAAGTATCTAGAAATCATTAACTATTGTCACATACCATTTCTGCTTTCCTTCAAAATCAAAAAATCCAGGTTTGGGAACATTGCAGCTACCACATTTGACCTAAAGGAAAGAGGATGGGGACAATATTAGAGTACATGCTAAAGGGTAGAAGAGTAAAATATTGTTATGTTAGTTGACATGATCTAACAACAATAAAAATCCTTTGTTTTTTTTTGTCCTAAAAACATAAGAATTATTTTAAAAAAAATTAAATCAAATCCATAAAGTCCATCACTACCTCTGATCAGATCTCTGGAAATTCACAGCTGGGCACGTTGGTGATTGAAAGACAGCTGCTACCCAATCTTTACTATTCAGCAGGATACTGCCTGTGAACACCGAAGTTCCTTTAATGAATTTATGCACAAAAGATGCATAGGGCTTTAAACTGTTAAGCATTATATAACAAAACTGGGAGAATGTAAAAGGGTATACCAAATAAGTGTGAACTCAAGGCTGCAATAGTTGGCCACCCCATATAGAACTGCTTGCTTTGCAATACAGCGTTCTTCTTACCACATGTGTAAGCAAGGTCAAACTGCCCTACAAACGCTCATAATGCTGACAAGACCAACATACTTCACTATTTAACATCCTCCCTGTATTTAAAGGAAGCTCTGATACGTAGACCAGATGTCCTCAAGCTATGCTGATTTACTCAAGGGTGAAGATAATAAACTCATTCAGGCTTTCCTATGTTCAGAAAATAAGAAGACCCAAATTGTTGCAATAACAAGGAAGAGTAATTTGATGGCTGGTGTGGGTCTTCCGGGCTGTGTGGCGTGTTCTGGAAGTTTTGTTTCCTAACGTTTTGCCAGCATCTGTGACCGGCATCTTCAGAGTGCAGGAGCACAGACAGGAGCAGTTCTCTCTGTGCCCAGGATGATGTGATCCTTTTGTGGGTATTTATAGAGTTGGGGGGGGAAGGGGGAGGGGGGTTGGGGGGGTTGGGTTACTGAGTGGCTGCTTGTTTTGGTGTCAGAATATGTGTGTGTCTTCCTGGGGATTAGGCAGGTTTTCTTCTTCTATTGAGTTGTTAACGAGTGGCTGCTGAGGGTGATTAGCAAGTTCATTGTGTGAACTGTTCACACGTCCTGGTGGTTGAGCTGACCTTTTGCAAGCTGTATTTTTCAGGATTGATAGCCAGGTTTTGTTGATTTTTAGACTCTCCTCTTTTTTATTGAAACTGTGCTGGTGTTTGTGAATCTCAATGGCTTCCCGGTATAGCCTGGTATAGTGGCTGTTGGTGTTGTCCAGTATCTCTGTGTTTTCAAATAGGATTTTGTGTCGTGTGCTTGAGAGCATGTTCAGCTACTGCAGATTTTTCTGGTTGCTGTAGTCTGCAGTGTCTTTCGTGTTCTTTTATCCTGGTATGGATGCTGCGTTTTGTGGTCCCGATGTATATTTGCCCGCAACTGCATGGTATGCGATATACTCCTGCGGCGGTGAGGGGATCCCCCCAACCCAATCCCCCCCTCAGATCTCTATAAATACTCACAAAAGGGTCACATCATCCTGGGCACAGACAGAACTGCTCCTGTCTGTGCTCCTGCACTCTGAAGATGCCGGTCACAGATGCTGGCGAAACATTAGGAAACAAAACTTCCAGAACACGGCCACACAGCCCGGAAGACCCACACCAGCCATTGTATGCCGGCCGTGAAAGCCTTCAACAATACGAAGAGTAATTTACTTCATTTCCACGCTGTTGTCAATGTTGTGATCTCTTGCCTCTTGTAGGTGGGCGCCCCCACCTAATTCAGGGTTTCCCAAACTGTGAGGTGTACCCTCCTTGGCTGCAGACAGAGTCCAGGGGAGATGTGAAATACCTTTTAGTCATACATTGCTACAATACTGTAAATCCACCTTTGCCAAAATACTAGTTTCAAGTGAGTTACATGGTGATGGAGGAGGCACAAACTTTATTTTTTATGCCTTTATTAAAAATAAAGTTTCGTTGTATTGTTGCCAGTGTTCATTCTGGTGTTTGGATTTTTAAGGGAAGTGTACATTAAGATTACACTAAAGGGAGGTGTGATGTAAAAGGTTTAGGAACCCCTGTCTTAGTTCCTTATTTAGATGATTGTAAACTAATGATCCAATTAGCTTTTGCTTCTTAGAATTTGGTGAAACCTATATAAGATCCATGTTATCAGGGCTCTTAGCTTTGCTTGCTGGGAGCTCAATGATCATGAGCTTTCCTAGCTTAATAAAGAAAAACAGTTTAGACCTCAATCGTTTTGGTTTTCTGTAAGGTGAATTTTTCTGCTACAGGTTATAGTGAGAGAGATCTAGTCACAACATCTGAATTCTGATAAGTGTTCTACACAGCCTAGAAACATCACAGGTATTTGCTAGAAGTTGAAGATGACTGCATGAAGTTTCACGTGGGCAGAAGCTAAATCTTACCTCTAGAACTCTTCTTTTTATAGTAATAGCAACCTCATACACTTGAATACTAGGCACCAGGCAGAGGTTTTATGACACAGAACAGTTACATGTTTTGTACCGAATACTACAGCTTGGGGTTTCTTAAGACACCTATAGCAACAGTGGTGAAAAATATGACCGAGTTTTGCTAAGAGCTCATATTTGAGTCTGCAAAGTGGCAATAAGAGCAGCAAAATGACATTTTTCTCCATGTTTATTACTCCCAACCCAGCAGCCCTATTCTCCAGGCTCTTTTTGGGAAAATGAGCAGAATATAATGCCTGCAGGAGTTTGAGAGTTTCCTGTCAGATAAAGTTGCTCATATCCAGTCTGGGCTTTATGCCAAATGGATAGAGCCCACGGTGATGAAATCAGGGTTTCTTCTGAGGTTGTGGAACCTGAGGAGCTAGACAGGATTCTCTGTAGTTTAAGCTTGTCACCTGTGGGCTAGACCCTGGATGTACATCCACCCTGAATCCTTCAGGTGACTAGATGGGGTGGGAGTAGCAGTCTTTAGGAAATAATTAATGCTTTAAGGGATGGGGTAATGCTATCTGCTTCCTAACATATTAGGAGTAGTAATATGTTCTCTCTTGAAGTGGCAACCCCTGGACCCAGCTGTATTTGACAACTTTCACCCAGTCTCCAGCCTATCTTTTTTTGACAAGGGGATTTATTTTTCAGTATTTATATCCTACCACAATCCTAGCAGACTCTGAGCAGGTAGCAATACAATAAAACTTATAGCACAAAACCAAATAAATTTTTAAAAAACAGCATAAAAAGATGGCACTGAGATTGTTTGTTGCCTGATCTATATCCCATAAACTTCACGAAGAGGAGAGACCCTCAACAGGTCCTCGCCAGATGGGCAGATTCTATCT
This sequence comes from Python bivittatus, assembly GCF_059951505.1. Classification (NCBI taxonomy): domain Eukaryota; kingdom Metazoa; phylum Chordata; class Lepidosauria; order Squamata; family Pythonidae; genus Python; species Python bivittatus. The sequence continues at coordinate 7,227,215 of NW_028277098.1, forward strand.
CAGCAAACCATGTATGTTTAGAATGATCCTCTGAGATTGACAAACATGTACCTAAAGAGCACTTCATGATTTCAATACCAACTGATAATTTACTTATGATGAAAGGGCCTATCCAAAATTTAATATTACAGTTTTCAATCTACTGAAATCTTTTTGTGCTTTCAGCTGGAAATGAAGTGCTGAAAAATAAGGTCTTAAACAATGCAAACATACATACATACACACATATAAACTGCCCCTGTTTTATAAACCATAGTTTATAGCTTCACATGTTATCAATCTAGCCAATTAAATCATGATTTAGCAAGGGATGTACACAGAACCTTAGGATGGAAAACTATACTTAAGTCATAAATAATTCATGAATCAGTTGTTCCTAGTTGTTTGTCAATGCAGTTGCCAAACAAGATGTGCCTTTTTTTTCCCATCAACCTGATTGCTAAACTATTTGCTGAAGCAGGTAGGAATACAATAGATTGCAATTAACCAATTAATCTATTAACCAACTGATACTTTTAAGGGAAACTACACTATATCAGTTATCCTGCTGCTGAACCACTGTCAAAGGCATCAGAACACTACTTGTAACCACACGCATGCGATTTTGCCCTTTCAAGAAGTTCTGTATTCTAGCTATGTTCAGTAAAGATTCTGAAAATGCCACGTGTTATTTCTTTTTCCCTAGGGAGTGACAGATGGCTCTCTCTCCTGACCCTAGCCTCACTCTCTTTTGCCTCTAACTTTTTTATGAATCAGGTACGCAAAAGGTGAATACATACCCAGTTCTCCACCCACTCCTGCTCAAACTCCTTCTTCCCAGATCTAGATGCTTTGCTTGCCCAATGCACTGAACCATAAATTAGCTTAACTTGTGCAAGATCACAGAGGTGTTGAGTAAATCATAATTACCACAGATACATGCATTTTGCAAACATAGTCTTGGGCTCCCCATATTTCTTTGACACACAGAAACGAAATTCCCAGTTGTGGCCACAGATTTTTGTGTCTTAGAGGGCAAACACTATCTCAGCAGAGTCAGCCTGCTATTGGTACTATTCACAGAGAAGTTATCCACACCCCTTAGACTTGCGAGAGAGCCAGTCTGGTGTAGTGGTTAAGGCATCAGGCTAAAGACCCAGAGACTGTACTTTCTAGTCCCACCTTGAACACGAAGCCAGCTGGGTGACTTTGGGCCAGTCCCTCTCTCTCAGCCCTAGGAAGGAGGCAATGGCAAACCACTTCCGAAAAGCCTTGCCAAGAAAACTGCAGGGGGCTCCCTCGAAGTCAAGACTGACTCGAAGGCGCGCGCACACACAACTCCCCCTCCCCGCGAGTGCTAGACAGAACCTCCACATTCAAAAGCAGTATACTTTTTAGTAGCAGTTGGGGGGGACAAATAGGGGAAGACTGTTCCGTCCCCCGCTTGCAGGCTTCCCAGAAGCACCTGGCCGGCCGCTGTGCGCGACCAGGCGGCCCCCTCCTCTGATCCAACCAGGGCAGTTCGCGCCTCCGGACCGGCGCGGCAGCCTCACCTGCTTATAGCGCGCGTACAAGTAGAGGAGCTGCTCCTTGCTGGCCGCAGCCACCAGCGTCGGGACGCGCTGCGCCGCCCTCTCGAACTGCTCCGTCAGGTTCAGCGGGGAGGACGAGCGGCTCTCCGAGTCGGAACCAGGGCCTGGAGACTCCCCCAGGCCGCCCACGACCATCACGGCCGCGGCCGCCCTCTCCTCTTCTCCGGAGCTGCAGTCGTCGCCTCTGTCCGCTCTCCCCACGCCTTTAGCCGGGAACAGCGATGCCATGGCGCCCGCGCTCCCGCCCGGCCCGCACGCTCATCTCACGGTCTCCTTCCTCCCCTCGAAGGAAGCGCGCGGCCACCAGCGAACAGCTGCTCCCGCCCAGGGCGAAGCCACGCCCCGCATCCCACACAGATTTCCCCCCCCGAGCAAGTCCTGCGCATGCGGGAGAAGGAACACAGAGCTACGAAAAGGTCGTCAGGTGTGAGGAGCTTTTCTTGATGTTTTTTTTCCCCCCGTAGACACACAACCAGCGCGTTACACGTTTGAAAGGAGGGTTGGCCTCTGCAATGTTTCTGGGGCAGTCTAAGCCAATTTAACCCAGTAATTATAATGGCAACTTTGTTTTGTGTATACAGTATTTATAAAAGCAATGGATTCTGACATATGGACGCATGCTTTAATTTTAGTTGAGTAATATCGTCCCTAACTACTTTTTGAAAACATATTGCTAATGCTCTTATCAGTATTTCTGCTTCTAAGAAACAATGTCTGATTTGGAGATATTGAGAAAAAGGAATTACTGATCGTTTGTTATTTAATTTAGTTCCATACAATCTATCTTATTTCTGAATAGACGTGTGCCATTTACGGTGTATAATAAATAATACAGTGGCCTACACAGAAAGAGAGAAGTATGAAATAGAAAGGTGATATAGCTGAGCATGTTAATGAAAGTATATTTACAGCCATACTGTCACAGGTTCTTTGGGGGATGACACTACAGAGATGCACAGAATAGACTTTTGACCCCAAGAACAGCTGTTATTACTTAAGTACATGGTAAATGTTTTCTGGATTGTCAGGTTTGATCTTCTTGGAAATCAATGTTTATTCCTATAGTTCCATTTCTTACCCTCCTCCCATATACACTTACATAGTTCTATAATTCTTTCTATACTTATTTCCTTACAACTATATTTCTATTGTTCCTATATTTATTTCCTTAAACCTAGATTTCTATTCCCATACTTACGTTCTTAATTTTATGAGTATTTTCTATACCCTTTAAGATAGCTTACATCATAAGCTATCTATACCATACTTACTTTCTTAATTTTATGAGTATTTTCTATACCCTCCTTGATAGCTTTAAGTAGCCTTAATGCTCCTTCTCTTCACCAATATGCACAACTTCCCCCTCCTCAAAGTTGCAGCCACATGTTTGGGGCCTCCTCTCAGCTCCTAGAACTGCTTTGGTATGGCTCAGCTGCCATTGCCTCAAGCTGCTGGTGGCTATGTAGGAGATGCTGTTGCTGCTGATTTGGGTTTGCCCCCAAAGAACCTGTGACAGTATGGTTGTAAATATACTTTCATTAACATGCTGCTGATTTGGGTTTGCTCTTATTCTGTGGCCTTTGGCATCTACTTGATTTTATGGGAGCGGAATTACTCCTGGTAGCATTGCTGGCTTGGCCCTGCTGCTGCTGGCAAGGCTGCTTAGGTACTCATTGCTGCCTCTGCGCTGGCCTCTTGGCTGGGTTGGATAGTGAGAATGGAAAACTGCAGCTATTGGCACCAACGTCACCCCTGGCTCTTCAAGCCCTGTCCACCCACTGCTTTCTCAGGATAACACCTCCCTGTTTCCTTGGCATCTCCTTGTGTTGCCACCTTTGTGTCAGGCCTAGCCCAAGGAACTCCAAGAGACAATGCAAATTCAGTTCAGCTATGTTTATTAGCTACAACCTCTAGCAAGCCAGCCAGCCGCAACATTGTGAATTCCTCAGGGAGGTGCCAGTCTCATCCTCTTGTAGATCCCACACTCCTCTGGCAAGCTAAGAAAATGTTTATCTCTCTGAGCCTGGCCTTCATAATTCCATTCCATCACACTTAGCCTCATTTCTGGGGTCTTCCGCAGTCCCTTTGACAATATTCTGTTCAGTCATTTATCTCCTGCACTTCTTGCTATTATTGCTTGCTATCTCTGCCAGACATATCTTCTGTCTGTCTTTGCCAGACAGAACACCCAGAGTTCCTGGAAGCCTGGCACTCAAAGGAGCTAACAACAGATTGATAGATATGATCCACTACCAGACAGTGGATTCCAGATAGATATGATCCACTACCCAGTCAGGCACCTGATTCAAGCCATATGCAACAGACTTATCTCCATCCCCAACCATCAATCAACTGATACTTCCCAAGTAGCATCCAAACAACCCCATAGAATTCTAGTCCTGCACAGACTATAAATACTGCAAGACAATCTACATTTCTGAACCATTATGCTGAGGACACCTTGCTGGGATGCAAGGTGATGTTCTGCAAAAAACTTGATGTCTATTTTGGTACTGATTTCCCTAAGCCTGGAGAACCCCAGCTAAAGGTATTCATACCTGTATTGCCAAAATTCTCACCACACTACTTGATCCCCAGTGCTGCTGGGCACCACCACCACCACCAGCTCCCTTGGGCACCAGCAGCACCACTTTAAAAGAGGGAGGAAGCAGTATGGGCATTTTCTTCATTCTGTGTTCCTTCCTTTCTTCCACACATGTACATATGTACTCTTATACCCTTTTGGAGTATACAATGTTATGCTGAACACAGAAAAGGTGTCAGAATTACTGAGCATATATAAGTGGATGGATGGATGGATGGATGGATGGATGGATGGATGGATGGATGGATGAATGCTGGAAATGAAAAGGAAACTTTGCTAAAGCTAGTTTACCATTCACTATTTACTGTTCTGTCCTTACAAATCATCCCTGCTTCAACTACTTCCACATACTGCTTTATACATTACCTTATATTATTTCAGATTTCTCACCTCTCTCTTTTGAGGATCTGATCAACTTCACCCAAGCACGATTTCCTTGGTTTTCCCTTTCCCCTTGACCCATTCATATAATTACTTTGCTGGTCATTTTCTTTTATATTCAGTCCACACTTATTCAGCACCCATATATTCTTGATTCCATTTTCTTTTGTTTTGCCTTATCCACTTCAGAGATACCTCATTCCCACTTCATTCAACTTACTTTCAGGTTTCTCCTGACATAGCTGTTGTCACTTCTGTATAACAGAGTGGGCAGATTCACATTCTTATACACAGCCATTTTAGTGTCTTTTCGCAAATGTTAATTCTCACAACAGACTTTATACTACGACCTATTTTTCTACCTGCAATTTCAAAAAGGTTTTCCATTTGCCTGTCTTCAGTAAACTTAATACTATGCTACATAAATTCAACTACTTGCCATTTATGTATACAGTAACTTGCAATTGTTTGTTCCATTTGTCCTATCAGACACAACTATCTTGGTCTTTGATATATTTATTTTTCAGGTCTATACTCCTCATTGCATCATATAGTCTGATACTCTCTGCAAATCATTCAGGTTTTCAGTCATGATTTTATCTGCAAATATGTATCATTATGTTAAGCAACCAAGGAGACATTACCCAACCTTATCTTACTTTCTGCTCAGTTTTGAATCACTTGCTAAACATTCCATTTAGTTTTGCACCTGCCTTATTTCCATCATATACCATTCTTAGCTGCATCAGCAACCAACCTTCAACTCCATATTGATGCAAATAATTCCATAGATCAACAGAACGGCTAACCCTTTAGGTTAGAAGGCTAGAAGTTTCTAATCTTCTCTCTCAGAAGCCCTCTGAATCTTTAAAATCTGGCCTCACCTTTCCTTTGAGGCAGCATCTTGGTCATTCCCATTGCTGCCACCTGTCTTACCAGAATTGCTTCAGCCAGCTCCTCTCACTGTCACAATTCAAGATGCCTTTCTGTTGATTAAAAGTTAACAATGGGGAAAAAGTAAAATAATCTCAGTAATGCAATCTCCTGGCTCAGTTGTGTAGAGGCATGTGACTAGAAGATTCAGCTTTCCCTCCCCTCTTTGGGAGACTGACCAATCTCAGAGATAAACAAAATCAAACCTTTAAAAAAACAAACAAAGAAAACATAAAATATAACCCCCTTTTAACTATAAATATTAAAATCCAAATTGTCCATATTGGTAAAGATAAATTATAGAACTGCTCAGATCGCCGTGAAACAGTTACCAACTTCAAAGAAAATTTGCAGGAGAAAATGAAATACTCCTGGCAGACTGCAAGATGGCATGTTCTCCCTCTGAAATGGGAGATGTTACAATTTAATATTACAGACTACAAGAAAATTCTAAATAATATTTTCATGTCCAGTTTGAAAGATTGATAAAAGGCTGAGGTTACACACTTAATTGTATAATTTGTACATAGAAATAAGGAGACTTGACTTAGCACCACACAGAAAAAGAAAGAGGTTTAACATGTACATCTGCCTAGATCCTTAAGCTCTGCCTCTAGTTTTTAAAGGGACTAACCTTTTTCCAGCTGCAGCAGGGACTGAGCTAGCCTGGCATAAAGTTGTACTATACAGTACTTTTCAAATTTTACTCACTGTCACTTCTTGTATCATTTTGATTAGAATTTTACCAAACATCTTCCCAGGTGTGCAAACTAACCCCCCCTGTGGCTTTCACTCTTCCTCCCTTTCCCTTTGTATATAGGAACAATAACAACATTTCCCCCAGTCATTAAGCACATGTTACTTACATGTTGAACAAGAGACACAGTTACACCATAAGCAAATTGCATCCATATTTTAACATTTTTTTCAGTTACACTGTCTACAGCTGCAGTTTTATATATTTTTTCAACATTCTCATAGTATTTGTTACTTTCTTTTCATCTTTTTTTTTCCTGGACACTAACATTTATAACATTCATTTCAACTTGCCTCCAACTTATTACTGTTATTGCCAAACAAATCTCTAAAATACTCCATCCAGCATGTCCCTACTTCAGTGTCATCCTAGAGGGGATGCCCCCTCTTTAGCTCTTATTCATTCTGCTAAGCATCTTTCTTCATCCTTCCCATTGGAGCAATGGCACACACTTCTGTGATACTCTGTTACGTTCTTTCACTCTTTTCCACACCCTCTTGCCTTACCTCAACTTTCCATTCAATTTACAGAGATATTATTCTGTCTTCTAATTTTTTTTCTTAAAAGACTTTCCTGAAATCATTCTACCTTCACTCTAATTTCTTTCACTCCTATCTTTTTTCCCCCCAAGATCCACTCTTGACACTACCAAAAATGGTCTGTCCTACATTCAGAACCTTTCATCACCTGTGTATCCATCACTAACTCTCTTTCCCTTTCATCATAAAGAATCAAATTACTGTAATCATCTTTTTAGAATTATAGTCACACCATTGCCATATGTACATATGAATAAACTCTTAAAAACACATGTTTGAAACGAATAAAATGTTTTCTAAGCAGATGCTCATCAGTCATTCTTCTCATTCATTGAGTCTCTGAATAGCCCAACGTTTTCTGTATTCTCTCATGTTGTTCCCACGTCACCCAAGATAACGTTTTTCCTCTCGTTTGCATTCACAATTTTCCTCCAAGAACTCATCTCTAGTTCTTCCATTAGCAGCATCTGATGAAATCTTCCTGGTAGAATCTAGATTTCACTGAATTATGTTGTGAAAGTACATAAAAATCTTTAGCACACCTTTGAGGTCAGATATAGAAAAGAACACCTGCTACACCCTGAATAACTGACTCCAGTTAGCTTCCCCTTAAGATATACAATTTGTGAAACTCATTGTGTACCTTTGGGTCACATACTCTCTTTCAGCCCAACCTACATTACTGGGTTGTTGTGAAGGGAGATCTCATGAAAGCTGCCTTGAGCTTCTAAATGAAAGACAACATAGAAATCTAACAAATAAACAGATAAACAATATTGACTGAGCCAATTTTGCTTTGGCCGATGTGATGGACTGGAATTGTGGGGGCCAGAATCGGGGAGTAAAGAATGCTCTTTCATCTCCCGAAGCGCGGGGAAGAGATAAGCGGATGAGGCTGGCACCTCCCTGAGGAATTCACTCTGTTTTGACTGGCTGACTTTGGGAACTGAGGTTTCAGTCTGCGAAGATTCTTGATAGAGGTTGCAGCTAATAAACCTTGTTGGATTGAACCTGCATGGTCTCCTGGAGTTCCCTGGGCTAAACCTGACAGCCGTGTTGCAATGCAGTTCAAATAGCAAAACCTCCATTTCACAATTTGCAAAGCTGGAACTCCGGGGCTTGGTGTGGCCTTTTTTTCCCATTTTCAGAATGTGAACATTTATTATTTATTTATTTATTTATTGAATTTAGATGCTGCCCAACTCCAACAAATTCTGGGTGGCTTGTAACAATAGCATAACATAAAAACAACAGAAATACCAAAAATAACCAGAACAATACAACAGTAAGTACAAAATAATTATGAGATGGCAATCAAAACAACAAAGCAAACATAAAATATCACAAACAAACCTGGGGAAATAGCTGGGTTTTCAAGGCCTTCTGCAACACTATCAGGGTGGGAGCCATAGGGATCTTGTGGGGGACCTCATCCCAGAGAGCAGATGCTGCTTCAGATAAGGTGTGCTTCCTGGGTCCCGAAAGATGGCAAGATGATTAATTGAGGGGACCCAGAGTGTGCCCACTCTGCCGAATCATACCAGACAGGCAGAAACTACAGAAGACAGGCGGTCCCTTAAATAGCTGGATCCTATGCCTAGCACTTTGAATCATACCCAGAGGTATACTGGCAACCAGTCCAGCTAGTGTAGCAAGGGTGATATGTGGGCATGCCAAGGGAATCCCATCACTGCTTTCGCCACTGCATTCTGGACCAGTTGAAGCCTCTGAATCATCTTCAAGGGCAGCCCATGTAGAATGCATTGCAGTATTGAGTCATGAGGTGACAAAGGCATAAGTGACTGTCTGGAGGGCTGACCAATCCAGGATAGGGCACAACATGTGTATCAGATGGAACTGGGCAAAGGCTCCCTTGGCCATGGCTGCCATCTGGTCTTTTAGCAGGAGCTATGAATCCAAGAGAACTTTCAAGTTGCACACCATTCTTGACTGGGAAAGTGCAACTCCATCCAGGAGTAAAGATGGGAAATCCCCAGACCTGCACAACATCCAGGCATTTCAACAGCCTCACTTGGATATACAGGTAGTCCTTGGTTAACAACTGCCTTGTTGAACAATGATTCAGACTTACAGTGGCACTGAAAAAGGAGATTTTTAACTGGTCCTTGAACTTATGGCTGTCACAGCATCCTTGTGGTCATGTGATCACAATTCAGGCGCTTGGCAACCAGTGCATATTTATGATGGTCGCAGCATCCCATGATCATATGATTGCCATTTGTGACCTTCATAGCCAGCTTCCAACAAGCAAAGTCGGAAGCCGGCAGGTCATGTGATATTGCATTTAATCACCACACGTGATTTGCTTAACAACTGCAGCAGAAGTCCCAATTGTGGTCATTAAGTGAGGACTAGCTGTACTCAGGTTTCATCAGCATACTGACGATACCTGGGACTTCCAGGGGAGGTATGGCAAACTGAAGATGTCTCCGCAAAAGTGGAGCCAATGAACACAGCACAGATCAAGGAACAGTGAGTAGACCAGTTACTTGGAACTTCTCTGGATAAGGAAAGGATGGAAGATTGCATACATGTGCTCCGGATGGCTGCTTCTCGCAAGGAGACTGCAAGACAGCAGTTTTCTGTGGGTTTGAGCACCAGGAGACAAAGGGATTAGCCATTTTGCTTGCAGCTATGGTGGAACCTTTTAAAGGACACTAAGTTTGCAAACCTCACTTTCTAATCACTTTAGGAAATTGCCTATTAATCATCTTAAAGCTATTAGAGACCTTCAGAATGACAAGTTTTAAAAAATTGTAATAATTTATAATTATATTAAAGTATAATAATAAATAATAATAAATTAATTATAAGCTTAAGAACTTAATTTGAAATAAACAGCAAAAAGCTAAAGATTTTGATCCAAGAAAGTTATAAATGGATTAAGGGTCCAGATAAAATTGGAATATTGACTTTTACTGTAAGATTTTGGAATTAACTATAAAAAATAAATAGCTTCTTGTGGAAAACAAACTAATTTTGGTTATCATGGCTATTGTAAGTCATAACAAAGATAAATTACTTTATGATTTTAGAAACTAGACACTAGAGGGGACTAAAGATTCTAAGCAGAAGGAAAAAAAATACAAGCCTGTTCTTGATGTCACGTAATACTGGGACTTACAAAATGACACAAAATGTTATAACATTGGAAATATTAAAGGAGATCTTTGAAGAATGGAGCCAGAAATTAATAACTACAATATCAACACTGTCAGTAATGATGTCTGCTTCTATGGATAGACTATGTCCAAAAGATGTTAATGAAGGAATGACAGATGACAAGATGAAAAGACAGAGAAAGTACAGAAAGTGGAACTACAAATAACAGGCCAAGAGAATGATTTGGAAAAGGACGCTTTACTGGATATACAAAAGAAAGTAGCTGAAGTTTTAAAAATTAAAAGGGAAATACAAGTGATATACCAAGAGAATGACCTGGAAAATGACCTGGAAAATTTACAAAAGCAGCTTTGTAAAGCCTTGAATAAATCTGTGCGATGGAATAAAAAAGAATTGAAGAGAAATCAAATTCTATGACAATATTTGATTGAACTAAAGATTAAGATTGTTAGAAGTAAAAGAAAGGAATATAAAGCTGGTTTATTTAATCAAGATTAAAATAAAACTTTTTTTTTTTTTTGCAAAGTTCTGGCAATTTGCTGACATCAGGAATGAAAAGTTGATGTTTTATGGATTTGCTTATAGATAAGGGATGGGATATGGAATGAAGAGATATCTGTTTGTAACCTTATAGGGGGTGAAGAGTTACTAAATTTGTTTATACTTGTTATGATGAAGGTTGGAAGTCACTCCTTTATATATTTTTCTTTTTCTTTATTATATTTTTTTCTTTTTCTTCTTTCTCTTTTTTCCTGCACTTTTTAATTATTTTTTTCCATTCTCTTTCTCTTAGTTTGTATTAGCTTTTACTATTGTAATCAAAATTCTTAATAAAATTATATTCAAGCATACTGATGATACCTGACCCCAAACTGGTAGATGACCTGACCCCGCAATTTTATGTACTATAGATGTTAAACAGTAAGTGAGAGAGGTTTGATCCCTGTGGCACCCCACACAAGAGAGGCCTAGAGAGCAACCACTCCCCTCCCTCTGGTACTGATTGGAACCAACTGCAAAGGAAGGAAGAGAACTGCTATAATATGGTGCCACCAATTCCTAGCCCTGGAGATGGTCCAGAAGAATTCTGTGTTTGACAGTATCAAAGGCCACCAAAAGATCAAGGAGCACAAGGATGGGTGTATCACTTCCATCCTGGCTCTGCCACAGGTCCTCAACAAGCATTACCAAGGTTGTCTCCATACTAAATCCCAGCCTGACCCTCAGCTGAAACAGGTTTAGATAATCTGTTTCCTCCAGAGTTCTTTGTAACTGCAGCCTAAAAAGGAAAAGTTGGAGACAGGACCATAGTTGTCTAAAAGTTGGGCCCAGGGATGGCCTCCTGAGGAGGAGGTGCAGCATAAGGTCCTTCAAGGCCACTGGTACCACTCAAGACACCACTGCATGGACCAACTATAGGTGACTTCCTCACCCACCTTCTCAAGCCAGGAATGGCCTGGGTCCAACAAACAGGCAGCTGAATTAACCATGAGAGAACCCTGTCCACTTCCTCAAGAGTCATTGACTCAAACTCATCCCAGATCACACCACTAGGCTGTGCCCCTGGCACCCGATCTGCTCAGTCCAACTTGGAGCTGATCTGAGCCAGTTTATCCACTCAATAGCCAGAATATTCCTCACAGCAGCCTTGCAGACGACCCAGTGGCCTGTCCCTACCCCTCAGGGACTAGGTTAGCCTAAACAGGGTCTCTGAACAATTATTGGTGGATGTAATAAGAGTGGTGTACCAGATGGAGCTTTGCTGCCCTTATTAACACAAGGTAGTCCCTAATATGGGCTTTTACCCATGTTAAAATGTAGATTAGCGTGTTGTATGTACACAGCCAGAATAACATGAGGTTGTTTTATGTAGAGTGTCAGAGGTAGGAAATACATACATGGTTATTTAGAAGGATTGAGGGATACTCGATGTTTGCAAGGCAAGAGCTAATATAACAAGGCAAATGCAGCCAAACTCAGTACGTGTGCCAAACCTTTGCTGGAACATTAAACATAAAATACCACACAAAGACAAGAGCACTTACTGAGGCAGAAAGGTATGAACAACAGGGAAACAATTGTCAGCACAGAACCTCTTGTCCTTTCCCAAGGCCTGAAAACACAGATTTGAAGCCTCTTCACCAGCTGTGCTCTGAACAGTTTCTCTTGAAGACTTAGCAGAAGGTTAGCTAGTGCAGCCAAAGAGATTCAAAGGCTTCTCTGCAAGACTTTCTGTTCCCATTTATTAGAGACTTTTTTGTAAACTTGGTCAATATTGGAGACCATTAATGAGATGTTACCTGTTCCCGTCAGTCTGAAACAAGAAGTTCCAGAGATACAGCAAAAATCTACCTCATTGTTGGTAGGAAAAAGTAGCAATTGCTTTAGACCAGGGCCTGACTTTTGATATCTCCCTGGAGTTCCTGGAACAAAAATAGAAACTGTCTCCACATCACGCACATCAATATCTCACCTTTGGGGTGGGTAGGGGGGTGCTTCTTGCAAATGCATTTCAGAAGCAGGGAAATAAGAAGAGAGACAGTGCCAATACATGCCAAACATTGTTTTCAGGAAATGCAGTTGTTAACCAACATTTGCATTCCTTTCTAATGTCTTGAATGGTTTCTCAACAGAAAATGCATGTTTTGACAAAGCCTCTTTTGTCTGTAATTTCAGGCTGTCAAGCTGTATGCCACCACATGAGGGCAGTCAGTCCATCTCTTTCCTTATTGATTAGCTATTTGCTTTTAAGAGAATGAAACTTCTCTCACACAGCCTTCTAGTTCTTTTATGACCAAACTGCATGTAATAGCCATCATCACACTGTCTTTTAATGAGTGGGTTGCTTGATGTTTAAACTAGATTAGAGTAGCAGCAGGAACAAAGGTAGAGATTTACTTTCCTATAATAGGAAAAATGTACAAGGTAAAATAGCTGTTTTATGTATTGATTGTAGCAGGAACACTATAAAACAGAAGACATAAAGAGGCACCTCCACTGGAAAAGTTTTGATTTAATCCAGTGTGTGGGTCCACCACAATGAGACATAAGTAGTTTCATGATATATTTTAAAGAACATAGCTGCTTTTTGTACATAATGCTTCCAGATATAAGAAAATCACACCATGATGTGGAAACAAAATCCCTGAAATAACGAAAGTGTGTATATAAAATGGAAATCAAAGTGGATCTTTTCTCCCTGGAATTTACACTTCTTGGGAAAATATGCAACAAGAAAGCTGTACAATCAGCCTAATAGGTTTTGCTGAGCTAGGCAAAGGAGATGGCTAAGAAATCAGAGAGCTGTGGTTCCATCTCACCTGGAGGACACCAGGGAAATTACCTACTTTCAGTGGACCTGTTGAATGGGTAGGGAAAGGCACTCATGATGCTGAGAGAGGAAGGACTGGATACGACTTAGGACATGAGTGCACAGCCTGTAGCTCCAGGGCTGCATGTTGTCCTTTCAAGCTTTCGGTATAGCCTAAGAACCTCATTCAAAGTTGCTGCTGGGCTTTATGTAAGTATTTTTATTTACTTATTTGTCAGATTTATATAGCTGCCCATCTCATAAAACAAGTGACTCTGGGCGGAGTACAACAAATTATGGTGGCTTCATTCTTTACTCCTGGCAACATCCCTGTAGTTTTCTTGGCAAGATTTTCAGAAGAAGTTTGCCCATGCCTTCTTCCTAGGGCTGAGACAGAGTGACTGGCCCAAAGTTACCCCCCTGGCTTTGTGCCTAAGGTAGGACTAGAATTCACAATCTCCCGGTTTCTAGTCTGGTGCCTTAACCACTACACCAAACTGGCTCTCCTATTAGAATTTCCTATAGTATTATGTATTACTTATATTCCACCAATTCAATGAGTACTAAAACAGGTAACCACAGCTAACTTACACAATACAACATTACAAAGACAAATGGCAGAAGAGATGTATCTTGGCCAAACTTCTCAAGGTAGGGATAAGAGGAATCAAGCACAGTCAGCTCCACAAAGAAATCATTATTCCCATTGAGAGCAACACAGAAAGCCCCCATCTCAGAATAAGCCTCTGAAAGCACAGTGTGTTCAGAAGGGTCTCTCTTGCAAATCTTTTCCATCCCAACAAAGATTTGTAATAAGAAAGGAAGTCCCTCAGAGACTTAGGATCTAAGCCAGTGATGGTGAACCTATGACACACGTGTCAAAGGTGACATGCCATGATGTTTTGGGGGTCACGCCAGCATTCACCAACACCCAGCTACAACTATTATCCCTGTTTGAGTTACCAGAGAAACTGAGTTTGTTTTACTCATGTTTCATTTTTGAAATTGAAGTTTCTTTATACAATACATAACACCACACATGACTGGACTATATTTTTTTTAAAATAAGTGAATATGTAAAGAATTGTTTCTCTTTTGTTCAGGGTGGGGGTGACACACCAGTAGAGTCAAGTTAGGCATTTTCTGAATTTTTGACATGCCAAGCCCAAAAGGTTTGCCATCACTGATCTAAGCCATTAAGAATTCTAATATCAACAACTTAAATTATAGCCAGAAAACAAGTGGCAACCTGTATAATATTTTTTACTTTAACTTCATATGATCTTGGTAGCAGGCACTGATTACCAGTCTAGCTGCCACACCTTATATCAATCAAAGCTTCCAAACACTTTTCACACAGCCCCATGTAGAGCAAATTGCAATAATCAAGATTAGATGTAACAAAAGTGTCAATAAATCTAAGCAACACAGGAGTGGCCGCAGCTGGCATATTAGATATAATTGCAAGAATGCACTCCTTTCTATACTGGCCACCTGGGAATCCAGTGACAGCCAAGAATTAAGGAGCACTCCCAGACTGAGAACCTGCTTTTTCAGGAGAAATGTGACCACATCCAATGCAGGATAAAATCCAAACCCTAAACCTGGGTTACTATTTAATTAATCTAGCCTTATTTTTCCTAGATGTCATCAGCATAATGGTATCCCTCCTCTCCGTAGCTTCAGATGATCATCTCCAGTAGTTTCATGTAGATGTTGAACAGGATACAGAACAATAGACATTCCTGGGAGATACTCTAATTCAAGATATACTAGTTGGTAAACAGCATTTCCCCAGCACCACCTTTTAGAAATGGCTTGAAAGGACAACATGCAGCTTTGGGTATAGCCTAAGAATCTCATTCAAAGTCGCTGGAATGACTGCCCTGAAGTTTCAGCTGCACTGGGTGATCTAAAAGGATATTATTTATGGTCTATGGTATCAAAAGCCATCAAGGGGTCCAGAATTAATAGGCTGCACTTCCTCAGTCCAGTTCCCAATATAGGTCATCCATCTGTGTGATTAAAGCTAACAGACCTATGTCCCAGTCAAAAGCCCAACTAAAATGGGTCCAAGTGGCAACCATCTCTCCTAAAAGTATTTGCAGTTATGAGGCTGCCATCTTCTCGCCTATCTTTACAGAAATTAAATGTCTAAGATTGACTTGTAGTTACTCATATCTTCCAGGTTAAGGAAGGGCTTGTTTAACAAATGTGCCTTATCAGCTTCCTTTAGATGGGGAAAACATGTCCCTCCCTGCTTCCACAGTAAAGAGGCATTGGTCTCTTCTCTTTCCTTTGGAGCTGTCCAATCCTCATGATGTGATCAGCTTCAGGGGCAAACGGCAAGTAAACCAGTGAGAGTTCCCATCTTTCCATATATCTGTCTACATCTTCAAAGTCTACAAATGGAAAAGGACCTAAATAATAGGTGAGAAATGTGAGAAAAAGAGACAATTACAGACAATAATCACACTAACTGTATTTAATTGAATTTACATGGCCATTTAAATTCAATTTAGATTTTGTTCTGGCCCTACCAATACATAAATGAAGGGCCAAATTGGCCCTTCGTTCAAAAAGGGAATATGGTAAGGTGGTGGACATGTTTGTTAATAAAGTTGCAGTTAGCATGTCATCTCATACAAACACAGCCAACAGTTAACTTTTTAAGTTTCCAGCTCCCATAGTTATAGGAGAACACTTGCACCATTTCCTTTTATCCTGCCTGCCTGCCTGCCTTCCAAATCCATTATTTCTTTCAAGTAAAGAAGAACAGATAACAAATAAATACAATTTGCTTTGTTTTTATTTTGATCATTGGAACAGATTTCCACACTGTAGATCTTGGATACATGTTTTGGGTTCTATTTTTTTTTTTTTGGTGAAAATGCAAGAAGTCTTTTGAGAATATGCTTAACTCTTCATGAAGTAATAAATGTGTATATGGAGTATAAGTGGAAATATTCACAAGAGGGAATATTTATCCATACAGTACCAAGAAATGCCTTCACATAGAAAGCTGGCAGGTTAGAAGAATGGGTTTTATCTAGTTTTTTTCTCTGACATATCTGCAGGGGAAGTGGGTTTGCACAAGGGCTCCCTTCCTGCAGCCTGTAGCAAAGCTGCTCACTCACAGATCTATATCTTTAATGGGAACCAGCCTGTTTTTCACCTTAAGAATAAAAAAAGAGAGAAGAGGAAATATTTCCTCTTAGTTCCTCCCCCCCCCCCCATTTCTCATTATAAGGAACAAACTTTTTGATTCACACTAGGAAAATCCAGCTTGACTTTTTCAGCTCCAAATAGAATCCAATTACTTTTCCATGTGAGTGATGAATAAACATCCAAAGCCCAAAATAGATATTAATATTTATAGGGAGCAATTGCTGATCCGGAAGTCTGGAGGAAATAAATTGCTTCCACCCTGAGCACTGCCCTCCTTCTGTTTTTCACTCAGCTAAACTAGATTCATTGCACTGCCCCACATCACAGCCTTTGCTTCAAGGGAGTATGCTGCAGAATCCCTGCATAAATTGGATGGAGAACTTCCTAAACCATCTAGCACAGGCTTACAACTGCCTGCACTGCAATCTGGTTGATTGACATGTCAAAGAGATATTGCCTTGTGGATCTCAGAAAATGATGCAAGATCCTTGTTGATGGTTACTGTACCAGTTACTGAGCATCAAAATTTTATGAAAAGAGCTGAACCAAACTGGAGTTATCCAAACATCTGATAACTGAAAGCACACCTTTTCTTGTTTTAAATCTATATTTAACATTCACACTTGGCTTTTCAGCTATAACATCTTTTTCTCATTGTGAAGGTCAAAGAATTGTTTACTCCCCAGAGAATCCATTTCTTGCAATTTATGGGAGTCATTATTTGGGGTATAATCCCCCTCATTCAGAAATGCAAATAGCAATACCGTCCCAAAGTCTAATTGTCTCTTTGCATCAGGAATTATTCTAGAGATGTTGTGAAATTCCCCTCCTCTTCTGTGGACCAGACTTTGGAAACTGGTGCTATTGAGGGGCAGCTATTAAGGACCTCACTCAGTAGACTGAACAGGAGGGATCCCCAAAGCCACCAATATATCATGCAAATGCACAAACAACCAAATTTTAATTACCATTAACTGAGAATTTTAAATGATCTTAGGCATTCCCGTCTTTGAGAATTTTACTTATTTCTTACTCACCCTGACAGTTCTTCTCTAGCACTGGGCAAGTTTGGCAAATACAGAAATTACTGAGTTGAACAGAATTCTTCAACAGGCAGATAGATTTTACTAAATCTGAATATACCGTCTCTGTCCCAGGAGAACCTTCTACAAAGCCAATTTCTTTTCAAGGGAATGTAGTGGAAATTATGGGACTGTATATATACATACACACATTCTAAAACGCACAAGGTCTTTACACTGTTTCAAGAGTAAACCCAGTCAGCTCAAAACATGTAGTTCTGTCTCATCCTTTGTCTGAATTGGGTGGCATCAGAGGTAAACGTAGGACACTCTCTGAGAATCCAGAACTCACTGGTTTTCTTTTCACTCCCTCTCAGAATTCTGCCTGGCACTTCTATAACATCGGAGCTCCAGCAGAATGGCTGCTGATGCTTTTTATTTATTACCTTGCCTCTTCCCCCTGAAAGGTCTGCACAGTTGCAGTGCTCCTGTTTGGCTCCTTTGTGTAACAGGAGCCCCTTTGTTACATTCCTCCAAAAACGGCATCTGATGGTGATGTTTTGCTCTGCATTCTGTATAGTTTAACTGAGGGTTTCTCAACCTTGGCAACTTTAAGATGTGTGGACTTCAACTCCCAGAATTCCCCAGCCAGCATATGCTGGCTGGGGAATTCTGGGAGTTGAAGTCCACACGTCTTAAAGTTGCCAAGGTTGAGAAACCCTGGTCTAACTCGATTGGCCAGCACAGTATGAAGCTGGAGGGGCAGCTCCACTTCTGAAAGGACTATATCCATGTAATTATGTCCCAAAGGGTGCACACGAGCTGGCAGAGAGAAGGTAGGTTGGGATACAGCAGAAGCCTATCTAGCCACAGTATAATGAGGGCTCCTTTAATATCACCACTACATCAACCATCACTGAATAAGCACTATCTAACCTTCTCTATTGAAAACAATAGCATGCTGGAATGGGTTAGGCACCCAAAAGCTTCCGTAGCTCTGCTCAGACTGCATTTTGAACTTTCTGATGCTTCCTCTAAATTAAAACAAAAAATGTTTGGAATCACTTTGCAAATGTTGATTGTCAGGCTGTATCTGCTTTTGAGCTTTAGCTAAAGCAAATAACTAAACCAAAGTGGAGAAAGGCCATCCCCCTTGTTTTATAACCATTAGACCAGCTTTCCCTCTAGTTGTGTCAGGCTACTGTGCCATCATATTCAGCCACCAAGGCCATTAGTGGGGCAGGACTGGGATATCGGTGCTATTGTCCAACTTATCTAGAGCACTTGAGTTGCAATAAAGTCCAAGATTCTTTGCCAATACACTAAACTACCAGTTTAATTGTAAAGAATCTCTGGGCTTCTGCTTTGGAATAGCAGCTCCTTGCAATCTTCTCTTACTGACTCCCTCACTGGTTCAGTTCCTACTGATTTCCTAAATATAACATATGGGGTGAATTTTCTCATTATTCTCTTGTGTTTTGGATTTTTATTCCTCTTTTTAATATAAGCAAAATAAGTTGGCATTTCAAATATTTGATTTTTCCTCTGATTTTTGGTGGCGAATTGTAGAATTCTTGGACATTTGGCAAAGTTAATATCTGATCACAGCTGCAGGTCTATTCTGCATCCATGGCTCAAGCAAGAATATTGCATGAGATGAGAGCTTATACAAGGAACAACAAATTAGCTTTAATCACTGGGTGCAATTTTTTTCCTGGTCTCCATGGTGAATATGCCTTGGTTGCCTAGTTTCATACCTGTACAGAAATGCTTATAGTTATAATGTCACACCTTTCTTTCCTTTCCCCTGTGTAATGTCTATAGCAAATTCACACTGCCATTTGAATAATGCAGAAAATTGTATACATGTATGAGAAGAGATTTTTAATTTTGTTTTATTTTTAATCAGTGGCACTGCAAAAGTTAACTGCCTTTCTCCACAGCAGGAGTCATATATCTATCAAGAAAGTAATGATATTATGTATAGAGTCTATATTTCAATTTAATGGGAAATTTAAATCAGAAGAGATTTTCAGTTTTGACTCAATCTATTATAGTTTACAAATTTTATTGGGTGAATCATACTGTGTTGACTATGGTTCTTGACTTTCATTTTTGCTTACAGCCTGGATGCTTAGTCTGGTGTAGTGGTTAAGGCATCAGGCTAGAAACTGGGGGACCATGGGTTCTAGTCCAGCATGAGGCACAAAGCCAGCTGGGTGACCTTGGGCCAGTCATTCTCTCTCAGCCCTAGGAAGGAGGCAATGGCAAACCACTTCCGAAAATCTTGCCAAGAAAACTGCAGGGATTTTTCCAGGCCATTGCCAGGTATCAATACTGACTTGCCCCCACCCCTCGCCCAAAAGGTGATATATTCAATTGTTCATAATTCATTAATGATATACTGGAAAATCATAGCCTCCTAGACACTTCTGGATTCCTTTTTACTTATTTGTGCTTTATTTTCTTATGCTCTGTATCTGTTTTCTTAAATAAACTATCTCTATTATCTTTTCTAAAATATTTAATAAAAATAAAGAAAAAAGAAACATTATGACATTAAACTAGGATTGAAGCCTGGTTATAAAGGTTCAATCAATTAATAAAGTGACTTCTAATTAATTAATCATTGGATGTGCATTTAGAACAAGAAGCATATTTTGTTTATTGGAATGGGGAACCATTCTGCTTTTAGAGATACAGTCCTAAATAGAAGGAATCTATTCAATACTGCGGGTAAAGTTGAAACCAGTGGTAGATGTGGCGAAACTGAGCTGGGCCATCCCTTCTTTCTCACCCCCTCCCCTCACTGGTGCCTCCCTTTTTTCCTGCAACAAACCATTTGCAGGGTACCTTTCACATTTTATATTGAGGACAGCATGAAATTAGCCCATACAGCCTTAGTGCTACAATCTGTTGTCTTGTTTTAAAAGATGCACAAGTGTCATTTTAGGAGATCCTTGGGGGAGATATAAGACAAAATGTTTCTTTTAAAAGAGCTTTGATCTCTAAAGAACTTTAGCAATCTGTATTTAAAAATGTGTTTTCGGAAGATGTTACCATCTGATTAGACATGTCTTTTTACTTCCTTCAAATGTTTCCAATAGGAATACTGTAATCATTTATCATTTATATCCTTCCTCTTGCCTAAATGGGTGGAGATCTCATACAAGACTGCCCAAATCTTCCAACATTCTTGTGAGAGGTCTCATGTTTTAATGATTTTAAAATTTTGGGGGAGGGGGAATCAGGACAACTCTTTGGGAGGTTGCAGGCTGGAATCCTGTAGGTGCTGCACTACAGTATTCATGCCTGCTGCATTCATTCTCTCAGTCCTACAAAACAGCCATTGAATTTCCCTTTGCAGAAGGAAAGGGGAGGAGAAACAGGAAGAATTCAAAGGTAGCCAACTGCAAAGGTAGGGCTGGGAGACCATTGAATAGGGAGTGGGGGACTGCGCCATTCCAAAGCGAGAGGGGAGCCTGAATGTTATATGACTATCTATAGGCTGTCTTTTCCTCCTGTTTGAATGCTTATTTAAGTACAAGCTGAAGCATTGCTTGGAGAACCTCTAGCACATAGACAAAGGCAATTCTCTTTAATCATGCTTTCTCTCTTCCCTTTCTTTCAATTAGAGAGAATCTACCTTTCAGCCCATAGTGGTAGAGCCAACAGTTGTACGAATGCCAGGGTCATGCTGACACACCACCGTTTGAGGCAACAGTTTTGCTTCCAAAAAGAAAGGAGAAAGAAAAGGTTACAATTATCCCCATTTACCTAGAAGCGCCCTGCACAGCAACCAAACACATGCTAGCCAGCAGCAGGTTAAAAAAACAACAACAACAATTGCAAATACTCTTTACATAGCTCCACACAATGACAACTCTTGCTTTACAATAGCATAAATAAGGGCAAGTCCAACTGTTCTCTCCCAGCCTGTCATTTAATTTAGCTCCAAGTAAGCAGCTAAGATAATGTGCATGCCAAAACAGATGCAGCTTGAAAAGCCGGTCCTTGGAGCTGAAGCAATTAGAGAGAAACTCTATTCAGCTTTTAAATTTAAATCCAGCTGCTTAATCCTGCTAAAATAAATGTTCAAAAAGCAATTAGGGAAGATGTGAGGCATGTTTTAGATCCCAGGTTCCTCTGATGGTTTGGAACACAGCTGCATTTTTAGGCCAGTTCACTAGTTCAACTGATTAAGAACATAATATGGGCAATTAAATGGGCAGTAGGATTGTGTACTAGGCCTGGACATCAGAGGCACAAATCCTTGCCATCAAAAAGTCAGCGCTTCTTTGCCTTGTGTGAAATTATTACTGTAATTATTGGGAAGTTTTAAAATGTTCAAAGATCCAATGTCCTACTTTGAGCTGCTGCAGATTCTCTTGCATCCAAGTTCCCATGACCCCACTCTGCCCAAAATAAAAAGAAATAGCCGACAAGCATTGCAGGTGGATTCCACCAATGCTGAAGAAAGTGGGGAGACTAACAACACTTGTCAACATCCCTCTGGATTTACTGAGGATTCCCGCAAAAACATTAAACTAGCCGGTTCAGGAGTTATAAAGAAAAATAAGGCTGAAGTTCTCTCCAAAGGGGAAATGGAAAAACATAAAAATGCTGGCTTTTCAGCTACAATGCATTTAAACTGGAGATCAATAATCTTAGTGTTCCAACACTGCTAATGTCCTGGGAACACAGACATCCAAAGCTGCTTTCTAACTGGTGCCAGATCTTTTTGGGGAAATGCCCCTGTTTACATTACAGCAGTGTTTCTCAACCTTGGCAACCTTAAGATTGTGGACTTCAGCTTCCCAGAATTCCCCAACCAGCAGGCTTGAGTTGAAGTCCACACATCTTAAAGTTGCCAAGGTTGAGAAACACTGCATTACAGGTTTATTTTTTGGTTATGGATTGTGAATAAACCACAGTTGGATAGTTTCACACAACACATTAAGCCAAAACCAAACAAATGACATTAAAGCTTAGTGTACCACGTAAACTCAGCTAGGATAACAGGCCAGAAAGATGGCCCTTTGATAGAACCTGCCTTAAATTTTCCCCTTAAGCATAAAATTCCCTCAATTTCAGATGAACAAAACTTGAACAGAAAGTAAAACTAACAAATTGTCTCAACTGGAGCTAGTTTGTGGGAGTTTCTATGAGCCTGACTTGGCCTGTAGCTGAAATCTACTTTATACAAGAGGTTATGCTTTAAAAGCCATTGGGTCAGGTTGCACCAGCCTCTTTATGTACAGGGTCTATATGCCAAAACAATGCACAGTTTGGT
Source organism: Python bivittatus (assembly GCF_059951505.1). NCBI lineage: Eukaryota > Metazoa > Chordata > Lepidosauria > Squamata > Pythonidae > Python > Python bivittatus. Next base: position 7,249,938 of record NW_028277098.1, read on the forward strand.
GACCTTCAGCCATAATTTAGATAGACCATGAATTAAGAAACCTATGAATGGGACATTGCCTTTTAAAAACCCCACATTTCCCCTAAATCGCAGCTAAAGCTGGAGGGAGCTGGACCCTAATTTCTCTAAGGACATCAGGTCTGAAAAGGCTGGTCTACACCTTCGGTTGTGACTCATTCTGAATATTAAAAAATGTACAGCTATGTGTGAAGTAGCTACTATTCTTTTTTGTAATTCTTTTTGCTGCCTGATGAAAATGTTCCTTTCCTTGAAAACAGATGACTACAGAATGGCTCTTCCAGTTGTTCCCCTCACTTTACAGTCATGCCTAAATATATTCATATATGATAGTCAGTAGCTGGGCATTTGTTAGAGCTATTCCACAATAAGTCTATTACTAGAGAACCATCTTGGAAAAGTCAATGCAAAGATTAGGATTAAAAATAAAAACCCAAAAGCTGTAAGGAACAACAACACCACAATAAAAACCCCAACAAAGGATGCTAAGCATTATATTCATCCCATAGGAATAAAAATATCTTCATACAATTAACTGGTATACACAATGGAGCTTTGAAATCTCTAATTCTGCATTACAAAGGGAAAAGGAGGCCTTTTCAGTGTTTAGGTTCTAGGTTGTTTAGAAGAAGGTTGAGGGTCCCATTTCAACTTTCCTTTCATTTGAGAACAAAGGTATAATTTTCAAACATTTCCACAACGCCAAACAGGTTGTTAGGGGAACAAGGTTGTTTTGTTTGAAAGTTGGCTTCGGCATTCTCACTCCGCCACGTAGAAAAGGTAAGGATGATGGAATGCAGTTAGCTATGAACAATGTGAGGTAGCTATACTCAGCAGGAAGAGGATGAGAGAAACAACCAATTGTACAATTCACAGACTGGTTCATGTATTCGATTAAGCCATGGTCCATTGCCTTTGGCTTAGAATTTTGGCTGACCCCCCCCCCCGCCCCGCAAACAATTGGCTACAATATGAATCTAATCACACTGTTTTCTAAATACTTTAAATATAAGTGTTGGTTCACACCAAGTGAAACAATATTAAGGGATCCATGATCGATAATGTGTAAAACAAAGCTGCTCATAAATAATTTCTGCCTCTACTTTTACTACTCTGAATATTTGCTGAATATATGACACATATTTGATACCTGGTTCTATTTATATCTAAGTGTTTTTAATTGTGGACAGGCAGGGTAATTTTGTATTTGATAGTATTTGCATAATTATAATTTTTAAATTTGGTTTTCAGCATAAAATATGGGCAGAATGTATCATAGAGTAAATCATGTGGTTAATTCTGCTGAATGGGGAATATGGTGGATTTGGCTTATTCTGAATTACACATAATTTATATTAATGTGACTCTTTAAATTTCACTATTATTGCCTATGTCTAACTTAGCCTTTTAAAACCAAAACACTTTTTAAGAAACCTTCTATTACCTCTTTTCACACGCTTTTTAAAAAACAACAACTATATTTGCATTTTCCTATGCCAGCTATGCCTTTAGGAAGTCTCCAAGATTTGAATCAGTTTAAAGTATTATTTACAGTTACATTCTTGTCATCCATTACTCAGCCTTCATAGCAATCAATGCCCATTTTCCTCTTTAAATCATCTTGTTCTGCAGTTCCTAGGATTCTGTAGTTATAACACTTCTGAAGACCACATTGACCAGTACACTAATTGAAGTGCTGATCTGACATAGTCTTCACCCAAGATTAAACATAGCCACATGCTTTCCAGGAGCACCTTTGATTTAGGGCCCATTTGTCCCAAGCAGGCACAGCTATTTGCTCTCTGGAGGCATGTAGGAAATTGAATCTGGGAGTGTACATCATCTGTCTCTCATTGCTGCATATTATGGTGGAAATCAGTTCTTCCTGAAAACAGCAGGTCTGTGTCTTCTCCTCATCTCTGCTGCAATAATGTTATAAAATGTGCAATGTAATACAACGTCTTGGGAATTCTTCTTGCTTTTTGCCAGTGGTTTAAGACTTCCTTGTATTCTGCACAATTGGCACCAGAGACACAAAGGGTACAATAGCACAGAGACAGATGATGATGAATGTGGAGAAAACTGGTGACAGAAGGAATTAAGCATCCTGCATTTTAAGAAAGCACTCAATACACTGAAGATGGCTAATGCATACAGTATCACAGTGTTCTGTTTACTTCAGAAGGCAGGGAAAGCTGAATACTTGCAAGCTTATCAGTGACTGGCCACCTTATAAGCAGAAAGGACAATCAATTATTTTCTTTATCACGCATTTGCAGATCCCTCCTCACAGCATCTGAGCCAGCTTCCATGCCACCAATGGCTTCATCCCCCAACACTCAGAAGCATTTTCACACCACTGTGTATTTGTCCTCATCATTGCATCCATGCAATGGTCAGTGGTTCCTATGAGTTAACTACACTTTCTCCAGCTGACCAATGGTGGAACACTGAGATCTTTGTCGTTGCCTTACTGCATTTGTTTTCTCAGCAAGGAAAAAAAATCAATTTAAAATGTACAAGGAAATGGCCCATGGTTATGGCACCTTGTTTTCAACAGGCTGGAAAACAGCAGTTTAGTTAAGACAAGGGGCTATGGAACACTGACTTCTGCAGGAGGGGGAGAACTGAGAAGGCAGGAGATAAGGCTAACCCTAACCCTAACTCAAGCCATACATGTCTGATTGTTGCCTTGGTAGTGGCTTTTCTTCCGTCCTTCAAGGCCATTCCCTATGTCCTCTGCAGAAATTACCTGCCTTGCAACTTCAGTGTTAACACTGCAGAACTACTTTTGCAGTTTTTCTTTCTGCTGTACAGCTGACCCTGAAATTAATTAGCTTAAGTGCAGAGGAACTGCTGAGAGCTGTCACATCATAGGAATAGGGAGTCAGTGCTGATCCCAGATTGGTGCAAATCTGGTGCGGAAGGTTGGCTGCTTATTCTGAAGAACTCGCTGTACACTGAAAGATAGGAAAAGAATTTCCTAACAAATGAGTTCTGAAAAGTGGGCTGGGGAGGAGAGAGATGTGACTAAATCAGAATCCGTGGGAATGAGCTCCTTGAAACCTTGCCTTATCTCTCTTGAGAAGGCAGGAGAGACAAGGCAAGGATCCTTATGGATAGGAAACTGTCAGCCCTATGAGGTAGACCAGACTAAGAAACCAGAAGATCTGTTCTCTAGGGAAGAACTATTATCCAGCGAGGGAGAAAGATTGTGAAATGTCCAGAACTTTGAGTGATTTTAGGAATGGGACAAGAGATGGACACACATAACGGGCTGAATAGTGGATGATATTAACATCACTGGGATAACTAATAAATTCTGGTAAAGCCGTTGTTCAGGAGACCTCTTGGACTCTAGTACCAGCCTATCTGAACATCCTACCAGCTGATCCTCCTACAGTTGACATGGCCTGGTTCACATAACATTCTAAGACATAATGTGGTATGTTTAATTTTGATTTAGCCATGTGGCAAATTCAAACCAGATTAACAAGATCCTTACAAGTGTTTTCTCTACTCAGATCATGAGAAAATTGATAAAAAAAATAAACCCAGGTGACGATTTGTCAGTTATTTCACTTAAATTGTATTTAAAAATTATTTAAAAGATCTTCTCCCTGCTCACTTTCATTGAGGTTAGATCTGGGGCAATAAAATTGATATAGCAGAATGTTAAGGTAGTGGAATGTATATTATTAAAGTATTTCAGTAATGTGGTTGGACATAAAAATAAATGGAATTTTGTCTACCATTAGTTTTGGAGGAGAACCAGTTGATCAGCATGACTGATCTCTGAGCATGTACACATGTGGGGGAACGGGGGAGGCGACAGAATAGTTTGACATTTTGTACCTCAAGCACTCTGTTTCTGGAAACAAATATACAATAAGCGTTAGTATGAATTTAACTCATTGTAAGAAATCCAGAATCAGTATTGGAGTAACTTATGCCTGTTTTACAACTTGCCATCTCTTCCTTTAATTCCAATAATTTTAATACTTCATTTGGCATAAGACATTGAAAGATGCCATCTGTGAGTTCATTCTTTCAGGTTTCCATAAGAGTGAACCAGCACAGGTTTTCAGCATTTCCTTCCTTAATCATTTATGACAAGACAGATGCCATCCTAGCATTGCCTGGAGAGCAGCAGAAATAGGGAGGAAGACAGAACGTGTGCCAAATGTGACAAAATATGTGGAATGCAGCCAGGCGTGGTTCCTTCACCTTCTGAAGACACCCCAGAGTCCAGTAAAGTGAATATATAGTTTTTGTCTTGACGTAACAACCTTTGTACAATAGTCAGGTAGAAAGGAAGAATTTTCCTAACTATTATATTGTAGGCTGTTGCTGGAAAGATAGTTGCAAAAGTCAAAGAGTTTCCTGCAGTTGAACAAAATATTGGCTGAGGAATTTAACTTAGCCTTAATTTCTAAAGATGTGATGATGGCTGCTAGCTTTAGATGACTTTAAAAGAATCTATAGTTATTAATGACTATTGACTATAATATATAGAAATGAATCATATAACAAGAGAAAGTATATTTCTAAATACTAATGTTCACAAAATGCTAGCTGGGGAGTCTGAGAGTTGCAGCGCAAATGCAGCTGGAGATCATTGGTGAAGATGATCCAAGGATAGGATCTGTCTATATAAATGTGAATCCATCAGATTTTCATCTGTAAATACTGAACAGGAACTATAAGAGGTGAAGAAAACTTCTAGGCACTTCCAGGAAGCTACTGTTTCTCTCTCTCAGCAATTCTGATCCCAGTTTAATACCCAAGGAAATTGATCTGAGTTGTTTTGACTTCTTCCAGCTCTATTCAGTTCTTTCTCAGTTGTGAGAAAGAGGTACGAAAATATGAATTTGATCTGACACATAGCAGTCACTGGAATTCTTTCATAATGGCTTCTTAGTTTTTATACAGTAAATTATGTATCAGAAATTCCTAGATTCTTGTGTGCTTGTTTAATTGGTTACAGCATCCCTGTCAGGGAGAAATCTGACATGCTGCTGTGTTTGGAACACCTCTGTGGTTAAAAACCCAATAACTACCTATATCTATATATCTATAGTTATATAGTTTAGTAATAACTTGCTTGCTCATACTGGATAGGCTAGTGATGCAATTCTACTTTATGTAGGAAAAAAATGGGACAGCTAAAATTGGCAACAGTGAAAAGATAGGAAGGCAAACATTTAACATGGTGGATTCCCCATAAAAGTGAGTAAACAAAAAATGGTAATTCCAAACAAAACATCCATTGTCTGTATTACATAACATGTTCACCATGGTTAATTTAATCATGGCTTACTCAACCCGGTTTGCCTCTCCCACTGAATTATAAACTAATAACATGGACTGACTTCACACAACACACTAGGCTAACATATGGCTGAGTCATTTCTGATTCAAGTGTGTCCTGCAAACATTGTATAAGGAACCAATGTGAGTAGGGCAGGAGAGACATTTCTGAAATTCTCATTTTAGGTGACTGATCCTCTGACTCATTTTTAAAACTGTATATAAAGATTCGTAAGTGAAATAAGTCCGTTCTTCCTTCTGCCCAGGAATTTAAGCCCTGGAGCCAAGAGAATCTTACAATGAGTAGGAGAACCACATGTCTGGAGCTGAAAATAAATAATGCAATAAAACCTAATAAATAGTGTAATGGTACTTGCTGGAACTACAGCTACACTGTCATGTTACTGCCTTGGCTTGGGCACGTTATATGCACATGCACGCATGTGCATGCAGATCTATAATAAATACATGCTCGCAAGCATTTCTTTCCCCCTTCCTCTCTCTCCAGCATTCGGGTAAGCAGGCAGCCCCAGTGCCCCCCACTCCAATTTGCAATTCCCTTGAGCAGGCAGCAAAGCATGGCAGTAACTACCCCCCTCCCATCCTTTGTGATGGTGCTGATCTAAACTTGGTCCCAGGGCATTTGCAACAAGGAGAATTTCTGCCTCATGTGCCTCTAACCCTTTCCTTCCTTCCTTCCTTCCTTCCTTCCTTCCTTCCTTCCTTCCTTCCTTCCTTCCTTCCTTCCTCCCTTCCTCCCTTCCTCCCTTCCTCCCTTCCTTCTCTTTCTCTTTCTCCTCCCTTCCTTCCTCCCTTCCTCCCTTCCTCCCTTCCTTCAGAAATTTGATTATAAAAGTAAAATCTAATACAAGCTTCTAACACATTCCACTTCCAGTGAAATCAGTTTTTCAGCCAATAAGAGGTAGGCATATATATTTCAGTTTTGCATATCCAAGCTTTGTCTAACACCGGTTAATAATGCCCTTGCAGTGTTAAGACCTTTGTAGGCAGGAAAGCAAACCTTTTTGCTCTTGCTTAAAAATGGGGGTTTAAGAGTAAAGAGGATGCTATATCTTCCAACAGAAGGGAAAATGTTTCCAAAGGCTCCCATTTCTGATCATTTCATATCTAAAAAGGGAAGTTGTTTTCGTAAACAAAACCCAGGGTAGAATAGGGCAACTGGAAATAATCCATGTTTATTCAAAGGATCTGACTAGAAGAGCCACATTTTCAGCTGTGCTAGCAAAGAAGGGCAATTGTAGAAGGGCAAAAAGGTCTTACAAAGACAACCACTTCAAATTCTGGATCCAGGGAGGTATGTTTGAAACTCCAGAAAGAGTGTACAGATTAATAAAATGTAATGGGAATTAGATGATTGTTCATAACCCTTGTCTGTCTCAGTTCTTATTTATTCCAGGATGTGTGTGGGAGGGAAGGATGAGTGTGGCACAGGAGGAGATTGTCATGTGCCTGAGAACACAATGCACTATTGAGAGCAAATGAAAGCGGAACGTAGCAGGACTACAAGCAGCCCAAGGCCAGGCAAGACCTTGAATCTCCCCGGTATGAACAGAGGAGACTTCAAGGCATGGGCTTAGCCAGATGCCAAACAACGTAGCAAAAGGCATTAAAATCAGGCCATATAACATAAAATTGGCCACCAGCAGCTGGCTGCGTGGATCCGATGAAACCATAATGAGATCTGTTTGGTTCCGGCTTAGCATGGTTTGTGAAAAGTGGAGTGTAATGTTGATATACTGCTTGTTGTTTGTTTATTACTGCATTTGTATCTTGCCCTAATTTCTTACAACTCAAGGTAGTTTGCATAGTAATAAAACCAATTCACCTATACTAAAAATATATGGCTTCTTGGTGCATGTGAACTGGACCATCATAAATTCTTTAACAAACAAGGATGAAGACCAACCATGGTATATTGTGATGTGGGAAAAGATGTTTCTGGGTTGGCCCAAACTAAAAAAAACAAACCAACCCTGCCCCCCTCCCCATGTATCACATTTCCTATTTTTACATGGTTAACAAAGCTGTTTTTTCCAACAACTAATTGGAACAAGAGCCTGAAAGGAGGCAACTGGCAACCCCTGAGAAGCCTGCTTGGTTAGACTCTTCCCTCTCCTCTCTTCTACTGCCAAAACATTGGCACTATTTGTCCTCAACCTCTAAGGGTTTGTTTGAAGTAATCCTTGGATTTTTATCTACAATGATTTGTATGGACTGTGAGCTACTTTGGGAGGACTGCTATCCTGTAAACAGATGATAAATAATTGCAATCAATAAATAATAAAAACAAAGACACTCCAGGACTTGATTTTGGTATGGCTGCCAAAGGTGATTGCCTGGCTATAGGAACTGAAGTCTTTTGCAGATACTGCCTGCACCAATTCAGATACATTCCCTCCGAATCTTGAAACATGCTTTTTTTCTCCCCCTTTTTTCAAAGCAAATCTTCAAGAACACATATACCATGAGAAAAGCAAGACTGACCTTCCGGAATTCAAATTATCTAGCTCTTCTTAATCTTTGTGGAGGAAAAGAGATAAAGTGCATTTCATCCTTGCTAAAATGCAGTCAGGAAAGCTCCTGGATTTTTTTTCTGGTAATTCAAGATCTTTTAAGCAAAACCCTTTTCCCAAACAGTTTTTTTTAAAAAAATTAAGAATGTGTATGGCTTCTAAATTTTATTCCGTCTGTGCCACTCTGTAACTCAGGTTTTAGGTTTATTGTATTGTTTATACCATTTACAGTCTTGAATTCCATTAAGGTGGATACAGTACTTTAGATTTGTTGCAAATTAAGTAAATTAAACCAAGTTAGTGAGACCCAATGGCATCTGTATCTCAAAGAATTTTAAAAAGTTGTCATGTTCATTCTTGCCTACTAAGGTGTTTTTCTTGGTGTGGCATTTGAAGATGGCAGTAGTTGTGTTCATATATTGCACTTATCTGTATTTTGGTTACCCATAGTTCATTAACAACCACAATTGTCTAAGTTTACATAACAGAGTAAATAGTGGTTTACAAACTACACCACCTGAATTCATACAACAGGCTAATCCAAAGCAAACAAACCACATTATGGCTTAAGTGCAATGTGTGAACCCAGTCAGTGTTGATCTTACAAAAATCTCTGTTTTGCCTTTTAAATGTTTGTAGGTTTTTTGTTTTGCAAGAACCTAAGCTGAAGGATGATTCATAAACACCTAAGTGCCCACCTCTCTTTTTCTTTTCTTTCTTTTCTGATATCTGCCTGTTTAAAGCAAGAGAACTGGGAGAAGACTGCAATCCCATTTTACATACTGGTATAGCAAGCAACACAAGGACCTAGTGTTTAGCTTTTTAGCAAATATGTCTATTACACAAGTTGCAAGGCTGAATTTACATCACAAATACAATGGTGCTAAGAATTCAAATAGTTATAGTTGTTCCCTGAAATCTGGGAAGAAAAGAGCCAGCTAAAGTGTGCTTGAATTGGGCTAAATGGTTCTCAACTTTTAAGCAAAGCCTGTTTTACATAATAGTTAAACAATTCATATTCTTTTAAAGAGTTAATGGTCAATGAAGTTTGAAGGTTGAATCCAGACTGGAACTTGGGTTTCAGAAATACAAAACTCATATATAATTGTAATGTATGGACTAGGCAGGGTTACCAGATCTGCTCTGCAAAACTCCAGGCAACCACTAGATAAGAACAAAGTGATACAGTCTTCACTGCCATCTAGTACTCATCCAGATGTTGACAGCTCAAACCTGGTAGTCCTAGGATAGGTAGGATAGCCCTAAGCCATACTATGATTTGTTTGGTTCTGAAATAATGTGGTTGACTAGTTCTATATTTTGTGCAGTGTGGTTAGTTACAATTCAGTACAGAGTGTCAGCCCAAGCAGTTGTGTTAATTCAGTAAATCTTAGTCACATTAACTAAGCATATTGTATGCCCCCAGCTACTGTGGCTAGTTTATAACTTAGTGTTCTGCAAACCCAGCTGGTCCTTTTTTCAGGAACCCCAGTCATAAAATGACCCATGTACTTGGGATTTAAACGCCTGATGGACATGTGAAAAATTACTCATTTGTTTTTCCTTTGCTGCAATAAATAGCTTTGATTAAAATTTACCAAGCTTTATCTGAAGCACATCGTAAAAGTTTAGCTTTTCTACTTAAGAGCTTTTTGCTATATGTATTGGCTGTGTTTGTATGAGATGTTTATCCATAGTTAACCAAGCCAAGGGTTATTCAGTGAATTCAATTTTCTGCATTTGCATGTCACACTAAACCATACACTAACCAAAGAGGCTGAACTAACGCAACACAATGCTAAAATACAGTTATCTGTGGGTAAACATATCATGCAAACACAGTCATCCGGTCCTAGGAGTAAAATAAGCTCAAATGATCCAAGGAAGCCTAAGAACAAACTGAGGGACATTATATTTCCAAGACTAGATTATTCATCTTTAGCTTAACCTTTCATTGAAGAAAATAACGTCTTACAGGATAAGGCTCCTGGCTTGGATCCTAGAATTACTTCTGACAAGTCTCTATAGACTCTTTGTCTGCACTACTGGCTCAGTTGCAGGCTGTATTGGAGCTGTTGGTGGAACGGTTACTTCCTCTGGAGCTTTAACGTCCAAGGTTACAGACAATGGAGCTTCCAACTTTATAGTCCCTTGTGTCAACAGTTCTAACAAGTATTTTCTCATCTGAGTTAGGCCAGGGTGCAACTAATTTGTGTGTGTGTGTTTTTAAATGGACCCAGTTTAAATTCCTTCAAAACATTTCAAAGTTCTTCTTAAAATGACTGGGAACCTGGAATGTTTTAATCTGGCAATAAAAAGAATACAGAACCTATGCTAATCCTTTTCCCCAGAGGCCATTCCAGGTTGTCTCTTTTGCCCTTAATCTGTCAAAATGTGGTTCATCTATTGTTCTGTGTAAGGATCTTCTGGTTTATAAAATCCATCTACATTAATCCATAACAATTATACTTCATATTGTTATTACTGTGTGTGTTTTTAGAATGGGATTTAATGCTGTAGGGAGACGTTGCTCTGAATCTCTGTACACTGGCTAAAAGAGAAAAAAAATCAATAGAATGTTACTTGCTCCTTCCACCCTCACCATGATTAATGCAAATTATTCAACACTATTAGAAAAACTGCACGAAACTCTCAAAAGCACATAAATCCAATCCCAGCATATAATTAAATCTCTCCTATGGTTAAAGCCATCATTCAGCTGCCAGCCATTACCTCTACTTTCCCTTCCCAAAAGTAAGGGCTTTGCAGGGCAGTTTGGACAGCAACTTTCCTATTATTCCTAGGCCCATGTGCAACATCTGGTCAAATATCCAGCTGGACAAATGTCCCACTCTGTCTATTGCTGAATAAAGCCCATTATTCTATCTTTTGCCACATGTATTGCTGGCTAGCAGACATTGATCAACCATCATTTGTCATTACAGCTCATGGCTGTTTTCTTCCCAGGAAAGCCCTCTATGTCAGCTGAGAATACATCTAAGCCCAGCTACAAGACATTTCTCGGATCAAAGCAGGTCATGGCAATATGACAGCAGATGTGAGAATACAAATAGCACCTCTAGGACAAGATTGGCCTGTAATTTTTTAAGCCTACTACATGTTTGAAGAGTCAGGTTTCAAAGGTCAGAGTTGTGTCTGTTCTTCTGTCAGATCTAGTTGCTTCCTTAGTAACAGCCACAGATGTTCTTGAGGGAACTAGAGCTAGTACATATATCTATATATCTCTCAAAGGAGAGTTGGGTCAAAAGTCTGGGGAACCTGCAGAACTTGACAGGATGTGTACTGGTTTGGTTGCAATACAACATGTATTACAATTGTATTGTACTGTATATTATTGTAGGTTGTGTGCTGTGTGCCAAAGAAGTCACCAGCTGAAATCTTACCTCAATCATGAATTAGGTCATCCATGAGAAGTTACTGTTTTCTCAGCTTCAGCCTCACATCAATAATATAAGAATAATAACACAGGGCTGCTGTGTGAATTACTAAAAGCCAAACAGTGATGCAGAAGATCTATGACTAGAACTTAGCAAAAATGGGAGTGAGGTGATTACAGATCTTCCCAATCTTATTCCCCAGGTAATGTGAAGCATTTTACACATGCCAAATTCAACATCAAAAGCAGGTTTTGTTATTTTCTCTCCTTATTCCAGGGGGTGATATAATTGATCATGCTAGCTTCTAGCTCTCTATCCCTTGCTTTGCATTCTTAGGGGCTAGGAAGCCTTGTGTCTAATTCCAAGTCCAAAGCCTTAACATTAGAGACAGGATTAATAGAGCCTGAATCTGCCTTTTCAGTGTTAATAGCATGCTAACTATAGTATTATAGTGGATATTAATATATTACAGAAGTGGCAAGTTATGAGTCATTGCAAACTAAGCAAGAAAATATGATTTTGCCAATGGAGTTCAACAGGAATAAGAAACAAGAGTGACTAAGACAAGCTTAGCTATGAAAGATAAAAAAAGACTTTAAAAAACCCATCTCCTAAAGCACTGCTGGTTGCAAAGGGTGTGTCCTGGATGAATGCCCATATTCAGTCCCTGCTGAGTAAGCAGAGACTGTAGGATGAACATAAGACAACCAAGTTCCAAGGAGCAAGCAAGTATTAAGTAGATATACAGCAACAGCAAACAAAAGCTTGCCAGGGTAATTCCTAAGAAATATTTCTTCTAAATGAACAGGATATGCAGGGCTAGTCTGAGAATGGAATATGAATAAATAAAAACTTTCTACTGGTGAAACCTTAAGGAACAAAGGGAAGATGAATAGACAGAAGGCTGCTGTTATAACCTGCAGTTTTTGTGGTATATTTGTCTTCCTACTTGAAATAAAGTTTGCATGTATAAGCTTCTTACAGGAAAGTCAAAGGATTGGAACAGTATGTAGCCATACTTCCCCCTCTGAAGAGAGGGAATAAATATTTATCAGATCAAAGAAAGGAGGCACTACAGCAGGAGTAACTCCACAAGGAAGAGAGCTAAACAAAGGAGCAAGCCCAGCTGAGTTACTATCAGATGCAAGAGACATTCTGCACTACCGAAACTCAGAAATTTCATAGCTAGAAGAGTTAAGCAAAGCAGCCATAATTCAGTTCATTTATTACTGAACCCAGTCATAAATCCATAAATCAGTCTGTGAGGGCTTTCATCAAGTTTGAAAGTGCCAGGCAGTTTACAGCATCCAGAATTTCAGGAAACACTCCAACATTAGGTCACAGACATTGGTCAAGGGGCCACATAAGGAACAAGAGACTCTCAGCACCAAAGATAAGCTAGCAGCCTTAAATAACTCAGTCCTCTATAATCCCCACCCAAGTGAAATTGATTTTACTTGGCTGCAATCCTGCAAAGCTTTCATCTCAGATCTTCCTCAATAAGCAGCTAAACCTTCATCATGCTAGTTTCTAACTTTCTCCCCTTTGTTCTGTGTTCTTAGGGGCTGGGAGGCCTTGTGTCTAATTCCAAGTCCAAATCCTCAGCATCATAGTCAGGAGTAATAAAGCCTGCATCTGTCCTTTCAGGGTTAATACTGGATCTTAGCTTCTTTGCATCTTAAATACCAGACTCCTCTATGTTGCTCTTTTGAGGAAAATGAGGTATCAGGCTAGGGCCTGATAGTAAACTGCTTTTCAACCTAAACAGAAGAAATAGGCTCGGAGCCTTCAAGGAGAAACAAAAAGTCATTGCTCAACAAGATATAAGATGGTGGATCCCTAAAGTACAGTGAGAATCCAGGTGCACCTTTCAAGAAGCCAAACTTATAGTGGCTGGTGATTCATTTCTATGAAAAACCAAAATAATATGTGTCAACATCGGACTCATTGGCTTGTGAAATGTGTGATCTGTAAAGATGATAAGGGTAAGAAATGTGACAGAACAATTCCTAAGATGTATTAAATCCACTGACATTTATCATTCAATTGTTCTGTCACTTTGGGCTCTTCATAACCCTATGATCATCATTTTACCAGGACTACCTATCAGTTAACTGCTTCTTTGACTTCTTGCAAGCTCACACTTGTGACATCTATCTAGCTGCCTTTTCTGTCAGCCTGATATTAGTTCTTGAGAACATTTTAGAGTAGATCATACAGATAAATCTGTATGCGCAATGGATTTGTCATTTGTTTAATGAATTTCATCTCATTTTTTGAATAGGTTTCTATAGCATATTATGAGAAAGCTGTATATTTATATATCTTGATTTCAACAAAGCATTTGATAACATGGCCCCATGATATTCTGATTAGCAAATGTGGGCTGGATGACATAATAATTAAGTGAATACATAGCTGGCTCAAAATCATGCTCAAAGAGTGCTTATCAATGTTTCTTCATCAAACCAAAGTTTGACATCAGTTGGAATTCCCCCAGATACTGAACTCTTTGATCATTTTTACTAGTAACTTTGATGAAGGGTGGAGGTAATGCTTATCTGATTTGCAATGTCACAGAATTGGATGTGATAACTAATACTGTAGAAGACAAAAATAAAATTCAAAACAATTTTGATAGGTTATAAAAAATAGAATGTAAATAACCAAATGAAAGTTAACAGAGACAAATGTAAATTTGTTCATTTAGGAAACAAAAATCAATGTACAGCTATAGGATGTGGCATACCTAGCTTGGTAACAGTATTTGTGAAAGTTATCTTGGAATAGTGATTGATTGCAAACTGAATATGAGCCAGCAGTGCAATTTGTCTGCAAAAAAGGTAAATGAAATTTAAGGCTGCATCAAAGGAAGTAGAGTTTCCAAATCACAGAAAGTAAAAGTTCCACTTTATTCTGCTTTAATCAGATCCCATTTCAAATACTCTGGCACTTCTGGGCATCACCCTACAAGAACAATTCAGAGAAGAACAACAAGAATTATTGGGGGACTAGAAACTGAGTCCACTGAAGACAGAGTGGAGGAATTGGGAATGTTTAGCCTTGAGAAGATAATCCTCCCTCCCTCCTTCCTTCCTTTCTTCCTATTTTATATTCCACCTTTCTACTTTGATGAGTGCTTGAGCACTCAAGACCTACTCATTTTATTTTTTATATATATAATGTTTATTAAAGACATTTTTTACAAAGTTAAAAGATAAACATGAAAAAATATAGAAGTAAGAAAGAAAGATAAAGGAAAAAAGTGTTGAAAACAACAGAAAGTAAAGAAGAAGAAAATGAAAAAAAAATACTTAAAAGAAGCGACTTCCGATCTTACAGCAGTTATAGTTAAAGGCATACTCATTTTATATAGTTCTGGAACATAGCCAGGAGATGAAAAGTACAGCTGGTAACCGAGCTGGAGAAAATACACTTGATGGTGATGAAGATTCATTTTATTTTTATACCACTTTTCTTCCCAAAGTAGCGCAACAACAACTGATCACTCCCACTTTCTAACTTTGTGCAGAATCAAGTTGTTTTGGAAGTGTGTCAAGGTTAGGTAAGGAATTCCACTAACACTGTCCAGAAACAGTGGAAGGCATATGTCCTAGACAGGAGGAAACCCATTTAAATATGCCATCACTAGAGAAGTCCAAGGGCAAGATTATAACTAGACTAGAGCTCCGGAAAGCTATGAATACTAATAGAAATTCAGAAAGTAGGAACATGGAAGATATAAATGGCACTCAAAGAGATTTTACAAAGTAGTGTGGCATTGATAACACATTTGGAATAGCCAATCCAGGCTAGAGCTGAATGGTAGCCAGAGAGATCTGAGATACTATGGCACCTGAAAAAATTTTTGATCCCTGATACCACATATCCTGTTTAACTCACTGGCTGGAATTCAAAAAATCTGGAGGAGTCTGGTAATACTTTTTCTGATTAACAAATGTTATTAAAAGGCATAAGCTTTTGTGAGCTGCAGCTCATTTAATCAGAAATTTAATGTTATTTAAATAATATTAATTTTATTAAAAGGCATCTTTTAAGAGAAAGAAAAAAAAGAGAGAAAATTGTTCTATGCTTAAATGGAAAAGAACCTGACTGTATATGGCTGAACAAAATGGAAAGAGAGAACTAAAGTAATTGTAGACAATGCTATAGAGGTAGAAAAAGAGTGAAGGGGAGACGGAGAGAAAATGTAATATTTGGAATAAAACCAATGATTAGTATTAAATGTCTTTATTTAGTGCTTTGGGGATCAGGCTATTTCATGAGGCTTGGGGCTAGGGGATCCATTTTATTTCTTCAGGAAGGTGTTTCATTGCTACTCTTAGGTTGAACTGTAGTCTAAAATCATAACTCTGAAATCTGATTTTTTTTCCAGTGAGATTATAGAAGTGCGTATTCTGTATTTTTTTGGTATTTCCTAAATATTCCCCAATTTTTATTTTAAGGGCTCTTGTGGTCTTGCCCATGTAAATTTTGGGCATTGTATTACTATATTTATACTCTTGTATGTGGTAAAATCTTATCAAGAATATCTGTGTCCATCTCCAAGATTAATAAAACCAATTGTTTTGCAGACCCAATGGCCACATGGAAGTGATCACATTGATAGAAGGTCTATGATGGTTCTGCTCAATTATAGCATATTTTTTACATCAAAATCACTTCTAACATGCATATCCTTAACATTCTTGGTTATCCTCTATGCAAAACCTGACTGTGTTTCACATCCTGGTATGTTTCTAAGTAGTCTCTAATATTTTTTCAATGCATCTGTTGGTGAACAAATGCATATCATGACATCAATCAGTTTTCATTCATGGATAACGTTCACTATTGTCATGGTTGAAGTAAATGACATTAAAGGCAAATGAGGCTCAAAGAATGAATGGTAAAGAAAAAAATATTCAAGAGTACAAAATCAAAGCATTGTGATTACACTTGCAGCAAGATCTGAAAAGTGTTGAAAGGAAGTGTTTATAATACTTGTAGAAGCAAACACATACTTTCTGCTCAATTTTATTAGCAAATACTTACTGTGTAAATGATATTTTTAAACCATGAACAGAAAAATCTCTTGTAGTAACAAATAATGCTGAGTTTCTAAGAATATTGTAGTTTCTACTGATGGAAATTGATGGCCCAAAGGAACAATTGAAATATAATACATGATTTTGCCTATGAAGAATGTGCTTGGAATTCACTTTTTAGTAAAGTGAATTTCATTACACAACTGAAGGTTTTTAATGTGATGTATGGTCTTACTACTCTAATTCCTCGTAGATAGGTTCCTTGAATAAAAAGATTGCTGTAACAAGTGAGACTGTTAGTAGAATTTTAATCAAGGTCATTATAACAGCTTATCAACAGAAGCAAGTATGTCCAAATATGTGAAAATAAATCAAGGTTGCTATCTCCTTTCCTGTCTTGATATATCTTTTTCTGTCTTTAACAATGCCATAAATGTAGGAGCCACCTTTCCTGTCAATGTAGTAACATGAAAGAAAGTTGTATCCAGTGGATTGCTCATTAACATGACACCTCCTTGATTGGAAATGTTGAGGATCATATAGGATCTTTTCTTTGTGGGTAGGTGGCACTGACTTGGCTTTTCTAAGCAAAGCAGACTATCCACCATCTACCATGATGCTATTGGCCACCATAATAGAACCTTCTCTTATTGAGACTACTAGGCATTCTAATTTCAATTGCAAATAATAGAGATAAAAAGTAATAGGAAGGAAGGATCAGGCTCCTTCTCCTTGTGAGGAGGAATGTTCCTCTCAGTCAAGCTCACAAGAAAATTTCAGATAAGTAATAAAGCTACTGAAGGAGGTTAGAATCCGTCCATAAGCAACTGGTACTTAAAACCAGCAGATTTTCATAACTTCATTAATAATATAGTTGCTGTAATTAATCCATGTATTAATATAACTATATGCTTTTTCTTACATTGCACAGCATTTTATTCTGTGTTTTTTGCTGTATACCACTAGCAGTCTGTTGGGAATGTAGTAGTGTAAATATAACTAACTCTTCACATTCTCAATCAAAGGGCATGTTGACTGGGAATTATGGAGTTAAAGTTCCAACATATCTGTAGAATACCAAGTTGCAGAAGGCCGATCTAGAGGGAAAAAAACAGCAAATGAAAGAAATAGGTGTACCTTCCCTCTGTTTTCCTCTTATAAGGTAGCAATACCCAATATCAATCTGGCTTTTTTCTTCCATCCTCTTTTTGTTGTTGTTAACTCTGCTGTCAAGCTTAGCAATTTAGCACACTAAAAATAGTTTCTTATCTTGCTTTCTTGAAAAATGAAAGCTAGGTTGAGTCTTTAGCGGACTTAGCATCAGTTCTTTGATGGCTGCATTTGTAATTATTTCATTTTAATGACTTAACTATCTTAAGTGCATTTGAGAACAGGGTTGAGTACATTGATTTCTTGCTCTTTCTTCTTTCATCAGATCAGCAATTATTCATGCCTGAAAATGTAGTTTAGTATAAACAAGCTTCAGGAAAGAACAGTAACAGAGGGCTTTTTATCTGGTTTGTAATAACTGCCATCTCATAAGCAGGACTAGAAGCCCTAAGGTGAGCCTGTTAAAATTTTAAACTATGTAGCAATCCAGCCAAGTGGTGATCAAGGTATGAGTTAACATCTTCAGAGCATCCTGGTCCCAGTAGGGTCATATCTTGTGCATCAGCCAAAGCTTCCATCTTCTATTGAAGCAGGAGCCAATAGTCCAGAAGGACATCCAAATCACAAATCACTTCCTTTAGAGGGAGTGTGACAACATCCAGAATAACTATCAGGACTGACATTGATAAGGTGCTCTGCTGTTGATGAACAACAACTTCATTGATGAGTAGCAACTCTCTCTGGGAGGAATTTAATCTAAGCTTGTTTTCCCTCATCTAGATACTCACAGCCTCCAAGCACAGGTTCAGGACTTCCACAGCATCTCCAGCTGAGCCTGAGATGGCAATGTAGAACTGAAAGTCGTCAGCATTTCGATGATGCCTCACCTTGGACCTCTGGATGACCTCTCCTAGTGGTTTCATGTATTTTTTTTTGTGCTGGCATGCCTGGCTGCCTGGAAGCAAATTAGCAGGCTATAAATCTGCCACAAGGCAGAGGTAAGCAAGACTTTATTGCAACTGGCTACAGCAAAAGAGCCTTTGAAAAAGTCCTTTTGCAACATTTTGAGGATAGACTGTGCTCATGGTCAGACGGGCAACAAATCAGGAGAAGAAGCAAAAGATGAGGTCAAAGGAAATCCCAAACACAGCAACGGAAATTATTCATAGGCAGGAGCTACATTTTTGATAAGTTGTTTTCAGCATTGCCCCAAGTGAAATAAATAAGGCATGCTGAGCCTCTGCCCAGTGCATAGCAGAGACGCCTCAAACAGTAGCTACAGAATCTACTCTTCAGTTAGCACTAGCCTCTCAGATCTGCAGAGTTCAACTCTCTGGTCCTGCATCTTCATTAAGCACCTTAGCCTATGACTAAGTGGTTGAACTTCTGAGTCTGAGCTACTGTCTGTGGTGCTGGTGAGATGTCCTGGTGAACGTCTGTGTCTATCAAAGTTAGAATAGGGTTACTGGCTCCTGTACTGCTGGAACTTCCAGCAGGAGAGCTGCTGCTACTGAATGCCTCTGACTCCACTTCCTCCCAATCCTCCTCATTTGAAGGCATTCCCCCAAGCAGGTGTATAGCAATGTAGATGTTAAATTTCATATGGCCAAGCACCAAGTCTTGAGAAACCCCACACTGGAGGACCCAAGGGCTCCAGCGCTCCTCCCCCAGCACCACCGACTGCAACCTCCACTCAGGTAAGAGTGGAACTTCTGTAACATAGTGCCCCCAACCCATTAGCATTCCTGCAGCCCAAAAGAATAACTTGATTGGTTGTACCAACATCACCGAGAGGTCTCATAGGACCAAGAGGAGCAGACTCCCCTGACTCTTCCAACAGTCCTGGGAACTCCAACATCAGCCCTGAGATGAGATCCAGGAGCTTGCACAGAACTGCTGTCAGCCAGCAATGTGATCAGAACTCCAACAATAGCCTTAACTTGTTAATGTGACCCAATTCTATGCAACGTGCTCATATCCAGTCACCTCTAGGGCAGTGCTTCCCATCACTGCAAGAGTCTTGTGCACAACCACGGCCATCCCTTTTTCTCATTCTTGGTGTTGTGGCTGTTGCAGGACCTGAAACCCAACTGGGTAGATTTCCTACAGGGCTACAACCCCATCTCCTGCTAATACACTCCAGGTGTGCCTGCTCATCCATCAGCAAGTTGTGTACAAACAGCATCTTTATGGAGAATGTGATGAATATGAGCCCAATGAGTAGATTTATTCAAAGGCAGTCCAGCACAGAGGCTCTGATTACTGGAAGCCTTCCTGACTGAGCTACATTTTATCAAACAGAAAATGCATTATAGTGAAAAATTTGTGCAGCTTCTGCTCTTTAGAACATGCTGATTCACCATTTCTGAGGTTGAAGAGGATCATAGGTAACTGAAGCACAGCCAGGCATTTTAGTTTACAATTTCAGTATGTTAGGATGCCGTGTTGCTTTCATTATATTTATGTTTAAAGATATTACATTTGTTTTAGCATGAGTTTTGGTTGGTTGGTTTGTACGTATCTCAGTAACATCTATACATGTTCTAAAATATCTGAATTTGTACTGATCAATGGAACATTTTTCCATATTTGCATATAGTACATTTTAAACAATTTTAAAATGGACTTTTATATCAAAATCTTGACCTGGTATCTTTCTTTGTTTTGTTCTAATTTCCTTGCCATGCCATAACATTTTTACTTCACCTTATTTCACATCCTTCTGAGCCTCTTAGCAATGACTAATTGATCCTTCCTTTGGGTACATACTGCAAACTTAAGCCCAACTCAATGCCACTGTGGTTGCTTGAGAAAAGCCACGGTGTCTGACCATTCCAAATTCATAGACCATACATAAAAAAAAAAGGTTAAAGGTTATCTTGAAAAGCATGATAATGCTAGAATTTCTGATATTGTTTGAGGAAAAAAATAGCATTGCAGATAGTCTTTGCGAGCTGCTCAAGGCAAAAGAGAACAGCAGCACCACTGCTGCTATTAGCGGGTTACGTAAAGTATCCACGCGAAGCATTTCTGAATAAACTGACTGTTTGTGGCAAAGATTTAGGTTACCCAGGAATAAGCCTTTCAGTGGTAGCCCCCTGGCTTACGAACACCATTCCAACTGAGATACACCTGGTACTCTTCTACTGCCTTTTCTGTGCCAGATAAAAGACATTTTATTTCCCCAGATTTTTTAAAGATCTGTTCATTCTGCTCTGATACCTTTTAAATGTTATTATTCTTTTTACTGCCTGTTATTGTTTTTATTATATACTTTATGGTCTATTTTATCTTGTATTTTTACTCAGTGTAGTAGTGTATGCTTTTAGTAATGCTTTTAAACTTCCATTTGAATCATTTGAATTTGGTTGTTTAAATAAATGTTTAATTAAAAAAAAAAGTGGTCATATTGTGTTCTAGGCTAACTCCATACCTAACTGCCCTATTGCTTCTGCACCATCTCTAGAGTTATTACAAGAGGTTTCTGTTCTGTACGAAAAGGGACTATTGAGGCCATGCTTCCAGGGAACTGTTTTCCCACCTAGCTTTTTAAGACATTTTATCATTCCTAAGAAGGATGGCAGGCTCAGACTTGTAATCTGAATTATCACCATCATTTATTTTTATTTTTATTTTTTTGCGGGTGGTGGGTAGGGGCTCATCTTGTTTCAGGATGATAAAATTGCTTCTATCCTTCTCCTCTTGGAGAAGAGGATCTGGCTCACATTTATAAATTTGCTAGGTGCATACTTTCACATGTTTGCAGTACTCTACTGTAACTTTTTTTTTTGTTTTATAGTATTTGGGAAGAAAATAAAGCATCTGAATTGATAGGACAGGAATATGTACCTGATTTTCTGCTGTTGTAGAAACATAGCAATATTCTTCTACTTGATTCACTACCCAGGAACTGAAAAGCCAGGCTGCAATCAAGCCGGGATGGACTGTGGGGCTTAGCAAGCAGCAAAAGCACAAGCAGCTCTTTCAACAACTCCAAAGACAGGACCTTCATTACAAGCAATAGGAAGCAACAATGGCTGGGTAATCTCAGGTTCTGCTCTAGGAATGACTTAAAAGCAATCAAAGGCTGAAGGAATCCTACAGACTAGTATTTATCCCACACTCCATCCCTGTATAACAGGTGCAATGGTGAAGGTAGGATTCCCAGGTCGGGTTTGAGGATACAGACAACTAAATCTCCTTGGAAAACTAAATATAGACTTCTATTTTCTTTCTCTTAACTGGTTGAGAGAAATCGACCCTTCACTGACCCTTCCCATCGATAGGATTTCTCTTCTAATATAACCCTGAGAGTCCTGAGCCCTGGCATGTATTTTTTCTTAGTGCTTTCACCTCAGCTTCTATCTTTCATATCCAGCAGTAGGCAGCAGGAAATGTGTGTTGGAAGACCATCATCTAGATTCATGTATGGCTGCTCCTTAATGTTCTACCCACCAGCTCCAAGTAGAAACTGCTAGGCTAGAAGTTGCTCTTTATTCCAATTGAAGGATAAAAAAATGGCTAGTGGAGCTGACTGAAGACCTATTTTGAATGAATGCGGCATTTGTTTCAACTTCTGAACTGGTAGGCATGCCAACGTTGAAGAGGTGTGATCAAAGCTAGCCTCACTGCTAAGGCGATTAGAGAAAAGGAGACTGTCCCCTTTCCAGGGAAACCTCATGTTTTGGGTCAGCTTTGATTGGTATAAATGAAGAAGCAGCAACCGCAGCAATTACCACAAACAATTTTGTTAGCAATATATATAAAACCTTTACTAGTTAAATCAACACCAATTACATTTTATCAATAGATTTGATAAAGTCAGGCTGCAAATGAAAGAGATCACAAAAAACTTCTAGAGCATATTTTAAATTATGTTTTGGAGACTGACAACCACAGGCTAGGGTGGTGATGTGATAATGTTCCCTGAGTAGTCAGAGCTGAGATTTTTAGCCCATTTTTCAGTTTTGGAAAGTAGATGTGGTAAGATTATAGGTTTTAACTCAGTTCCCAGTTTTTCTTCACTTTCTTGCCAAAAATAATTTTGTCATTAAATTTGATGGCAGATTTTTAGGGGTCTCCATACACAGGGTTGCCCACCGTGAATCAAGAGTTTTTAATGCAAATGAATATTAGTCCATACTGAAAGGATAGAGACCATCTTGAGTGCCAAACATTTGAGTAGGCAGTTTTTTTTCATGGAAAGTTACTGCTTGGGCTAACCGTGCTGAAAAGTGGAACCAATTACCACACAGTAGAATGTTTGTTCTCCTGCCAGCTAATTTCTTCTGTGCAGTGGCTTTTTCATGGCTGTATTTCCAGCTGGGTTCCCCAGCGCACATAATCAGAAATAGTCACAAGGGAGCAAATGT